>NC_139985.1:6248419-6848419 GCF_963993115.1 Abramis brama
ATAAAAGTCTGTCAAATGCATAAATGTAAATACCCTCATAGGGGTATATTTGATCAAATTATCACAAAATGCATATATTTTTATTTTGGATCTGGGCACCTGCCCTTAACTGTGACATTTACAGGGCAAATTGACCCGTTAATGTCACAATCATAATAGAAATTTAGGTTACACTTTATATTGAGGTGACATTGTTACACTGTAATATTACAGAGAAATATTAATTAACTACATGAACTTACTGTAGATTTACAGTTAGGGTTTGTTACTTGTAATTATGCATAATTTACTGTTATCACTATGTAGTAACATGTAACTAAGTCACCTTAAAATAAGGTGTTACCAAAATTTCATGCACACATTCCACAACAACTTAAATAGTCAAACAATTTAAAGATTTATTTTTTTGACAAGTCAAAAATGTGATGCTGAGTAACACTAATGTATTAATCTTCTATGTCAAACTATGATGTTTAAATAGTTATAATATTGTTTCTTTTTTAAGTGCTTGTATGTAATGGATGCTAATGTAAAGTGTTAGAGAAATGCATTAACCTCCGTTGACGTCTATACAGCATTCCATCTCAAATCAAATAACGGTCCTAATTGTAACATATTTGTGGTCAAATAAGGGGACTTTCCTTAAACAAAGGACACAACCCACAAGAAAGACACATAACATGAAACTGATTGGCATTGGGACAGCAGGCTGTTTAAGACTAAACCAACCAAACAGTTCAGTTATCACATGATCTATTAAAATTCTTGTTCCACTTGTTATGTAATAAAAGCGATTAATATAAGGTCCGACTTTGAAAGCTTAACCACTTAAAACACTGTCACATGAGCACTAAAGTGTTGCCAGGTTTCAAGGACACATCCCAAATCTGTTTTTGTCATTCCATTTCATGTGCGACCAAAATAGGCAATGCATTTATGAATTCACTGAAGGAAGAGTCTCATGCACTGCTTCTGTCCTCTGCCTGTGAAGAAGGGTGATGATGATGTGTCATCCTGTTGCTGCAATTCACCACATAAAAAGCAACAAACTCCCCCATTTTACACCAGTTCTATTAGGATTTGAATTATTATCTGGATTTTATGAACAGACCTCAAAATCTCTATAGCTACCAGTAGTTCTAAAACCTAAAGATTAGCTATTGGATCAGGCTATGTTTCGCAAGAAACTGATACCATTTCAGTTTTTGTACTTCAAAATGTCACTCTTAATGCAATGTGTTACTTGCAGTTGTGAAATTTACAAGCAATTATTTTAATATACAGAAATGAGAGGGTCACTTTTCTTGAATAATACTACATTCGTTCATTTTAAATAATATAATTAATCAATTCTTATAGCCTAAATCAAATAATCCATGCATTAACATTACATTGATCTATTTTAGTGAGAGAAAACAACATAGCAGCATGTAATGTGTGTAGTATGAACTCAGTAATCTAAATGCTACCTAATTATTTACTGTATTTTACGAGAACTTCCACGCCTCATTTATTGTACCACCATTTCAAAGACTTTTAGACCAAATATTGCCATATTCATGAGAGACATTCTGCGCGTTATTTACAATTAAAACAGCGCGTGAGAGCATCGTTCTCATCAGAGCGCGCGCGCCTGGCTGGGATGAGCTCGAGCTGCCCTGCACTAAAATAAACGGGTGACGTCAGTCCCAGGGATTGAATCGTTTCTCCGCCTCCGCCCTTTCCCTGCGCCGCCATGAGGAGTTCAACGTGACCGCCGCCGAGTACAACCGGCCACAACAAACCGAGCCGCAGCACGAGAGAGACATGAGCGGCTGCACGTGGAGCGCCAAATGGTCCCGGTGCGAAAAAACGGCGCGTTAGTTCCCGCGCATCTGTTACTATTGTGTAACCATGACAACTGAGCCGTGCTCGCTCATGTGCCAGCATCATCATGCCAGGGGGATTCTGATAATGAATGCTAGCGTTATATTGATGGAGCAACAGGTGCTCTGTACATTATTCATATGACATCCGTTTCTCTCTAGAAGCTTCTGCTGCACGCTCACGTTCAGGCCCATATGCGTGTGTGAAACAGAATATGTGCTGCTTCTTTGTAAAGCAATATAATCCTTTATGCAAACACAGCGCTCGAGAGGGATTTGTAAATAACACGCATATAGCATATATATATATATATATATATATATATATATATGTATATATATATGCTATATGCGTGTTATTTTGTGTTTGCATAAAGGATTATATTGCTTTACAAAGAAGCAGCACATATTCAGCACATATTCACATATTCATATATATATATATATATATATATATGGTTGCCCTTCATGTAATGTGTTATTTATAGTATAGCCTACAAATTATATACATATGCACTTTCTTTTAAATTTTTTATATATAAAATGTGTTTTATATTTTTTTAAAGAAAATGTTTTAAACATTAAAGAATATATATGTATATTATATATTATATATATATGTATGTATGTATATTAGCTATATATGTGTGTGTGTGTGTGTGTGTATATATATATACATATTTTATATTTATTATATAAACACCATCTTTTAGTAGACCAATTAATTTTAAATTATTTTTAAATTATTTGACAGCACTAATATACATGAAATACATAGGATATATATATATATATATATATATATATATATATATATATATATATATATATAAATGTTCTAAATGTAATTACATTGGTAAATAAGTCGAATTGTGAAAAACACGCGCCTTTTTTAAGGCTTGATAAAACACTCTAGCCCACTTTATATAATCTTTGTATAGTATATCATGCTTTGAAGTCAATCCAGGATAAGGCGCTCATAAAAACACGTCCCTGACACGAGCTGTTATTGTGCACGGAGAGAGAGAGAGCGCGCGCAGCAGCATGGTGGGACACGGGACACGGGAGGGCGGACGGTCTGCTGTAAATGGGTTGAGCTCTGAAAGCGCCGTCACACACGTGAGGCTCATGTGACTGGAGCTCGAGACGTGTCTGCAGTCACAGGGTTTATTTAACACGTACTTCAAACCCACCCACATACACTCATTTAACCAGCAGCGAAGCCGACAAACGCCTCCTGCATCTCCACCTAACAACAACAGCAGTTTTGCGTCCTACTTTTGAGGGACCATATCTGGAACGAAACTATTCGAGGGAAATACTTGTGGACTTTGACGAGAGAGTAAAGGATCTGGTTTTTGTTTTGATATATACACATATATTTTTAATCAACCCTATTCTTACACCACTAAGACATATTGATAGGCTGAAATGGAGAGGATTACCAGTGCTCAGCCTCCACCATGTATGGCCAAACACGGGATGGATATCTCTGACATGGAAAGGTAAGTCAGTCTTCCAGACGCTGCTTATTCGTGCTTCTGAACGCTTTCTTGAGAGATTGATCTTTTATTGACTGTATTTTATTTTGTCTTATTTTATAGAATGGACTTTCCGATGTTTATGTGTAAACCCCGGCGGGGAATGAAGCGCAGTGAGGACAGTAAGGTACGAAACGCGCAATTACGCGCGGTTACGCACAAATATATTTGCGCGCACTTCTACTTGCCAACTTTGTATAAATGTATTTTAGTGTTCTTAACGAGATTTAAACTGCACAATTTTTTCTTTTATTTGAGTTTTTTTCAATTATTTTTACGCATGGAAATTAATAGAAAATTTTAACTCCTGACCCCTAGGATACGTACAAATTGCCTCATCGATTGATCGAGAAGAAAAGGAGGGACCGAATAAACGAATGCATCGCGCAGTTGAAGGATTTGCTGCCCGAACACCTTAAACTCACTGTAAGTAATATGGGAGTGGATGGGTTCACCTCACTATGTTGTAGTGTAAAGCGCCACCTGCTTGTTGATCATGAATAAATCATGTTTGTCCTGCTTTTGGATTAGTCACCCTCCTATAATGTTCTTGATGTACATTTTTAATATATACAACTTGTAAACATCACATGTTAACTTTTGGCACAACATATCATGAATCTGGCGTTAGTTCATTATTCATACGTCAACAAGGCGTGTTAGATTGTCTTTTGGAGTATTTGAATATTACTTGCACGCACATGTGCATGCACTGGTGAGCGGAGAGGAGTGTCTTCATTCCTGCTCGACGCAGGTTTGTCCTCTCTGAACCGCTGCGGAGAGGGTTACATAAGAAAGATCAACATGCTTATCTGGGTTTTTCCTGTTTTAGACTCTGGGACACTTGGAGAAGGCTGTTGTGTTGGAGCTAACGCTCAAGCATGTGAAAGCTCTTAACAACCTGCTGGAGCAACAGCAACAGAAGATCATTTCCTTGCAAAACGGAATGCAAATCGGTGAGTTTAAGATAATGCAATGTGTGACCGTGTCGCAGGAAGCAGCCCTGCTGAACTTTTCACCCCCCCTAACCCCCCCCCTAAGAAATTGAGAAATTGAGACAGGCTTGTGCAATGCAGCAAATGATCTAGACTGTTGTGAAGGAACGCATTGGCATGCTTCCTAACCCTTATGGTTTCATTGCAGGTGAACAGAGCAATGGGCACTCAGAAACCAGTGAGGAGATGTTCCGTTCCGGGTTCCACTTGTGCGCCAAGGAGGTTCTTCAGTTCCTCGCCAACCAGGAAACCATGCGCGACCTGACGCCCACTCACATAATCGACCACCTTCAAAAAGTGGCGTCTGAGTTCATTCAGAGCCCGCCGAGCCCTCGTCTGGACGAGCCCGCTCCCAAACCCCAAGAAAGTCGGGAGAAACCGGCAGGCCTGCAGCCCAAAGCAGCGGAGGGCCACGCTAAAAACTGCGTGCCCGTCATTCAAAGGACTTATCCCCACTGCAGCGAGCAGAGCGGGAGTGATACGGATACCGACAGTGGCTACGGAGGCGAGCTCGAGAAGCGTGACCCGAAGGCCCAGCTGTCGGCCTACTATGGCAAAGACACAGGAGATCTCAAGTATGGCGGCAGCATTAAAGAGGAGATGGATGAGCCACAGGCCAAGCGGCAGAGGTCCGACTCTTCGGAAGACGAGTCTCTGTCAGGGCACGAAATAGTGGGCGGCCACAGCCCCTACATGAGCTTTTCTCCACACCAACCCATGTGCATGCCCTTCTACCTCTTCCCATCTGGTGCGGCCGCAGCATACCTGCCCATGCTGGACAAGTGTTGGTACCCGGGTGGCATGCCTGTGTTGTACCCAGGCCTCAGCGCCTCCCCAGCGGGCATGTCTCCAGAAAAACTCCCTTCATCCTTGGCCATGTCCTCAAGAGTGGGCTCCCCCGCCAGCCCTCCGACCTCCATGGACTCTCCTGCACTCCTGCAGGCCCTGAAACAAGTTCCCCCGTTAAACCTGGAAACCAAAGACTGAGGACTCGCTCTGGGGTCCGCCAAGAGCCCGCTCTCTGAATGTTTTGGTCTCGAGAGTGGACTTCCCTGCTGAATAAGCTCCCGAAGAGGATTCTGTTGAAGAGGGCGCAAAGACAAAAGTTCAAAGCGCCCTCAAGCACGGCAACCAGCTGTTCTGATTCCTCTCAGAAGTACGACGGCCTCCCTCCAACCGCAGAGACACACACACACACACACACACACACACACACACACACATACACACTTGCACACTCTTATCAGCTCCCTCAACAGCCAGCAGACACACACCCAGACATGGAACGGTCCACGTGGACGCAGACGGGTAAAGGAGGTCCCGTGCAAAGCACTGTGAGACACTGTGAAGAAGGTCAAAGCAAGGACAGTGAGCACTGTCCTTCCAGAAACAGGACCTGGGGCGGGCGAACGGCTGCACTCTGCACTTATGCCGAATGTTTAAGTCGAAAACAATAACCCAGAATGTGACGTGCAGACGGTCCCCCAACCATAAAGACTTTGCCCTTTGCACAAGCACCTTTTCATTTGTTGAATGTAAACAAAAAGTCATTTTTTTAATAAAACATCACCCCTGTAGATGCTGCTTTTTTTGGACATTTCTCTGTGCCGTGGACGCCTGATCAGGAAGCTCCACTCTCTTCTGCTTCTGTGACTGCTTTAACCGATAAGAACCGTCCTTTTAGACTAGAATGCTACCAAATAAATGTCTTTGCTTTGGTTGAGAGGAGCACAGGCGCGTGCACGTTTCCCATCTTCTTGCATAAACGAGGACGCCATCGACTCCCGAGACGTGATGCTCGTGTAAATACGGGAGTGATGTAACCATGGCTCCGCTGTAGCTTTTGAGTTTGTCATCCATTCGTGCACGTAGGTGAAGTTGTTGTGAGGTAACTGCGTCCTGTAATTATTTTGTTTATGCTACTTGTACATCTGTATTTTTGATACGTGACCCACACATTTATGTTGGCGAGTTTTGACAGCCGAGTGCTGTACGCCATGAGATTGTGTACAGCTTTTTTTGGACCTGTGTTCATTTCTGGTCAAATTAGGACAGATCTTTGTTCATGCTGTTGCCTTTACCTGTTTAAAGCAGTAAACATGATGGCGGATATCTACATTTTTAATCTTGGATTCTACATAGAAGCAAAAGAAAGTGAATGTAATGTTTAAAACAATATATTAGTTTTGTATAGGAAGAGGTACTTACTTTTTATTTTGGGACCTAAGAAAAGGTTGTTTGATGTATATATTTTGTCTAAAGTATTGTTGACATACAGTAAAGAAAAAGTATTAATAAAGTTTTTTTTTTCCTGTGGAAACCATGTGTCTGAGTCTGTGTTGGAGAGCTTGAACATGTTTAGCTGGGAAAACAACCTCGCTGTTTTTCCCATCATCACAGTTCGTCTTTATATAACACTTACATAACCCATAAACTTGCTCTGTCTATGCAAATCCTTTAGACACACAATATGATAAGACTGAGTCAGGTTACAAATATTCCAGCCTCACAGCTCCTAACTAAAGTCCATGAATTTGTTGATAACATAAACTGTCACTTTTCTACTAGATTAGAAGACTATAACCCAAACAAAATTAGCAAAGAACATAATCGTTTATTATTATTATTTGTCTTTGCAAGCGATTTACATACTTAGACGAACCACGTCCTTTCCTAATGCTCGTTATCTGCTGAAATAGGCTAAGTCTTCCCGCGTGTCTGGCTGTGTGCTCGAGCTCGATCCAGTGCAGTTTCCCTGCTCCAGGCTCCTCCGCCCGCTGGGATGTGAACAGGCAGCGGAGTGATACTCACACCGGGCCTCACATGTAGAGCCACACATGCCACACACCCAGCACAGTCATGGCAGGACAACAACACAATGTAGGATCGTGGGACAACAATACTAGTATTATATGTTGTCTGTAAATGAGTCATATTTTCTGTAAGTGATATAATTAGTTAATATAATGAATCAATAAGTTTACGTTTTTAGAGGTATAAAGTATTGTTATATTATCTTTAGTCAATTTGGTTGGGGTGGGATGGGAAGATGCTCCCTTAAGAACAATGTGGATTTACCTTTAAATTGTAAGATATTTAGATATATAAGTTTAGCATGGATGATGATGCATCAGCCAATGTGTTATTATAGGAAATAAATAGATACATTTGCTAATGTTGTTCAAATATAGCACAAAATGTCAAATATTAAAATATTATTATTAATATTTATATATATATTTTTTTTTTTAAAAGTGTCAATGTAAAAGAGCAAATAAACTATTGTATTTAAAATGTTATTTTGACAATTGAGTTGATAATTGAATTGCGAAGACAGACAAAACAGAATACCAGTAAAAGAGATTTATCTGAAAATTATTCTATGACTTATATACAGGCATATTAATATTTATTTAGGCCTATTTAAATGCCCTTATTTTGATTGAAGATCTGTCATAATAGCAACACTATGAATGCAAATTTAACGATTTCACCCTACTAACCTATAGGTTTTAATGAAAGTGAAGATGTTTTAATTAATGAAAATACTGAAAATTAGCCCCATTAATTACAATAATTATTAAATGCCACTTTGGGTCTTCTGTGTCATCTTACCCCAAGGGTCATTATTGATCTTTTTTACTTTAAAATAAAAACTTTTACTTTTACTCCACACATCCAAAAATTTGTGTGTCCACAAATCCCTCATTAACAAATAAACACAAAAAAACTTTGATATTTTATACAATGTCATATATCACTATTTTCCAGATACACAAAATTAGATCAATTAACCTCAAAACTGTTTCAACTGACTACATCTCACAAATGTTGATATTCAGATGAAATGACAAAATGAAAAATTGGGTAGACATTCATCAAAAGTGCTGAGATGAGATTTTGTGTCATATGGTCAGGAGAAAAAAAGCAAGGTGAGGGATTCAAAAGTAGGCTAAACAAAAAAGCAAACAATGTGATTCGTTTCTAAAACAAACAAACAAACAAACAAACATGACTAATAAACAAATCATAGTGTTACAAAATAACATTAACGCAATAGATAACCGTGTAACAGTGGAAATGTTTTCAGTAAACAATGTTTATTTACATTTACAATTTACAAGTATGAGGTCCTGTTACGACGTGAAAGAAGGTCTCATCCCCCTATTATAAAGCTTTTAGCGCCATCGCGTGGAATATCGATGAACTGCAACAAACCTCTTTTTACTTAAATTTTACATGTTTTTACTGTATTTATTCACAATGTTTACGGTCCTCACGTGGGAGAAGACTTTAGCGTCTCAATACATACTCGATTTGTTTAACTCTTGTATATATAGCTACTTATTTTACTTGTATGTTTGACTGTATTACGTGTTAATTTATATCTTGTTTTAATTCATTATTTTTTAAAAGTTTAATTATGTTTCTAAATACAATAATGCATTTGCATGAAACTAAATCAAAAAAAAAAAAAAAAAAAAAGGTTTTACATTTAACGCAATGCATTTAATTAATATATGTATGTATGTATTTATTTGTTTGATAAATAAATAAATAAATAAATAAATAACATTTTTGTTTATTTAGATTATTTAGGTTACAATCCAAAACAAAGATTACGTTCTTTTTAATAAATACATTTTGTAAATAAATTAACATTGTTTTTTTCAGTTTTTTTTTCTGCCAACAAAGAAATCCAAAGTTTTCCAAAAGTTTATTTGTTTGTTTTCTTGCTTTCTACTTTTATGCAAACACTTCAAAGTGTCCCTAATATTTATTTAAATACCTTCAACACAACAGTGACTCGAGTTTTCGCGGACTTTTATTCTGAAAGATTTCCGGTTTTGTTGTGTCGATAGCGACGCGTTTATTGTGCGTCAGTAGTTGTCACATGACCACCTCAGCAGCTTCCTCTTTCTCCTGATTCCCTCCAGCAGGAACGGAATCTGCCCTGCCTCATCCTCACCATCAGAGCTCAGAGTCATCCAGCAGCGCAGAGATGATGGCTCTCATCCACCGGATCATGGACTGGTTCAGGTCGCTCTTCTGGAAGGAGGAGATGGAGCTGACGCTGGTGGGACTGCAGTACTCTGGGAAAACCACTTTTGTCAACGTTATCGCTGTAAGTCCAGCTTAATTCCTCAAAGTTTGAACTCTGATGCCTGACTGAGCTGTTTATGTTATTGTTGTCATGTCATAGCCTGACGGGGCGGAGAACAGATGCTTTAAAACCTTTTTATACGAGTAATGTGCTATTAGGAATATGGGTGTGCTTTTTCTTTCACGGATTGCTTGACGTTTTAGATTGTAACGATACATGAAATCTGAATTACAAACATGTTCTAGTTTCTCCAGGTTTGAAGCTTGTTTTCAGTGTTATGACCTTAAGGGTGGATGAGATTCCAATGGTGTGCTTTAGTTTAAATCGTCTGTAACCAAATTCATTAGTAATGTAATGTATAATTATAATGTAATGTAATAATACATAGTAATAATTTAACATACCTACCAGAAAGTGAGACATGTAAATTAGGAATCATGGCTTTGCCTCCATGTTGACGTCGGTGCCCAATGTCTTTTTGATTTCCTTCATAGATAATTATGTTATCAATCACTGCTGAAAACAATCCTCCCTTTCTGGAAGCTCCTACCGTCTAAAGTTACCCTGTTGTAAGTTTGTGACACTAATAATGTCACAATGATGTTTTATTTGAGTGCAAGTGGAGCATTGCATCTTATTTAAACAGATACACCTTTCCGAAGCTTCTGCAATGCAGCACAATGAGTTTACAAAAGCCAGGGTTTCTAAGGTCACTTCACTTTCGCAACTCTACATGATGCTCTGAATTCAAAGAGGAAAAGAGAAACATCTCTTCCGTTTTCAACATCTTGCACTCGCAGGTGTCATTCTAGTTTCAGAGAATGATTTATGGGTTATTAATTTAACCCATTTTTTTTTTTTCGTTCTGTATTTGTACCTTGCTTAACAATTCTGTCAATATTTCTTCACTCATAAATGCGAACCAATTAAGTTTCAATTTGCATAATTGCACCATAATTTTGTAATATGACCTTCAAGTTAGCTAAGCTTTTCGATTTCTATATTTAATATCTCGCTCCATGAATAGTTATGATCATATTTTTAAAGGAAAGATCTTGCTTTTCCCTTTTCACCCAAAATAGATCCGTTTGTGAGACATGAAATCTCTTGAGACTTATTTTAAAATAATGAATCCAATCATTTTTGCTCTTTTGCACAATTTACTAAATCATGTGACATGACACTCTCTGGCCTGTGATACCAAAAATTCCCATTACGGTTCCTAAAAATACCTGAGTTGCTGAATTGTAATGTTGACTTCCTCTTGTGCGTGTTGTTATTTTGTGAAATGTCAGGCTTTTAGACTGTCATTTTGTAAACCTTTGCATCCCTTCACATGTAGATTTGTTTTATCCATTTAATTGTAATGATCTACATGTTTCTTTTCCATTAGTCAGGTCAGTTCAATGAAGACATGATTCCTACAGTCGGCTTCAACATGAGGAAAGTCACCAAAGGCAATGTAACCATAAAGGTTAGTCTCATCTGCGCTAATTATCAAGGGTGGTTTTGTTGAATCCAGTTTTACACTCTTTCATACACATTATATTCAAATATATAGTCACATCACGTTACATCACCAATGCCTGCTATCATGTCCACATGTCCAACCCTGTAGCAAAAATGTGTTGTTGTCATGTAGATTTGGGATATAGGCGGGCAGCCGCGGTTCAGGAGCATGTGGGAGCGATACTGTCGGGGCGTCAACGCCATAGTGTGAGTATAATCTGCTGTTTGTTCCCTCAGACACTTTTAAAATGGTTTATTCCACTACCCTCTGCGATACTTGGTTCTGATTGGTCAGTGGCATTGAGCAGTTTCTAGTATCACTAAATTGTATCTAGGATAGCTAGATGAGAGAGAACTTAAAATTAGGCATATTATATTGTAACTAAACATTTTTTGCTGGGCAGTCCATAGAAAATGGTTACTAAAATTGCAGATTATTAATAAATATACACTACTGTGCTACCATTTTTAATGTTTTACTCACCAAGATTGTATTTATTTGATCAAAAAATACAGTAAAAACAGTCATATTGTGAAATAATATTACAAAATGTTTTCTGTTTTGATATATTGGAAATTAGTTAGTTGGCTAATATTGGTACATTTACAGTCTTCAGTGTCACATGATCCTTCAGAAAGCATTCTAATTGGCTGATTTGCTGCTCAAGAAACATTTCATGTCCATTAAGTTATTTATTTGTTGAGTAGCTGTGTAATAAGTGGGATAATGTACAGTCAACCGGTCATTATCGCAAAATAAATTGGGACTGCTGTGCTTTGTCAAGATTTATTGAGCAATAATGACTGGCTAACTGTATATTATCCCTTATATAAAGCGTTAGTGTTTACATTACTGTATTATTATCAAGGCTCCTTAAAGGCTCCTGTTGGTGTTTTCAGGTACATGGTGGATGCTGCAGATCGTGAAAAGGTGGAAGCCTCCAGAAACGAGCTACACAACTTGTTAGACAAACCACAACTGCAAGGCATTCCTGTAAGAGGAATTCTGTTTTATAATTTTATTTCCCCGGTGGTGTTAATGGAAGACTGTCTGTGTTATTAATGCTTCCTGCTGTTTTATGACTGCTGGATTTACCAAAACGGCAGGAGCTCAAGCTTAGCCATCGCACCACACCTTGTCCAGATCTTTCCATTGCTGCTGTGTGGTATTGAAGGATCATGACTAAGCATCTGTACCGTCAGCTCCTGTGGTCCGAGATGTCCTCACTGGTCTTATCTACGGCAGAGAAATCAGCACAGAGGAAACAGTTCGCTCATTGATTATCTGTCTGTAGGGAGTGATGGGACGGCTACTATTTGCTAAAGCCACACATTTAAAAAGATAGCTTTAGCACAATCTGATGCTAGGACCAACACCCAAATACATAAATCTTTAAGCACTGAAAGCAAAACTGCCAATGTGAAACATGCAGTTTAAATCTAAAGACCTTTTAAGAGGTGCGTTGTGGGTGATTTATTGTTACTTTATCCTTCACAGGTACTTGTCCTTGGCAACAAAAGAGACATCTCTATTGCGCTAGACGAGAAACAACTCATCGAAAAGTTGTAAGATCTTTTTTTTTGTTGCATTATTACTTTCTTCACGCTATTCCTTGACTAATAAGTTTGGGGTCATGAGAGTGAGAGATTCATTTAGTGTTTCCTGCTTTATACAGACCCATATATTGCGCAACATCGTTTACTGGAAGTAAAAACTCCATTCATTTTCTCCATAGGGAAATTGATTTTGAACAATAATATAAGCCTTTAAAGACAGACCTACTGTGAGTGACGAGGTTGTTAATTGATGGTATTTGCTTTTACTAAAGTCGTCAGCCCACTTTATTTCAGCTTATTTAACAGTGGAATTCCTGGTGGAAAAACTACATTACCCATGATGCTGTACAGGAAATTACACCAATCAGAAAGTCGAAAAAAGCAACCTAAATAGCTCTTCAGCTTTGCCCACTCCCATTAAGCACTGCGAATGATGCAATCGAGTCGATCTCTCTATGCTCTCAAAATACTTAAATGTTTGTATTTGTATGCATATTTTGCATTGTTTTTAATTCAATTATGCTGTTCATTGGATTGTGGTTCTTTCCTAGCCTGGAAATCCAGACCTAAATCTAAAAGATTAATGGTCTGGCGTCGACTAATGAAAATCGGCCAGCTCGAGGGGCGGCACTAAGCGTGCATTTGAAAATCTCGCTGCACGCAATTGGATAACACTACGACCAATCACAACAATAAACCCCATACGCTTAGCTACCAGCGGAGCTAACTGGTAGATTAGACTCTTGCCGTATCCGGTCGGCAAAACAGCAAAAACGTCCTTCTTGCAAAGTAACGATTCGAGCACCGTCTTCTGTTCCTGTTTTAGATAAAAAGCCAAGTCTAACTCGTTCATTGTAGCGGCCAAAGCCGTTTCAAACAACTGGTGTTCATCCATAGCCATCTTGCAATGTTTACTAATGACTTCGACGCCACAGCGCTGTCGTCATCTGTTTAGCTCGCCTCTGGCCCGCCTATATCAGATAACCCGATGTGATTGGTGCAGCTCGAATAAAAGGGCATATTTAATGAGCATCTTTACTCGACACCAGAGTAACTCGCTGAGCAAATTCAACTTGTGCTCTCGCGAGAACTCTGGATTACCAGGGTAGTTCTTTCCCTCACTAAAGCCATTAAGTACACATTCTTGTACCCTTGTCTTTTTGTCCGATTTTCAAAAACCTTTTTGCTTCAAATCAATATTTGTAGTGTTGGGATTCACCTTGTAGCTGATTGGCTTCGTTCGTGACTCTGTAACAAAGACTAAGGAACCAACACCACTGAAAAAGGGGGTGGGCACTGTTGCACAATCCTGTCATATGATCTCTGGATGCTTTTGATTTTAATAGAATTTTTTACATTAATAACACTGCGTCGCCTTCCTCTTTTTAGACTTCTTTTTTTGTTTTTTTTAAGTCCTAAATGGCATTTTTGTAGTCCTGCTAGCACTAAACATCCACATTGGAAGTTTTTTTGTGGGGGTTTTTTTCTGGGATTTTGTGACATTTACACAGTCGGGTCATGTGAGGCTACTCTCAAATATGGCAAATGATGTTTCCTTTTCTGCAGGAACCTGTCTGCGATTCAAGACAGAGAGATCTGCTGCTACTCCATTTCATGCAAAGAGAAAGACAATATAGGTGAGAGTTACTGCATTTTATACACCTGCAAATGTAAAACTGTGACGACAATTTTCTTTTTAGATTTTGTCCAAAGGTTCAATAAACTTCCATTAAAAATTAGATTTTTCTGACTATTATTTCATACTGTATGTGCGGCTTTACTAGGTTAATTTGGAATAACCAAATTCCTTGAAAAAGTGGGGGTGAGAAAGGCACAAAGAACATTATGTGTGTTCAGAACTGGAAAAAAAGAAGAAAGGTTTTGTGGAGTTCAACTGTATTTACAATACTGAATCAAATGACTCATAAACCACCTTACTGTGACTCATTCACATTTCAGCGATTAAGGGCTGTTTTGTTCCTTTTAGTTAGATATTTTTGTTGTTGCGCAGTACAGTTGTGGTGGTGGTGATTACATCATCATTTCCGCTAATCTGAAAAGCCATCCATTTGCATTCATTATACCACATTAGTCACTGTTTTTATTGGCTTTACGAATACCTAATTGGCAAAGAAAAGACCATGTGTTTTCCTGTGAAGCAGCAGTTCCCAAAATATGACACACACACAAAACTACTCTGAGCAAGAAAATATTAGTAATACTGAAGGTACGTCCCAATTTGAGTACTTATGCATTATCCTATGCTGTTTTGTAGCACAAATAGTGAGTAGTGTTCAAATACTCGGATGATGTTAATAAACTTAATAAATAACTTAATAAACCGGAAAAAGACAGTGGGGGGAGGGGCTATCAGACTCAGATGTCGAATGACCAAATAACCTAATCAAATTCATACTCTGCATGGTTGAGAGCATAGTGCATAAGTATGTATAAGTGTATAGTGTGTCATTTGAGACAACTTATATAAAACATTTTTTGTAAGATATTTACGAATACTTTAGTTTGGGAGAGGATGTGAAGTGCATCAGAAGATATTACATAATTGTTCATCTCTTCCTCTCTCCACGTTCTTCCCGCAGATATCACATTGCAGTGGTTGATCCAGCATTCAAAATCTCGGAGAAGTTGAGATCAATCCCCGTCCTACCCATAACCCCAGCTCCCAGCTCAGCCCAGCTCCTCTTCTGTCTGTCCAGTAGCTGCCCGTCTCATTCATTCTCTATTACACAGACTGTCAGTAACACGTCCTCCTCCGTGGGCCTCAGACTCCACTCAACTCATGATCTGCTACCATTCAGGCTGTTTTGTTGGCTGAATGGATTTTACTTTACTTTGACCTAAACTTCTTTTGACCATTGGCAAAGCGATATAGCTTAGATCCGCTTCGGAATCTGCACCCTTTCCCTGTGAAATAAGTTTAGAGAGCTATGTGTATTATTTTGTATAGGTTATAGCGCTAAAGCATTTTACTCCCCCAAGTGAAGTCAAAGGGTGGTTCGAATGGACATTTTAGAAGCTAGTAGCTTCAGTGCATTTTAAATGTACACTACCATTCAAAAGTTTGGGGTCAGTAAGATTTTTTTTAAAGGAATTAATCATTTTATTCAGCAAGGACACTTTAAATTAATCAAATTTAAGTTGCTGAAGATTTGTTTCAAATTAATGATGTTCTTTTGAACTTTCTATTCATCAAAAAGTCACAGTTTCCACAAAAATATTAAGCAGCACAACTATTTTCAACATTCGTAGTACTAAGAAATGTTTCTTGAGCAGTAAATCAGCATATTAGAATGATTTCTGAAGGATCATGTGACACTGAAGACTGGAGTAATGATGCTGAAAATTCAGCTTTGCATCACAGGAATAAATTACATTTTAAAATACTGTAAAATAAAAAGCAAAATTGTAATATTATTTCACAATATTACTGTTTTTATTGTACTTTTGATCAAATCATAATCAAAATCATATAAATGCAGCCTTGTTGAGCATAACCGACCTTTTCTTCCAGACCCCACATTTTATAATGGTAGTGTACCTTCAGTTGATGTTTTTCCTTAAATCCATGTGCAACTATTATTATGGGAAATAATCATCTTTTATATTTGCATTTCAGCAATTCAAGGAGTTATTCTAGCTGATTGTCACATAATTAATATTCAAGTTTTATAATGTCTCTCCTCACATTTCACAGATCGTGTCTATGGCTCTGTCTAAATCTTTTCCTATTTGAGACTCGTTACAATAACAAAACCCAGCTCATTAATATTCATGACCTACAGCTCATGGACAAGCTTCACATACAGTAGCCTTGAGTGAGAAACATCTCGGATAAAGTGTGGACTGTGTATCGCTGATGGTCATCTTTGCATTTACATTAATTAGAGAGCATTAAGTTAAGTGCCTTCTGCAAATACTCACATTTATTACTGCCCAGAATGGATATAGTGTTATATAACCACAAACAGCTAGTCTAAACTCCATGTAGGTGCCATTATTAACAATAATTATTGTATTAATAATTTAATTACTCATATTCATTAAATGGCCATCTTCATTGTCTATGCATATATACATGTTAGGACCCCAATCATTATCATTATCTGATTGCTACAGTAAATACCCATTACTGGTTAACATGCAAAACTAAAATGTTAGTTTTGTTGTTGGTCTTTTATTTTTTGTTTTATCAAGCCCCTAAAGGTTGCGAATTCTTCCTGTCTTCTAAATATTAGTTTTATAGCAGCTAAAACAACATTGCCGTTGTCTTCTGCTATAAAATTGTATTATTTATGACTTAATAGTGACTCCCTGACTATTAGCTGCGTGATTCAGTGGAGTAATTTTCCACCAACACGTTGCTTGAAGACTTTCTGCTGTAGCTTTCAGACTGTTCTTGCGTCTCTAATCTACCTCAGAGGTGTCATGAACGTTCAGAGAGCTGTGAATCAAAGCTGGTTTTCACAGAATAAAAATAAATAAGGTAATTGCAACCTTTTATCTCACAATTCAGACTTTTTTTCGTGCAATTGCGAGTTTATATCCTGCAATGCTGACTTTTTTTAAATTATTTTTATAAATTGTGAGATATATACGCGCAGTTGCAGGTTATAAAGTCTGAATTGCAAGATATAAACTGAAAAATGTTTCAATCACTTTTTTTTATTGTTTTATTCTGTGGTAGAAACAAGTTTCTACATATGTATGCGTTGTTTTATCTTGTGTTGACACTCAGATTATATCTTTAAGACATTTGTTTTTTAATAATTGATGAATCTGCCCCAAAAATCTAGGATTTAACTGAGAACAAAGCTTTAGTTGTGCTGCCATAAAAATGCCTGATAGGTGCATGGATTGCTGACCCTTTAGCATTAAATACAAATATTGCTCATCCAAATACTAGTTGGTGAATACACTTATTAAAAAAACACATATGTGTCTTTGCCCAAATAAGCTGTAATGATTTTTGGAGATTGTTCTCAGAGGAATAATTCAAATGAAGTGTTATTTTCTCATGTGTTTTGGGGGCTTTTACAGAATAGGCAGGACTGAGTCAGAATGGACATTTATGATCTTATAATATAATTTATATGATTGTTCAAGATTGAATGATGTTGAATCTGTTTATAAAGGGCTTTAATATGCTACATGCTTTTTTTTTTCTTTTCTGTTTTTTTTTCTCTTTTCAAATCAGCTGTCTCACATGAGTGCCCAGAAATGAGACATTT
This sequence comes from Abramis brama, assembly GCF_963993115.1. NCBI lineage: Eukaryota > Metazoa > Chordata > Actinopteri > Cypriniformes > Leuciscidae > Abramis > Abramis brama. The sequence continues at coordinate 6,266,240 of NC_139985.1, forward strand.
TGTTTTTAATCACTTTTTAATTCCTGAAGTAAAATATTAATGATTGCTGAGTCATTCCTGCAGTCTTGTGATGGAAATGAACGGAGGTCAGGCTTTCACCGTTCACATCTCTCTCTTCCTCTGTGCATTCATTCATTCATTCAGACATGATACGGTTCTGCTCACTCAAAGCAGCAGATCTGTGGGCAAAGCTTGTTTCCTCGTGTGATTATCTCTGTGCAGCCTTTAAACACTATACAGGATAGTGTCTTCTCTTCTTTGTGTGTGACTATCCACACATAAAAATCAATGGATCTGTTGCTGACTTTGTATATAAGCAAATGTAAAACTTATTTGTTTTGCAGTGTGCTCTTATTTGTGTCTCCTGCATTATTTAGTTTTGTGATTGCTCAATAAATAGTTTTTAGGATGTCTGTAAGCCTGTGCATTTTGTCACTTTGTACTGTTGCATTTGTCGAGAAAGTTGAGAATGATTTGTTTGGCTTTTGATGTTCTAAAGTGATGTAATCAGCAGTTATTCTGTTTACAGACAAAATGTAATCATGCAAACTCATTTGCATCCACTTTTCCCTCACATTTTTACAACACTTGTGAAGTCATTAAAGCTTAAATAACACAAATGGAAGTATGGTCATTCAGTAAATGCTAAACAAAAATATTGCGTTTGAATTTATGTGTCTTCATGAAACGGAAGTTGTGATAGTCTCTTCCTCCCTAGTGTAACATAGCTGAGTGAAACGGCTTCTTGAACAAGAAAAAATGTAGGGCGGGACTTGATTTTGTCCGTTGGGAATTGATTGGATGGTTGTGGTTGCTATGGTTGCTGTTGCCGTGATGTAATGTGAGTGACAGGTTGCCCCGCCCCAGCACAAGTAAACCGGTCATCAGAGAAGAGATGTCGCTGCAAGAAGAAGGGGAAGTTAAAGATTAAAGATTATTAGGGCACATGAATAAAACACTGTAATAATCCATAAATATTAAGAATTGTCCATTTTGATTTCATGGTGACTTAAAAGGTTGCCATTCTTTGTCTAGAACTTCATGTATTTTTTCCTGTGATGCTGTTTAAACACTATTGAAAGAGCTCATGTTGAGCAATGTTTGCCTGCTTTAAGTAAAAAATAAAATAAAAAATCATACATAGTTACAATTTACATATCAAATTAATTTTAAAGATATACAAGTGTTTTAAAGATCATAAGAATAACAAATAACAGACTTAATTATATTAAGATTGAAAATAACGAATCGATCATTACTATTTATTATTATTATTAACTTGAACAGACTATAATTATTATTATTATTTTTTAAATGTAATGTTTCCAGAACTTAATTCTCTGGTCGTCAATGTGTTCTTGCAGTGCGTAAAGAGGCCGCATGGTGGCAACAGAGGGCCATATGGAGCGAGTGTGTGAGGTCGTTTCTAACCAGGTGCGTGTCAGCTTTAAAATCCTGTTCTTATCTTAAAAGCATGGCATAGTGAAGTATCTAAACAAATTACTGTTAATTTATCGAAATATATATTAGCTAGATAACTGTTGTGATCCTTGTAGTATATTTACAGCACCTTTTGTGTGTGTGTGTAAAGACTCCATACATTACAACCGGCCATTCTGTTAAGTTCACTGAGAAACACTGAACACTTAGATAAAACACAGTAGATAAAAACACTTTTAAAGCCTCTTAAGCTTTTTATTTGACTATTGTTGATCTGTTTAGGTAGCCTTTACTGTACACAGTGACCTGGAATAAAAGGTTGTATATGTTCCATGATCAAATACATTGAAGTCCACTGCACTGGGTGACTGTTAAAGTCACCATGAAATCAAAATGGACAATTCTTGTTTTTTTTATGAACTATTGCAGTGTTTGTTATAAATGATTTATCCGTGCACAATAACTTAATCAAAATAACTTCCCTTCCTCTTGCAGCAACATCTTTTCTCTGACAACATGTTTAATAACGCGAGGGCGGGACAACCTGTCACTCACATGAGATCCACCAATAGAAAACCACAACCATCCAATCAATTCCCAATAGAGAGCCTAAGTCCCTCCCCTTCCGGTGGACCACCATGGGACCTTATTTCGGAAAAATATTGCATGGTAGTCAATGGCGATAGACAACAAATATTTTGATCTCGTTTGAATTGTGCCCTGAATTACACACGTGATGTTTGTCAATTTAAAAGATACATTTTAAAGGTCAAGAAAGTCGTAGTTTGATGTAAAACTGTTGAGGTATAAGACTGAAAATACGTAATTACAAAGACTGCAAACCCAAAAGGCGCACATGTGACGTCATACCTTTTCTCTCAATGAATGAAGCTAACTTTACTGAAGCTAATGTCTGTCATTGTTTCTATAGTCTTACGTTATAATCGTAACGTTACGCCGTCATGCCTGAGTGTTTTGTACCAGACTGCACACATACGATATTGGTGACGTAGGCTACATAGTGCGAGACGAGAGATGTAATTCATTGAGCGATTTTCACATAAAACTAAATGTTACTCTTCTGTTTTATGACAAACTGCGACTTTATTGACTTTCATAATTATCTTTTAAATTGACAAACATCATATGTGTAATTCAGGGCACAGTTCAGACGGAATAAAAAGATAGTCTCTTACCATTGACTATCATACATATTTTTTCCGAAATAAGGTCCCATGAGCCGGAAGCGGAGGGGAGGGACTTAGGCTCTCTATAGACAAGATATACGTCACAATAGGGAAGAAAAGACTATCTCAACTCCCGACTTTAAAAACGAAATGTCGCAGTGGAAATCATGTGTTCGGTATCTGTGAACAATTAGATTAGAGAGAGATTAGATTAGATTATAGAGTCCTTCTTCTTTAATTTGATTGGCCTTCTCTATCATTTTGACATTGATGAGCGCTGTTAGGAAGTTGCGACAGTCTTTTCTTCCCTATTGTTGACATGTATATCCATGTGAAACAGCTTCTCGAACGAGAAAAAATTCAGGGCGGGACTTGATTTTGTCTATCAGGAATTGATTGACTCGTTGGATCTTTGTCATTTGATATGGTTGTGATCTCAGATCTCGGTTCTGAATTCACCAAGTGTACTGGGCACAAGAATAAGAGTGAATGTGTTCATGTGTCACATTGACGTCTGTGGCTCAAATCTAAACTACAGCTGGTCTTATTTAAAACGTCTCTCTGTATCATGCCAGACTTTAGTGTAGCAATATAAAACAACAGGCTTTCACATGAGCCCTGCCAAATCAATTTCTGCCTTTCATTCAACACAATAAAATATTTAAAGGAACATTTGAATTTCGTGCATCAGGACTAATAAATCAAGAAGGTGTTTTGAGAGGTTGTTTTCGGTCCGGAGGCATTAGCGTGTTTCTTAAGTACCTGACCTCAGTGCTGCGGTTTCCCGACTCCAAACAAGATATTTTATCCATTCATTATGTTAAAACTTATGAAGGTCAAATACAGAAACAAATACAGAAACAAACCCCTGAGGTTCTTTAAAACAAGGTACTAGATTTGTAAAATAGTTGTTTTGGTGGAGAAACATCTCAAGAGACTTAAAAACTCTTAGGTTCCAAAAAATAGGGTTTTACAGCGATGCCATAGAAGAACCATTTTTTGTGAAGAATATTTTAATCATCTAAAGAATCTTTTGTGGAATGGAAAAAATTGGACGTTAGAGGTTCTTCATAGAACCATCAGTGTCAATAAAGAAAGAACCTTTATTTTTAAGAGTGAAGGGTGTATGTAATATGTTTTAAGAGCAAATTATGGCTTCCTTTATGTTGATATGATAAAAGTTTTATGATTTTGACTTCTGGAGTGAACAGTAGAAGATAGACAGGTGTAACTGGTCTTTACCTAAAACAGGTAAAACTGACTTTACTCTACAGACAAGACTGTTTTTGTACACAGCTGGAGTTTTACCAACCCCTGGAGAGCAACAAGGAACTTTAAAATAAAACCTGCACTAATTAATCCCATTTAGTTGAGTAATGGGCAGCTGGCGGGATTTCTGTTGTGGTAAAGCTGTGGATGGACCCAGGTGTTTGTTGATGAGGGGTGTGTGTGTGTGTGTGTCCTCCTGTATGAGTTTATACAGGGTTATGTGTTTGGCCTTTAGTCGGAAACAGATGCACAGGGGTCATTAAGAAAAATCAGCTCATATTATATTCACATTAAATTGAAATGAGTGAATAAGGCGAATTGTCATTGACAACCATCGTTTTTCAGCATTCATTTCTGAGTTCAATGATTTGAATTCCAACAATTTCCCACAATGCAATTTACACAGCTTGATTTTGCTATTTTTATTCTAGTATTCTAATATTTTTCTATTTTATTCTATAGGTTATTCTAATATCGTTTCTATTTCTAGTTTTAATATCCTTGTTTATTTTACTCTAGTATTTTTGTTTTAATATTTATTTATTCTAGAATATTAAGTTTAATATTTTATTTGATTTTAGTATTCTAGTTATATAATTTGTCTAGTTTTAATTTCTTTTTATTTTAGTATTTTAGTTGAATATATTTTTTTATTGTAGTATTCCAGTTATAATCTCTTTTTCTGTTTGATCAGACTTCCAAAAGGACAGTTTATTCAAAATTGTATTATAAATATAATTGAAATCTTTTAATTTCTGATATTGTAGAAAGTTCTTTACTCATGTACAAGCAAGCAACACACTCTTTAATCACACACACACATACACACACACATAGGTGGAGTTTATCAGCACTGGAGCAGAACTGGAGGAAGATTGACAGCTCTCTGACAGGAAGCTGACGGTGATAGGAATAAATGGGAGAGGTGCTCTCACGCCCCGGGCTTGTCACCGCGCCTGCGGCCTGTTATAATAAGACAGCGCTGCCCCACTAAGGGTAACAGATTATGCATTTCTCCTGGAAGGGAATAGAGACTACATGGCCTGTGCAATTAGGAGCATCAGTGCTGCAGGTCTTTTTAAAGTCTTATCTGAGGGTTTGGTAAAGTTTAAGTGCACAGAATTACACAGAAAGCTACGATCATGGCCACGAAATAACCATGGAAATCATGGAACGAATTCTTAATTTGTGGCCATGATAATTAAAGGTATAGTTCACCCAAAAATGAAAATTCTGTCATTATTTACTCACCCTCATCCAAACCGTAAGACTTTCGTTCATCTTCGGAACACGGATTACCCCTTCAAGTCTTCCATTCATTTATTAGTTTCAAATGGGTGTCGTTTTGGGGTTTTGCTCTTTGAATCAAATGGGCTGCAGTTTATAATGGCGCCACGTCAAAACTTTGTACACTTATTGAGTGTTATTTTATCTTTGCAAGTTGTTCATGCTCCTCCTTCTCCCCAACTCTCAGAGAAAAATGATTTCACTTTAACCTCCAGACAACGTAATGAGCGAATGAATCACACCTTTTTATTTCTCACTCTTTGCCGGAGCTGAAAGCTCTCACCTCTGCTGGCAGAACTTGAAGTGCTCAGAGTCCCTGCAAATTGTCTCTCATCCTCTCGTTTATCTGCTCGGGGAGAAAAGCCCCCATGTCTCTCGTCGCCTGTTAACACGGACACGATGTTCCTCTTCAGAGCACTCCAAATGGAGCTGTGATATGTTCTTATTCATCCGACAGGAGCTGAGAGAGAGAGAGAGAGAGCGAGAGAGGCGCATGCAGCTATTTATATTTCATAATATAGCTTTTTATTTCTTTCTACATTTTTTTGCTTACTCAGAAAATAGATTTTGTCTAGACTTATTCAGTTTAGTTAACAGTTCAGCTAATAATGCAACACGATTATTGAACATTACAACTTAATTTTAATGTATGCACAGTTAATTAACTGCACTGTTGTGGAAGTACACTCTTTAAAATATTTTGTTTTTGTTTTTTGGCCATAGAACAAACATTTTTGGCTCCCCTAAAAACCTTTCATTGAACAATTCTTAGAATCTTTTTCTTCTAGTGTGAAAGAACATAATCTAAAGAACCTTTTTCCACTATAAAGAACCTATTGTACAATGGAAAGGTTCCATGGATGTTAAAGGTTATTCATGGAACCACTGATGGCAATATAGAACCTTTATTTTTTTAAGAGTGTAGACGGTTAAGAGTTGATTAAGGGTAATTTAAATCATTCTAAAATAACATTCCTGCACTTACAGCAATCGGCCACAGGAGGCAGCAGGTCTCAGTTTGATACATGTTTGAAGTATTAATAAAAAATAAAACAGGTTTATCAAGCAATTTATTTGAGCACATCTATCACTATTTTTTACTCTAAAATACAGTGCATTAGTTGGATATCACAAATATATATATATTTTTAGCACGATTTGAGCTAAAGAAGCCAAATTTGTGATGTAATTGTTGACATTTTATTGTTTAATGATGTTACTGAAATGTAATTTTGTCAAACAGTTTGACATTTCGGTATTTTCCCATTCAAGCAGATAAGCTGTATTGCATGCCTAGAGAGTGACTATGGATCCAAGATGGCTGCCAAGTGAACTGTTATTGTTTGACAGTGACAGTTTGACTCCTGTTAGACCCGGTTGTGGTGAGTCACGTATCCTTAACACGCCAAGAGCAGATATTTATGATTGAAAACTGTTAGCGTCTATCCTGAAACTTTTGTTACCATGTTAGCCTGGTTAGTCTGGTTAGTTTGGTGTCAACCATGAAAAACTGGTGTCATTGGTGTATTTGCACAGGGAAGTAAAATAATTCCTTAATTTGATCAGTTGATACTATTAATTGATAACTAATTAGTGTCTTAACTTGCTGTCTTATATATTTATTGTATAAGAATGAAGGATGTTCCTTAAGTGTTTTAATATCTCGACTATTGGACAATGTGTGATCATTAAGTGGCAATAGCTGTATTGCAGCACAGAGAGCTGAGCAGATTACAGGTTTATGTGAAAATGGCAATGCTATTTGTGTGTTCCTTGTTTGGTTTGTTTGTGAATCTTTGTTTTATTTCTCAGACCATTCCATGAGTACAGAGTAAACTGCTTAATGATATACAGTAATTGGAATGGCATGCAACCATTAGGACGGGCTTTTTGCACTGTTGTTTTGCAATAAACTCTAAACGTCTTGTCTTAAGAGCATTAAGGCAGTGACATTGTGTACTTTTTCCATGTAAATTACAAATTAAAGAGGCTAATTTTATGGGGAAATTACATAAGGAAGAAGTTAGGGGTTCACAGGGAAATCACATCAGTGGTTTGTACAAGGACGCTCTGTTTAAAGTCGGCGTCAAATCAAAATGGACCTATTTTTTGTTTTAATGGATTATAAAAGGTTTTTAAATGGCCTCATAATATTTTAAAGTTGCCATGAAACCAAATTTGGCCCTTTTTTTATGCACACAATTTTGTTATAAAATTAGTTTATTCATTTTTTTTGGACCTCATAATCTTTTAAAGTTGATGTGAAATCAGAACTGATGCTATTTTTTTTCCTGTTATTAGTCTTAGTTTAATTAATTATTTCTTCTTCTTCTTCTTCTTTTTTTTTTTTGACTTACTTTTTTTGATAGTACGCCACAATACAATAGTAAAGCTGGTCACAACTTCTGTTTCATGCTGGCTTTAAGAATAAGTTGATTGTATCAATTGCCCTGAGCTTCGGTATTGTTTGGCCCTCAGACCAAACATCTTAGAGTTTTGCGTCCCATCTGAGATCAGGGAACACCTCATTAAATGCCCTAATTATACACTGATTTGTGTACAAATTGTCAAACTATTTATTGCTTCTTCACAGAAAGAACATACGTTGTTTCATTGTGACAATATAGCCTAGTTTCTGGATTGAAGGCTTGACAGGCATCAGTAAATAACTTGTTAGGTCTGGAGCAGGAGTTGATTTGGGACTCGATAGCGTGTCAGTGTTCATCTTGCCGCTGTGAATGTCATTAAGAAACATCTGGCCTGGAGCAAAGGCAATGGGAAAACTCGCTTTCCAGCTGAGTCCAGACTTACAGCATGGTGTGAATGCGAGAACTAACAATGTAGAGGAATATATGCATATATATATTTTTAAGTAAGTATAATTAGGGCATTTAATGAGGTGTTCCCTGATCTCAGATGGGACGCAAAACTCTAAGATGTTTGGTCTGAGGGCCAAACAATACCGGTTAGAAAGCTCAGGGCAATTGATACAATCAACTTATTCTTAAAGCCAGCATGAAACAGAAGTTGTGACCAGCTTTACTGTTGTATTGTGGCGTACTATCAAAAAAAGTAAGTCCAAAAAAAAAAAAGAAGAAGAAGAAGAAAAAATAATTAATTAATTAATTAAACTAAGACTAATAACAGGAAAAAAAATAGCATCAGTTCTGATTTCACATCAACTTTAAAAGATTATGAGGTCCAAAAAAAAATTTAAAAAATAATTTTATAACAAAATTTAAAATATTATGAGGCCATTTAAAAACCTTTTATAATCCATTAAAACAAAAAATAGGTCCATTTTGATTTGACGCCGACTTTAAACAGAGCGTCCTTGTACAAACCACTGATGTGATTTCCCTGTGAACCCCTAACTTCTTCCTTATGTAATTTCCCCATAAAATTAGCCTCTTTAATTTGTAATTTACATGGAAAAAGTACACAATGTCACTGCCTTAATGTTCTTAAGACAAGACGTTTAGAGTTTATTGCAAAACAACAGTGCAAAAAGCCCGTCCTAATGGTTGCATGCCATTCCAATTACTGCATGCATGCATTATTTTTATTCAGACTAGTTTGCAAGCCATGTGCATTTCTTGAAGGACTTTTTTTACTGATGTGAAATCTCCTAACTTTTCCAAGTAAGCTAAACATTTATCACATTTTGTTGCTTACATCTATGTGTGATCTAGATATTTGCTTAACCAGACGCGTCTTCCCTTTGAAAGCTGACAGTGTTCACCAAACAGTTCTTTTTTTGTTCCGAGTTTTGTAGGAAAGCTGCTGAGCCTTTCACATTCAACAAACCCATTTGGGCTTAGAATTGATCATTTTTTATTTTCAAGGTCGTCTAGCGACCTGAAGCTGTTCGTTCTGTAGCGTGTGCGTTCAAGCCTTTCTATCGCTCCTGCTTCACTCTTTCTATCTGCCCAACACTTTTCATTAAAAGTCATAGGTTTAGCTCTGGGGGCACTGATCAAATGGGAAAAGGAAATACATTTTCATTCCTTCCAGATATTTCAAAAGTACCTTATATTTACATATAGATTGAGTATTTATCAGGAAAGCAGCAGTGAGAGCAGATTCTCTTGTAGTTCATTTTCTATGGCCTTGTTGGATTTATGTATTTTTTATGGGCTGAAGATGTAGAGCAGTTGTAATTATTTGAACAAGATGTCTACATTATTTGAAATCGTGACAAAGCATAAGGTTATGGGAGTTTGAACTTCTACGTATGTCAATTCTTCAGTAAGTGAGTCATAAAGCAGAGGATGAACATCATGTAAGCATGTATGCGTTTGCTTTTTGTCTGTTTAGTTAATGACAAAATTAGTTATTCATTTAGCAGCAAAGCCATTAGCAGGACTGATTATGGTTCAACTACCCCATTCCCCCACTGTATATTTCCCCCATCCCCCCCTCTTTCATTTCTACCTTCAGTCCTGCATAGTCCTGTTCTTTGTACTGTCAGCTGACTGCATTGATCAATAAAGTCTCTCCTGCACCACCGTACCAAAGCTCTGTTCTCTCTAAACCGATACTGGGTCGTAGGGAGCTGTTTTTAAGAGACTATATTTGAGAATAAATGATCCCCATGTTTGCTGAGTTTTAGAAAATAAGGACAATAGAATGTGTCTTTAGTCTTTGTTTTGGTGATTTATCAGGCATTGGAAGCGTCCAAAGAATTTGAAAAAAAAAAATTCTCATGGCCCTTTCAGACAAGACGTGGAAATCAAAATGGATGAACAGCTAGTACTGTATGGCTGGATCCCAAATGGCATACTTCAGGTGGACTCTTGGTCTCGTGGCCCTAAATTGCGTGTGCTCGCCAAGTGTGCGAGTCCGTAGGGTCCCATTCGGCATTTCAGCGCTCAGAAGTGTGCTCGCGAGCGCTGCCTTTGTGCCCTCGATGCGGACTCTGGCGAATCCCGCACTTTTGCACCCTACACACGAGTTACCTACCCAGAAATCATTGCGAAGTTACGAATGCCCAATCAGATAAATGAGGATAGGGGTTTCGTGGCTGTTTGACTTTCGGTGACATGATGTCATCAAGCCGGTCCCAAAATACACTGCGCTTGTGGACTCGAGGCCAGCGCCCCTTAGGTCTGCACTTCCTGACGTCACCTAGTGGGAACTCGAAGTAGGTCCACAAGGCCGGAGTGTGTCATTTTGGATCCAGCCTGTGTGTCGGAATTTCCTTTTTTTCCTTGCTGCTGTCTTTCTTCTTCTCACTAGCAGGACTAGTGCTATTGCTCGCTTCTTAGCACGGGACAGATACATAGTTTGCTTTGCTGCTGACCGAAAGGAGGAACAACGATCAAATAACTAGATGTATAGAACTCCCACTAAAAGTTTTTGAAAACCCCGCCTACTTTGCTCTGGCCAGCGTAGCGCAAATCGCTTTGTATTCTTTCTTTCTAACTTTCTTTCTTTCTTTCTTTCTTTCTTTCTTTCTTTCTTTCGAGTTTTTTACACTCTGTTATAGAACAAAATTATAATACAATGATTAAAAATGTAATGTGTAAAAATACTGTATATATGAATTATCAGAATTATCAGTATAACAAATAATAGGATATATAGATTTATTTTTACCACAGTAAGAGAATGGGATTTAATTTATTTTATTTTATAAAAAGGGGTTGGACAATGAAACTGAAACACCTGGTTTTAGAGCTCAATAATTTATTAGTATGGTGTAGGGCCTCCTTTTGCAGCCAAAACAGCATCAGTTTGTCAGATACAAGTCCTTCACAGTGGCCAGAGGGATTTTGAGCCATTCCTCTTCCAGAACAGTGATGTGATGCTGGTGGAGGAAAACACTTGCTCTTCCAAAATACCAAAGTGGCTCAAGAATATTTCGATCCCATGGGAGATGTTCAACTTCACTTTTATGTTCAGCACCAAGTCTTGCTGTGTGTATTGGTGTACACACCTTTCAGGGTACAATGTTTGAACCATTAGGTGCACATGGTCCTCCAGAATGGTTCGGTAGTCCTTGACCATGACCTGCCCATAATAAGCACAGTTGGAAATGCCATTTTATAGCTGATCCACCCCTTGCTTCACTATGGGCACACAACAGTCCAGGTGTTAAGCCTCTTTGGGGCTTCTCCACATTGTAACTGGGAAAGACAGTGAAGGTGGACTCATCAGAGAATAATACATGTTTCACATTATCCACAGCCCAAGATTTGCACTGTTGGCACCTTTGAAACCAACATTTGGCATTGGCCACCAAAGATTTGGCTAGCAGCTTGACCATGAATATTGACTCTGTGGAGCTCCTGATGACAATGTCAAGATTCATCAGGTTCAAATTGTGAAAGAATGGTTGGGAGGGAGTATGAATAATCATTTTTACACATGAATTGGCACCTCTGAGTCCAGACCTTAAATTCATTGAAAGTCTTTGTGATGTGCTGGAGGAGACTTTACAGAGTGCTGGACTCTTGCATTGTCAATACAGCATCTTGACCAAAAATGTACACACTTCTTTATTGGAAATAACATTTAATTACATCAAGAGGTGCATACATTTTTGAATGGTTTTGTCTCAAGGTTCACTCAATAAGCTTTAGAATCTGTCACTCAACGGTGGTGGCAAATACCAAGATACTTCAGAGACAGAACCATACTTTCCATAGTATATTTGTGTAAGAAAACTGTAATTGAACTCAACTTCAAAATAATCATCAAAATCCTATTTTTCTAATTAATAAATACTTGAAAACTCATTTTCCATATTAAGGTATTTTCTGTATGACGTTCTCTAGACATTTTGAAATAATTATCAACATCGAAACACAAGTTGTTTGTTTAGCGCCTGTTAAACAATTAAATTTAGATCGAGCGCTCTTTCGTCTGTTGTTACAGTTGGCAAGCTTTCCCTCAAAAGTGCTGCGCTCTGTTGATCAAACATTACCCAGGACAGCTTTCTGCTTTTTCAGTAAATACCTCGCCTCTGCTTCGGTTCTGTTGCTTCTCTGCAGCCGTGTGGCATAAAAGCGCTTTTTGCAAACTGAAATAATGGTTAATTATATGGATTGGTAACAGATGCAGCAGTCACCGCAACGTCCCTGGTTCTCGGGACCACAGTGAAGAAAGAAAATATACATTTGCCCTGCACTGCAGCCACCTGACTGCTGTTCAACATTTACTGTTCATCATGACACACTGTTTTGACAGAGAGGAGAATGAGAGGGAGGGAAACATATTTGTGTTGAATGAATGAATGAACATAGCCATATTCATCGTTATCAGAGTTAATAATGCATGATGCACTTCTTTTCCCCTGTGTTAATACTACTGGTTTCCATGTAAAATTCTGAGAGTGTTTAATGGACCATTCATTAGTTTCAGCAGATTAATAGTGCAGGTTTCCACCCAGCCAATTCTCTCTGACAGGAGTTGAGCCTTTTCCAAATTAAACTTTTATGCCGTCATTTCTGTCAAAAAGCGCTGGATGAAAGATAACCTTGTTAGCTATATAATTATTAGCAAAGAATTTGACCATAAATGGAAAATCAAACTCATTTAAGAACGATTAAAAGGAAAGTGTAGCAATTACAGCTGCAGAAAGTGTTTGTGTCTTGTTAAAAGTAGTCCTTTAAATATTTCCTTGAAGCTTTCCATAAGATACAGCATAGATATTAATAATTTTAGATTGTGATGATTGATGGATCCAAGGAAGTGTGGTTGTACTGTAGGCGTCCCAATACAATGCTGGGCGTGCAAAGGCAATAAAAGAGGGATATGCGTTTGTGGTTTGCGTGTCTGTTCACATTGCACAGTCTCACAACAATTCTATTCTATTATTCTATGCTATTTTGAATTGCTACAAAATATAAGTAGAATGGTTTTGATTAATTTGCAGGAAAATCGTGGACCCAAATAGGACCCAAATTCAACAAACTTTAATTCAAATCTAACTGAATAGAAATGACTCGTCACTTTTGTAGAAAGAAATTCAAGGAATGCTCACAAAGGCATTGACAGAGATGCAAATGAAAATTCCTGTGTCAGGTTGTGCAAAAACTGAAAAAAATTGCCGTGTTAGGCCAGACCAGACCTCCGCTAACCCTTGTGGGTGTCACTGTGGAATGTAACTATGATAGCCACGTCCTCGGTGGTCTGATTATCCCTCCTCTCCTTCATTGTCTCTCCTCATCCTTGTCCTTAACTCTTAAGACCTCCCTTTTCCCCTCATTGTTCGTGTCCTGTCCCCACTCTTCACCCTCTCATGCCCCCTGTTGACCCCTCACTCCGGTCCCTCTGTCTCCACACTGACTGGCTCTTCACCAGCTGCATTCTTGGAGTGGCTGTCCATTCAGACCAGTCTCTCGGCCCTGATGGATTGCCTGTCGTAGTAACCTGGACAGGATAGAGTCTATTCTGGTTTTTCACACAGCGTCCCCTCCTCTGGTTTTATCACAGTCAGACTCATTGAGCTGTCATTTGTCTAAGTCTCGAGTTCCCAACACATAGACCTTGGCCTTTTCTGGTTGGGTAGTTCTTCACATGACAGTGTGCATATCTGAGTGAGGAAAACTTATCCTTAGATGTCCTTTCTTTTTCTTTTAGCTTAAGACTCAAAATTTGTATTTTGACATTACTATTAACTTGAGAGCTGTCGGACTAATTGAGTGTGACATGTGGTTGATATGTTGAAAACAACGTACATCTAGTTTACATCCAGAATGACATCTGTCTGAAAGTATGTAATTTGAGGATACAGTGCAAATAAATTCTGCAGTCAATCCGATCTGATCAAACAGTACAGTTCAGTGTTGATTTCATATGACAATATTTGTATAACACCATGGAAACCACACTTATACAGAGGATGTTGTGTGTTTGTATCATGTATCTTTTGTTTTGGTTGTTTGACATTTTGTATAATGGCAAGGATTAATAAACGCTCTCTTGTATGCTTTTGAACGGTGCTACAGATGGGAAGTTGCCTGAGGGAAAACTCTTGTTCTTGTTGGTTATAGACATTCCTTTCTATTTATTTTCTTCTGAAACATTGCTAATATTTTTTCCTGATGTAATTGTTCTCAACTGCACCTCGAGTGGCAGCAAGGTGAGGGGAAAATAGTGTTTCTGTTTTCCAAAGTGTTGCATCCGGCTCAAACAAGAAATAATTGCATCTTATTTGCAGTTGTCATGGAATGTGCTTTATCCTTATATGAATAAATCCTGAAAGAGGAATGCAGTTTTCTTTATAGTCTTTGCCAAACATTTGGGAACGCCCTGTGTTCTGACCCAGTCGCTCCAGTGTTGAACCCGTTGGTATTCTCAGCTATTCAGATCAGCATTTGTAGTGGCTTTAATAGCCATAATAGTTGTATAAAAGGTGGTTATTTTCCTTCATTGAAATTGTAAATTCATGCAGATCCCATTTAGAGCAATGGATACTGACAATAATGAAAATGATCAATAAAAACGAACTAACTTTATTTATAGACCGCTTTAAACCCATAATGGCAGAACTGCTCTTGTTCTGGCATGAAGATCATCAGGATCAGCTCCAGCAGTAAATGTTTATGGCCAGCGCTGTTGCCTTCTGTATTCTCTTTGGGATGGTGTGGCGGCCAGCTCTCTGTATTGGCTCTGGTCAATGGAAACCTCTGCCAAAACATACTCTATTACAAAAGAGGAATTTTTAATAGACTTACCCAGCATTCATGAGAGTCTTTTTCAACAGCTCTCTATATTAGTATAAAACTAATATTGTGTGACAATGAAAAACTTGGTTGTTCGTGTTTCTTCTGTAGACCCATAGTGGTTTATTCCCAAAGTCCCGAATTAATTTGTGGCGACTGAGGCTGGTTTCATTCAAGGTTTAGTTTGAGATATGCACACAGGACTTCCCTTGGGGTTTCTGTACTCTCTCTTATTCTTTGCTCCACTTCAAGCCCTATCCTCTCCACCTACTGTTGTTCAAAATCTGATTTCTCTTCTCTTCTTTACTTTTTGTTCTTGTTTCATTTGTGTAATGTTGGTCTTTTTTAGCTTGGTTCATTTTGGTCCCAAGGGACACTACATGCAAGATGACAACAATACAACATTTATGTATTTATTTAGAGAAAATCACAATATAGTAGACAATGTGAAATAGATTAAAGCTTGTAATATTGTTTCGTTGTACTGTGGGGTAGAATAGTCATATTACTAAAAGCTCTAGCTTTTATTTTCAGGGATTTAAGGTAACAAGCACCCTGTGCAAAATATATGAACTATATTTATATTTACTAAAATAATTTAATAATGTTATATTCATTCATATTCAAAAAAATTAAATAAGTTTATATTATATTATATTATATTATATTATATTATATTATATTATATTATATTATATTATATTATATTATATTATATTATATTATATTATACATTCTCAATTATTGTATATAGTTATTTTCTTTCTTTTAATATTTAAAAATTTGGTCTTTCTTTTGACTTTCTCTTTTTTTATTATATTATATTATATTATATTATATTATATTATATTATATTATATTATATTATATTATATTATATTATATTGTCATTTTTCTTGTTAGGATTTTTTAGGAGAATCTTTCTCTTTTTTTGACTTTTTTTTTCAGCATCCTTCATCCACTTTCTCTCTTTCTCTTCCTCTTCACCACTCACCTCATCAGTAACAGACACTATACGTCCCATGACTCTTTTCCCTGCTGTGTCTATGAGTGTTGCCATAAACCTGAGCCGGCCATCATCCCTCTAATCCACTCAGAGGTCACATGACACTACAGCAGCATGCACAAAAGGGCCAATATTCCTCCTGTGTCCTCGTTAAATAAGACAAAACGAAGACAGGGAAGCTGATCCAAAATCAGCACTCGTCCCGTGAGTCATTTCAACTTATGGGGCCAGGGCTGGGCTCAGATATGGCTCCACAGGTGAAAACAGAGAACAGATGTGGATTGCTTGGCACAGTGTCAGCGCCTGTTTGGACACACTCAATAGGGGTATTGTGCTGATGTGAATACGATATCATTACCATACGGATTAAGTGGAACGGAACACTGCACTAAATGAAACCTGGCAACCGCACACACGCGCGAGCCTTATTAATAGCTAATACACGTTGCTGATATATAATGTCTATCATCAGGTTTTCTGCTAGAGCTTGGTGTAGGTACAGTGTGGATTGTGGTAGGTTTTTAAAGAATCCAGGTTTCACTCAGTATGAAGTAATTATGGGCTAAAGGTAGATTGATGTGATTAAATATCTTAACTCACGACTTGGAGTCTTTGATGTGTTGATCGCTAGAGTCCTTCAGTTTGTAATTAGTTTATCATTGTGACCTGACTGGGTTATACAGTGGCTCTGTAAAGTATTTGGACATTTAAAACATCATATACACACTACTGAGCATACTTACCTTTAAGTTTTTAACTGTTTTCAAATTGTGTGTTGCAAAAGAGTGGTAAAATTTGGATTGTTCTACCAGTCGATATTAAAGAAGCACAGTTTTGTCGACAACAAAAAAAGTACAGGTGATATTTCAACAGTTTGCTTCAGTATAATGTCAGTGTAAATTGACATTGACAATTGGTTTGATATTTTGCTATCTAATGACATTCAGACACTTAAAAGTATGACATAAGTATGACATTATGTATGGGATAGTTCACCCAAAAATGAAAGATTTGTCATCACTTATTCACCCTCATGTTGTTCCAAACCTGTATGAGTTTATTTCCTCTGTTGAACACAAAAGAAGATATTTTAAAAGAATGTTGGTATCCATACAGATGAAGGTAGCCATTGGTATTTTTTTTATCTACTATGAAAGTAGATGCTATCGTCAACTGTTTGATCTTGAAAATATCTCCTTTTTTATTCAACAGAAGATAGAAACTCAAACAGGTTTGGAACAACATGAGGGTAAGTGATGACAAAATGTTCATGTTTGAGTGAACTATCCCTTTAAGTATCCAAATACAAAGGGCACTTGACAGTTTACACCATATGCTGCAGTTGATCATTGTGACCTCATTCTCTTTGACTATTTTAAAAGCTTTTCTCTACTTTTTAAATCATCTGAGGTAGGCTAAATGCTGCACTCTCACCCATCTGATGTACACAGTCCTCTCGCTATGTGCAGATGAGAGCACATCCCTCTTTTTCCTCCATTAACTATCGCTAGTAGAAAGATAATAGCAGCGACTGTTCTGAAAGTAAAGAAATGTCAACACCTTTCCTCACAAAACTGCCAAAACATGAGGGATCATCACCTTTTTATCTGTCATCAGTGTATGCTAAGTGCAAAAGTCTCTGTTTTTCGACTCACTGAGTTTCTGAGTGCGATCCGCCTACAGTTGCAGGGCATCACAAAAGAAAATGGAAATTTTTTTACCCTCAAGTGTTTTTTCCTAATGTAAAAAGATTTTGGGGGAAGTTGATTAATCAATCACAGAAATGATTCACTGTACCTAGTAAACTTTGAACACCTCAAATCCACCATAAAAAGGATTCTGATATCAGGGTTTAGAAAAGTTGAGAATCCAGATGAAATTACAATGGCGGTGTCATGGCGTTATTGTGGGCATGTCATTTACACTGACATAGAGAAAAGGAAATCTGATCAGCACTGTTGTTCTGTGCGGCTTCAGGGCAAGTAAAAGACTAACACTCAAACAACCTGTATAGAGCGTAACATCTCCATAGAGACATTTTATATGTTATTTTTAGTAATAATATATAAACCTCTCAAAACAGATCTACAATAAGCTTAGAGGTATTTAAGTGATGTTATATGTTTATGCTTCATAGGATTTTAACTTAACTTAACTTTTAATTGTTAGCAGTGATTGCAGGACTCTGAACATGATTGATGTTTGTGAGTCATTTGTAGAAACTTTAAGTGCCGAAAACTTTGCGTAAACACAATGCAAAATGTATTTACCCACTGTTATGAACTTCAATATCAGTTTAAATCTCATCTGGAGACATATTCTTGATGCCGTGGGTGTAGTATTTTGCATTTGTGAGCTATGTGTCCAGTAAATGCAGTGTGTTTCCAAAACGGCAGACACCTGACTCTGTTCCCCTGCTGGCTTTGAGACAGACCTCATTAAGTCCTCTTGTGTCTGTCTGCGGGTCTGCTGTGCGCCGGTTGGCAGAATGCCCTGTCTCTACCAAGGTTAACTGTCACCACAGGCTTTGACATGTCTCCCTCTAGCAGGGCTAATGTCGCCCAGGGGAGTGGTAAATGTGTTTGCACCTTGCCCGCTGGGCAGACTGGCAGAGCCGCGTTGCCCCTGCAGAATACTGGCATGAGCACCTGTTTCTGCTGTGGGATAAGCATTATCCCTGTGTTTGATTCTTACAGCTATGGACACAGTGCTATATTATAGCAAATGAGTCTTCATATATATCTCACCCAAGGAACACGATCTCGAACACGATCCGCTTCTGCTGCCTCGCACTGGGCCCCACATATGCTTGGGATGGCCCTGAGTGAACTTATTGTCATGTTCAAGAAACTTGTTTGGAATGATTTGAGCTTTGTGACATGGCGTGTTATCCAGCTGGAAGCAACCATCAGAAGATGGGTACACTGTGGTCACAAAGGAAGGGAGATAGTCAACGATATGCTTAAAACTGAGAAGTTTTTCCTTTGAGTTTTCCGTGTACACCATTGTCAAAACGATCCCCATTCACACAGATCCGCGAAAATGACTAAAAACCCTGTATTCTGCTGCCAGGTCATAAGATGGCGATGAAATACTAATGACTGAACAGGTAATACACATGTGCATGACATCATCGCCTTCAGAGCTTCGCGTTTTTGTTGTTTACACGGATTCCGATTTCAAAAACTTGCTCTTTGAAACCCGTTTTCAAAAGCTTGCGTTTTCAGGCACCCAAAATGTCGTTGTCGTGTAAACGAACGGCCAAAACGCATACAAAGTTTTACGTTTTTAGTTGAAAACGGTGTTGTGTATACAAAAAAACATCCCCCACACCATTACACCACCACCAGATTAAACAAGTGATAAAGGCAAGATGGATCCATTTTTTCATGTTGTTTACGCCAAATTGTGACATTATTGCAGCAGAAATCGAGACTCATCAGAGACTCATTCTGCAGACCTCGGTTGTAACGAGTGCTTATTTGAGTTACAGTTGCCTTTCTATCAGTTTGAACCAGTCTCCAACAGAACTGCCACTAACTGGATATTTTCTCTTTTTCGGACCATTCTTTGTAAACCCTTGAGATGATTGTGCATGAAAATCCCAGTAGATCAGCAGTTTCTGAAATACAACCAACAACCATGCCACATTCAAAGTCACTTAAATCACTTTTCTTCCCCCTTCTGATATTCAGTTTGAACTTGCTTTGTGGTTGTTAAAGTAATCTGCGTTGTTTCTTGCTGGCTCAAGTCAAAAAGGGCCTGTATAAAAGTCTGTAAATTTGGCTCAAGTCCGTCCTTCAGTTTAAGTCTGTGGGATTTTTATTATCTGTAACTGTAAATCTGATTGCCTAAAAAAGTAAAGGTACATTTGCTGCATTATTTGAGATATCATTTATGTTCGTAGCACAAAGTTTAATACTTTTTAACAGGGATTTAAACAAATAAGTGCGTTTCCTGTGGCTTTGTACAAGAGCAATTTATAGTTCTTTGCTGTCTTAATGACTAATTGATCTGATGGCAAAAGCTGATATTTAATCAGCAAAGAATTTTTCTTTGTTGAGAAAAGTCTGGCATTCACACACACCATTTGTATACTGACCGCTGGTCAGACATCTGATCAATAGTGTGGACAGTCTTATACCGTCTGGCGCTAAAACCAAATGATGTAGAACTGCAATTACATCACTGAAGTTCCCAGCTCAGGATTTGCTCAATATAAACACAACGCCTTACACATTCGAGAGTTGGTGCTCTTCACCTTTTTGAACGCTGGTGTTGGAAGGCTGCTGGCTCTATTTTGGGAACCGTCCTGCTGTTACAAGATCAAGGTCCAGGAAAGATGTCATATCAGAGGCAGCTGTCGAGAACTTGTATCTCTATGTTAGTGTCTGTCGCTTATAGCTCCTTACCTCACAGATGCCGGGTTATGAAAATATCAGGTCTGTTTATGCCTGCCCATATGGCTGGACGCGGAGGCTAAATCAAGCATTCGTGCCTTTTTGAGCTTGTTGGAAATCTTGTTTTTCATATGGCTCATAGTCTGGTTGATTCGTTATAAGTAACATTGAAATCGCACTTAATATTTAAATGGACCCTTTCAACATTTGATTCACAATCATTGTTTTGTTCCAATAAAACAAAGCCACAAGCGGACAGAGACTGCTGAAAAGATGTATCTCAGTCCACTTCCAAATGAGCTTTGGTGTGATTCGAATGAAATATGAACGCAACACTAACCAAGCAAACTGACTTGCAGATAGCACTCAATTTTAAAATCCCTAATAAATTGGTTAGAGGGGGTATAAATATACAATAACAAATGATTTGGTCATATGTCTGTGCGTATACACGGTACTTTTTAATGGCCGCATACAACTATGCTTTCTAATCCACTTGGCATGTCTTCCATAGTGACAAAAATACAGTAAATTGAAGCATCATCAGTAAACCCAGTGCAGCAGAAGTCCTCTATACAGCACTGACCTCCCTGAGTTTGTCCTTCATCTGTAGTTTATCTGTCTCATTTTTCTTTCATCGCTCTCAGGCAGATGCCAAGACTCCCCAGCACTTAAAGCACAATGATGAGAGAGGGAGGTGTTTCTGTGGAGGAGCAGCCTTCTGTCTGCACTGTGATAATGGTGTTAGAACAGCAGTTATTCTCAACTGTCCCACGGTCCCTTTGAAGAGATGAGTTAGCAGTTCTCCTAAATCAGCTCTGTGGTGTCTCATAAAGACAAAGGTAAAAGGACATTGTGTAAACTCATAATTGCTCTACATTGCAATTGATTTTCATAGAGTTTGACATTAGCATGTTGCTAAGCTAACAGTTTAATAATAAATGTGACCCTCGACTACAAAACCAGTCACATGGGTCACTTTTTTGAAATTGAGAGTTATACATCATCCGAAAGCTGAATAAATAAGTTTTCCATTGATGTATGGTTTGTTAGGATAGGACAATATTTTGCAGAGATACAACTATTTGAAAATCTGGAATCTGAGGGTGCAAAAAAATAGAAACATTGAGAAAATCGCCTTTAAAGTTGTCCATTTATGTTCGCGATTGTGCTGCATTCACTCACAAAAATAAATGTTTTATATATTTACGGTTGGAAATTTACAAAATATCTTCATGGAACATGATCTTTACTTAATATCCTAATGATTTTCGGCATAAAAGACCCTATACAATGTATTGTTGGTTATTGCCACAAATATACCTGTGCGACTTGTGACTGGTTTTGTGATCCAGGGTCACATACGCATAATACATAGCAAATGAAAATTGGATCTTTCAGAGGTTGCTCTTGCAAAGCTCAGAAAAATCAAAGCATCAACTCTGACTGGGATGTTTTGCTGCGGTCACGCCATGTCGTAATTACTGTAATTTCAAGATGATAACACGTGATGTTCTACAACAGTCAGATGGTACAGCAGTCATGTGGTACAAGTAGGAACTAAAACTCCCAGTTTACAAGTTGTAATTACGAGTTCTACAAGGACCTCAATGATTTTTACAAGTTGGAATCTCGTAATCACAGTAATTACAACAATGCATCTATTCTCCCTAAAATTCCTGAGCTGAAAATAGTGAGGAATGATTTGTTCATATACAGTAAGATAGTGACAATATTCATCCTTTATTCATTGCACAGACTTTCTTTGATTTATCTTTTGACTATAAAATTATCCTTAAAAGATAAATTTACTGCATATTTTAAGATATTAATACTTTGTACATTGAATATCACTGTATATTGTCTTACTGCAGTGGCAGTTGTTTTTTTATTCAATTTCTTTTTTTACCTTGTCAATACCTAAAAAAGTGGGGGGAAAAATTCCAATTCAGAAAGACAAAGAATACTTTAATGCATAAAAATGTGTTGATATCCAGTGTTGCTTGTCAAGTAAATTGTTCAAAAATTAAGATATTTTAACTGGAAAATAAGACAAAATATGATTTTTATTTTATTTTTTTGAAGTGTTTTCAGAAGTGTTAACATTTGGCTATTGGTACAACTAGTCATTCTCAAGTCCCTGTTTTCTCAACTACTGACGTTTATGAACATTTCTCCTGTTATTTTAAAAACCCCAATGATTCACCAGGTGTTTCACGGCATTTGCAGTTGTGCTGTTTGTATACCACTGAGGCCTACGACTGCACAATTACATTTTATTAGCAATCCCAACAATACAGAGCGTCGTCACCTGCTGATTTTTCTTGTATCAGTTACAGAGATGGTGATATTTTATGAACTGTTTTGGCAGTATGGTGTCCAATCATGGTGCTTTATATTCCCACTAAACCCTTCTTGGCCTTTTCTGCGGTTAGCGCCAAACAGCCACACGCTCTCCCATCACTACTAGCAGTAAATTACCCAGAGGTCAACACCAGGCTCCTAGAGCTGCCTACACCCACATCGCCAGCCTCACTTTCAGTTAAGGCCGTTACGGATGAGCGCGTCTGGATGAGGAAGACCATTGAGGCCAGTTTGAGAACCAGGCATCAGGGAAGCTCAAGCAACAATAGCCCCAGAGCTGTGGAGCACTCAGCGGGGTTGTGTGAAACCAGAGCCGGGCAGAAGTGAGAGTAAGTGCCCCCTTGGGGGCCAAAGGGTGTATTTATAATGTTAAGTAGTGCAGTTGCTCGCCCTTTGCCGTTTGTATGGGACTTAGAATGTGTGGTGTGTCATTAGAAGGATCTCATGAACATGGGACTGGAGTTTATGTGTAGATTAATCAAAGTCTTTGGCACATGCTAAGATTTTTGCACAGGCCTTTATAGCGACACGATTTGTCGCTGTGACATTACATATCTCTTGACATGCCTCTTGGACCTTATTTAGCTCTTGTAAAACAGCTCACAATGAGCAGGTTAGTAAATCTAGTTAAGTACTTTCAGACTAAAGAGATTTTGCCGGGACTGTTCACGCTCATTGTTCTCAATCCTGTTGGAAAGGAGCCAGCGGACTGATACAGACACACATGATGGAAAGATTTATGCAGCTCTCTGTCACAGTAAAGGCTTTCAAATACTTTGATCTGGCTGTAAAGCATATGAAACACAGAGTATGATCATGACAAGAGTGAGTACAGTAAAAACTACTTGTTGAGTTTATTCCCATTGAAACATTAGCTTATGTATTCTTGACTTGTGCAGATTGTATGCATTTATTTTATTCAAAGTCAGCATAACACATACTTTCCTCATGTCATTAAACCATATGACATTATTTTTATTTTTTAATTTTGTTTACTTTTATTAATATAATAAAGTAAGAATAAAATAAATACATAAAATAGAAATACAATAAAATTATATATATAATTTTATTGTATTTCTATTTTATGTATTTGTTTTTTTTAATTATTACTACTACTTTTTTTTCTTCTTTTACACTTTTTTTAGTATGTGTCTGTCATTTTTAGCCTGAAAAACAAACAAACATATAGGCTACCTATAACCTGTGAGGTTTCCTTCCACCCACAAAATTGTGTCTACATAAAATGATGTGGTTGGGGTGCATGTAGAAAAAAATGTCGCAATCAACCTGAATTCACCCTACAATTATATAGTAAATGTCTCTTTACATATATAGATAAGGAGATGTGTAATAAAGTACGGTAAATAAAGAAGTTCTTTGAAGTCCAGACACCAAACGTTAGCATATTCATTTCAATCTATACGTGTGTATGAGATAGATCAGATCCCTTTAAACCAAAGACGTGTCTATTTCCAACCTCAGACATCCCTGTTTTGAGTCACATGCTGGCCTGCATTGATTTACAGTGTAAAGATACTGATAGCGTATCAGGTACTTAGTTTGCAGTGTGCAGTGATACAGTTTAGCGTTCGTTTGTGAGTTACTCTTTGTTTGCCTTCTCATACTTTACTGCAGCTGCTTGTTCATAAATCAAACTCAGTAACATGATCGGCTTTAACTTATTGATGTTCATTTCCTGACCCGGTCAATGACTGACTCTGACTCTCTTTCTTTCTCTCTCTCTCTCTTTGTACGTTGGCCACAAACTCATGTTCTCACCATCATATTCACGTTCACACATCTGAAAATCTCCAGGGGTTTGAAAGACCACCCACATTATGTGTGTGCTAGTTCTCTATAGAATGCTACCAAATGGTATTAGTATACTATCACTAATGCTCATGCTTGGTGTTGAGTATTTGAACAACCCCCCAACCCTGAAAATTAAACTTCAGATTGTAACTTGTCCCATGAACTTGCGTTGAAGGAAATCAGAAAGAGAGACTCATAGAGCTTTAAAGGTGGGATTTTTTTGTTTTACTTCTTCAACTGCTTTATTTAATTTTGGGCTATTTTCTGTTATTCAACTATTTTATTGTGTTGTGCTTTCAGACGTGTTTTATCAGACTACTGTATGCATGACTGTGAATGTAAGGGTGTAAATAATACACCTTGTGTCTTCCCTCTGTTTACTCAGTGTGTATTACGGGGGTCAAGTGTAGTAGAACTTTGGCCAATCGTAACTAACCTCAAGAGTTCAGGTTTCATAACTTGTGTACAAGTGGCCTCATTTTTCACAAGGATTCCACTTCCTGTCTTACTCCAACCCTACAAACCTACATCTGTGTAGTATTTGATATGACTTGACAATCTTTGAATGGGTGTTTTTAAAGTAAAGACTTTAAAAGGACCATTTCCTTCAAGAGTGCTGCAATTTTCCTTTATTAAGACTCGGGAAAAGAAAAAGTATCAGGTATCTCATTTTCTGAACAATTTGTGCCAGGCATGAGTCAACTGAGCTTGTAAAGAGATCTCACGATTGTGCTGACACATACACAGAAAAATGTGAGAGAGGTGGTAAATTTGAGCACTACTGTAAATATACTGTACTTTGTGACAGTAAAGCTCACAAATAATATCATAGAGGTCTGGAAATGTCGTATAAAAACAAAATGCTCTATATTTTGTAGATTTGTCGTAGATTTTATCTATAAATGTGACAGGTTCCTTCTAGCGTTTACTGCGTGTGTGCTCAGATTTTGGCCGTGGGTTAGAGGTAAGTTGTTCCATGTGTCCCTCTGACAGTAATCTATAGTAAAAAAGTCTTCTGTCATACTACAGACCTCCTGGAAAATGTTCCAGATTTCTGTGCATTTGTCTCCACCTACTAAGAGGTCCTTTTTTGCTTAAAGTACTTATTGTTCTGGGATAAATATTTAAACCTTTATACAATACAATACGCATACAAAGTTTGTAGTAAGAAAGACTTTTTCAAACCGTAAAAACAGCAATATTGTGAAATATTATTACAATTTAAAATACATTTATTTTACTTTTTTTAATTTAATTTAAAATGTAATATATTCCTGTGATCAAAGCTGCATTTTCAGCATCATTACTCCAGTCTTCAGTGTCACATGATCCTTCAGAAATCATTCTAATATGATGATTTGATGCTCAAGAAACATTTCTTCTTATTATAATCAATGTTGAAAACAATTGTGCTGCTTCATATTTTTGTGGAAACTTTGATACATTTTTTGATGAATAGAAAGTTTAAAATCTTTTGAAAAATTAATAATCTGTTTACTTTCACTTTTGAGAAATGTAATGCATCGTTGCTTAAAGTATTAATTTCTTAAATACAATTTTTACTCACCCTAAATGTTTGATTGGAAGTGTATGTACTAATATGCTCTATAATAAAGATCTGTTCAACATCTCAACCTTTTCTCGAAACCGCTGAGATAATGAAATTAAATGGAGAACAATTGCAATTGGAGACATTTGTTTAGTCTCCTCCTTATTTTTGTCCTGAGAAATGATGGACCCATAATCTCACATTCATCTTCTCTTGAGTTTCAGTAGAGTTCTCATCATGGACTCAAATTGTACTCAGATGTCAAAACAGTCTGCGATGAGATATCAGAGATGTCAATTTATGAACTATATGAAACATTTCCCATCAAACTTCTACAAGACCAGATTTGTTATCAATATTGATTTTGCAGCTCTATTTTGCAGCCAACAGTTACCTAATTTAAGTCCATTTATGTCCTTTTATTCCATTTAAGACATTTTTTTTAAATATCCGAGACAAAATTGATATTTAATAGGGAGAGCTATTAACGTGCAACTTGTGAGAAGTATTTATATAACGAATTTGCTTACAACATAACATTTTATCTTGTATCAACTCATGTGAAATCATGCACTAAGGAAGGGGTCTTTTCATGTGGTCTGTGGTGGTATTGCAGGTCCGCTATGTATTCACAGTTTTTGGAAGTCATAACCAATTTGTCAACTCAGGTACAGAAAGTCAATTGATTGGGCAAATATGGAAAGTTAATAGTCCAAAAGTGATTGATCGTTCACATTTACCTCCACTGTCGACAGTTCTGCACTTTTGATTAAAGCATACGAGACTGTATTAAGTAAAACTGTATTGTGATTGTCAAATGCAAATGCTTACCATTTTGCTTGTAAATAAATAATAAAAATTCATATTTAATTACTCCTCTCAACTGTTAGCCGAGGTGGTTCATTGACACGTTCATGGCTGATTTGGAAAGCCCGAAATGTTCCAGGAACACTGTTCCCTGAGAAACGTCTGCCGCTGTGGGACATCCTTAGACAGGGGAGAGAATGAGAGAGAAAGAAGAGAGAATTGTAATTCCAGGGTTGGCAGGAGCAGCTGCATCCCGAAGGTGCCGTGAAATTATCTGGTTACCTCACCGTGGCTTGCTCACAAAGGGACTTATGTCATAGTAAAATAGTGTAGCGAGGCGTTTAAGTCTTTACAGCTTGTTGGAGAGGTAAGGCCATTATCAGTGTTTTTGGGTGGTGTTGCCACACACAATTCACGCAGGTCATCCATCACTGTCAGCTTCCTCTCAGGGGTCATGTGCTGAAAAAGGTGTATATGAAAGATGTTTGGTGTGAGGGTCACTCATGAAATAATTTTAGGAGGTCACAAAGAGATCTAGAGGGTTTACTATCAGACATCTGTGTAATCTGTTGAATTGCTGGCATTGTATTGTATTGTTATTTACTAAAAGGTAGACTAAAACTTTGCAATTTAGTCATTATTTAGGCTGCTTTTGCAGGTAATGCCAACCCGATCTCACGGCAATTCATACGTATTTTACGAGGTGGCTAATTCATACGAATTCATACGACCTCACTCGTACGAATTTGTACGATTTTTGCTAAATCGTACATATTTTACGAGTTGCCCAATTCGTATGAATTCGTACGAATGACCTACCCCTGACCCCGTCCCCAAACCTACCCATCACTGGGGTTTAGATAAATCGTACTCACTCGTACGAATTCATACGAATTGGCTGTGAGATAGCGTTGGTAATGCAGCCTTTCTAAAATCTTGGTAACAGTTATTGCAGTAATTTATTGCTGGTTAAGGTTAATGCAATAAAAGTTACAGCAATAGTAAACTATGATGGGTTTGTTACCATTTAGATACTTTCAAAACTGATTTTCTACATCCCCATCTCACTCTTAAAGTCTTCTTAGAAGAGCTGGTGATGTTTTAGGAGGGGAATAACCTGCAAATGTGACTGCATACATCATCCTAATATGAAACAGACACTTTTTACAATCCAATCAATTCTCAATGGGTGAATTCAAGTTTGTTGAATATCCTTTTTCACTCACAATATGTCACATATTGGAAGTATAATGTCATTTCACATTGCCTTTAAATAATAAATCAAATGCATATTTATATCAGATGAAATAGTGTTTATTGTGCAGGTCTATCATTCTATTCTTTTGAAAGTGATTTTTAGAATAATACATTTAATCCTAAAAATGACTCCTCCCAGATATTCATAGCTCCACAAGGCATGTGTTATGTGTCAAGCGCCACAGACATGCCTAACCTAAACTTTCCCAGAGTGGTCTGAACTGGGTTACTGTGGTTAACTTATGTCTGACACGCCCAACTTTACATGTGGGTTCCAGATGGGCCGATGTGACCCGGCACGTGTGTGTACTCAAGGGTGGATGCCTCAAAAAAACCTATATAAAAACACCATTCCTTGTCTCTCATTCCTCCTCAGTGTATAGCTGGGAAATACCGAGAGAAGATCCTCAACAACAATGACCCCTTATTAAAGGCTCTGAGCATTCCTTTGCGCTGACCGAGGTCAGCAGATGGAGTTTTGATGAATACACTTTGTGTACAAACTCAGACTGCAGGACACTTTCTTTCCAAGTATTTGAGAATCTTCATCTGCCAGTAATCTTAAGCAATAATTTCTTAATTTTCTCTCTCTCTCTGATTCTTTCTCTTCTTCTGCCAAATGAAGCATCATCATCTTCTGAATTAAGACTTGTGGTTGGTGCCAGATACCTCACGTCACTGTTTTCCATGTCCGCTTGTCTTGCTTGGTTTCGAGTAGTGCCTTTTACGAGCAGACTGGCTGTGGTTGTGTTTGTGGTCATGTTGTAAGTACCTCTGAGGGGCAGCTGTGGGGCAGTTCCCTCAGTTTGACTTAAGCCTGTGCATCAGAAACATATGTACTTACAGCATTGTTGGACATCATTCCCAACACAAATGCTATTCCGAAACGTTTGTTAGCAAAGTTATACGTTTGTATAATTTAAGGACAATGCAATCCCACAATGCATTGCAACATGCTCAGAATGGGAAATGTTGGATATAACATTGTGTTGTTTATACATTTTAAAGCATTAGTTCACCCAAAAATGGAATTTCTGTCATGCAGCATGCTAATATCAGTCTCTATTTTTGTGCTACAGTATTTGTGTGGTACATGTTTGTGAACCAAAGTTGCTGCCAATGTACATGATTTAAATTTAGTCAGGAGGTTCCATTTCAGTTAGTAGCCTCTGTGGACTGAGCCATTGCACTAGACTAGTGTTTAGAACACAGCCGCAGTTTCAATGACATGGATCATTGTGAAAGAGCTGGTACAGGGTTAGCATGATGAAGATGCGTCTTCATTCATGGATGAAGATTTAAAGAAAGTGAAAAGAAGAGATATTGTATGTCTTATAAATTTCAGAAACGTTGTCAGTCACTTTACTTTGGGCAGCCAGACAACTAACCTCTCAAACTCTCCACATCACACTGGGCCAAGTGTTTTGATCTCATTACCCAAGATGCTCATTCTGCGGAAAAGTCGGATGTCTCTTACAACATGAATGCACTTCAGGTTTTTCGACTCTCAAGAACACACTTCTGATCTCTTACGCAGCCCTCAGAGAATCTTTCCTTTTCAGCTCTGTCCTGCTAGGAGAAATAAAATAAAGAAAAATCCCATCCAAACTACAGAGAGGAGATCTATAGATGCTGAAGCCTTTCATCACGGGCCCATGCAAGCATGTGGAGAAATCAGAGGTTGTTGTTTTCTGTCTTGCTGGGAGTTGGTTTCAGGGTTTGGCTGCTGGCGGCTCTGGAAGCAGTGGGAACCTGACTAGACTGTGATGCCGGTGGGATTCTCGCAGTGGAGCCCCTGTTGGTGTAGACGGTTCACCGCTGATCTAGAAAGAATCAAGGGCTTTGGATGAGATGAGCATCTGAAGGTTTGCTGCAGGTGATGAGATATGGATATCTAGATATGATGCAAGCTATCTGTATACAAAGACAGACCTGAGCATAGAGACAGAAACAATTATGTTAATCTATAGATTGTAAAGGTTAAAGATTCTAAGATCTAAATGAGTTATTCTAAATGGTAAAGATTCTTTCACTAAACATTCTTAATGGTAAAGATTCTAAAGTGCATGAATTCTATAGGTTCTACATGCTAAAGATTCAAAATATTTTAATGCTGAAGATTTCAAATCTTAAGATTAAAAAAGATTCTAATGCTAAAGATGATTTTGAAAGATTTTAAAATGATTTTGAAAGAAGTCTCTTCTGCTCACCAAGGCTGTATTTATTTGATTCAAAATACAGTAAAAACATTAATATTTTTTACAGTTTAAAATAAGTTTTCTGTTTTAATATATTTTAAAATGTCATATATTCTTGTGATGCAAAGCTGAATTTTCAGCATAATTTCTCCAGTCTTCAGTGTCACATGATCCTTCAGAAATCATTCTAACGTGCCGATTTGCTGCTCAAACAACATTTATTATTATTATCGATGTTAAAAACAATTGTGCCTCTTAATGTTCTTGTAGGAACTGTGGTGCATTTTATTCAGGATTCTTTGATGAACAGAAAGTTCAAAAGAAAAAATATTTAAAATATATATATATATATATATATATATATATATATATATATATATATATATATATATATATATATATATATATTTATATATATATATTTTTTACAATTATAAATGTATTTACTGTCACTTTTTTTGACCAATTCAATGCATCCTTGGTGATTAAAAGTACAAATTTATTTCAAAGAAGAAAAAAAACATGCTGACCCTAAACTTTTGAATGGTAGTGTAAATGTTAACGTTAAAAGAAATATTCTTATGATGAATTTCCTAAGATTATGAATGCTATAGATTCTAAATGTTAAAGATTCTAATGCTTAAGATTTAAAATGTTAAGGTTAAATGTTTAAATGTTAAGAAGTGAAGTTACGCAACTGAAGCTGGTAAACGTATGTGATTTCTCTGAGGCAGCATCTGCCTTTATCAGATGGTGAGCTTGTTTTCTGCTTGACTGAGTGACTAGTGAAATGAAGCTGGACTGATTATCACAGTTCTGTCTCTCACCCCCCATTTGTGTGCACATTGTTATTTTCATTATCTCTCTTTTTAATGTAAAGTTGATTTGTTTACCAATCAGTCTGATTGTATGTTATACTGTCATAATTTTTTAACTCCATTCAAAGCCACCATTTACTATTGGTTTATCAAACTGTGACCACTGTGGAAGGAAATGAAATTGGGGAATATTAGATCAACAATTTCAACAGGTTGACTGGTTTTCAATGGGTCAATTGATTCAGTTCACCAGACCCACCTGTCTCTTCACACGGTCAACCCATCCCCTTGACCCCCGAACAAATACCTGCTTTCAGATTCTGCGTCGTATCTTTTCTCTCAGCGTCCAACAAGAGAACAGGAGACAGAGAACGAGAGCTACAAAAGAGGTAGAAATAGGAGGAGAGCGAGTGAAGGGGGACGTGAGGGTGGAAAAGAGGGTGTCTTTGTACAAAATTTGACAGAACATCCATCGTCTTCCATGATAAAAATCAACCAAATCAAGCTCTCGTTACAGGAACGACTGAAGAGTAGAGTTACTGAACAAGAAAATCTGATACGATAATGGAGGCAATACTTGAGGTTCTTGTGTTTGATAACTTTTTATAAAAAATTTAGGCAACACTTTAGTTCAGGGTCCAATTCTCACTATTAACTAGTTGCTTATTATAGCATGCAAATTACTATAGGATATTGGCTGTTTATTATAAAGCGCCTATTAATGCCTTATTCTGCATGACCATATTTTACATGCCTAATCCTACCCAATACCTAAACTTAACAACTACCTTACTAACTATTAATAAGCAGTAATTAGAAATTGAGTCAAAAGTCGTAGTTAATAGTTAGTTAATAGTGAGAATTGGACCCTAACAAAAGTGTGACCAAATTTAGAATTAGTTTTTCTTTTTTCTTTTTTGGTTTCGTTTTTTGTTGTTGTGTGCTTTTGTCATTTTTACTAGATTTAAAAATGAATATTTCTATATTTTACTTTTATTTCAGGTTTAGTTATTAGTACTAGTACTTTAACTTACTAACAAAAATAACTTTAAGTTGAATAACTTAAACTATGACTGAAATAAATTAAAGCCATAACATCTGAGCAAGCAAAATTATAAAAGCACATAATAAAATTATTAAAACTTAAACTAAAATTAGAAATGTAGAAATTAGAAAGTTTTAGTCAGTTTGTTATGTGGTCTTGTAATTTTTAAAGATTTCTGTATAACTTTAACTTGTATTTCAGTTTTAGTTATTAGTACTTCAACTTAAAAATTAGAGATGTTACAACTAACTAAAATAAGTTTAAACGAATAACTAAAACTACGACTAAACTAAAACTTAAACTAAAATTAGAAAGAAAAAAAAATGTACGTCTTCCTTTCTCTCATCATGCCAGAAAAGGAACTTTTATTCTTTATGTTTTTTGTTGAACATCTGATGCATTTCTTTTTATTCAAGGTCATGAGACCTCTAATGCTGACTGCATCTGTATATAGCTGAGGTTCTGATGGATAAAACTCATCTCCTTTCATCTGTGAGGATAGAGAAAGAGTGAAAGGTTGGTGATAGATCTATGCCGTTCTATGTCAACGGTCTAGGTCTCGACCAAACCCTGTTCCCTGTCAACCTTGCATAAGGAGTTAGCGTAAGATGCATGAAAGGCCAAGAGAGATCAGGAGACAGGAAATAATCGAGGGAAAGGGGCGCAACCCTTTCGAAGCAGGTTCGGTTAACCTGCCAGAAAAAGGCCCGACTATGAATGCTGACAAAGCAAACCTCCTTTGCAATGATGTCGAGTGATGTGGTTTAGCTTAGAGAGCTGGCGTCTGTCATTGAGAAGTTGTCCTGATGCTTGACACTGAAAATTCCCAGTACACTGCACTATTGACTGATTTCCCAAATTCACAGAGTCAACATTGACAGAATCAAGATTGCTGTGGGATATACAGACCGCAGGAATGAAAAATATACATGCATAATCAAGCAAATGAACCTTTAGGTGCAAGTAAACAACCCCTGGTAGTAGTCACTGTACAGGAGAGTTTAGTTGAGGAAGGTTAAACAAACATCGCTTTTCGTCTACAACATCTGCTCAATGATTCAGATTTGACTAGTTTTACAACAGCCAAATTTTCACTGATATTGCTCACAAAGCAAAACAACCCAGCACAAATTCGTTTAACTCATAATGGGGAATTTGCTGAAACAGTAGGTTTAGTAATTAGAAGTCTATTGAATTGCATTTCTGGTTGAACCCATTTGGCCCGAGTCAGCTTTATCTGAAGTCATTTGTTGTTGAAGTATCACTAATGGTCTTTAATTACAGTAAAAAAAATGTGTAGTTAGGTTTTTTGTGTGTGTGTGTGGGGGGTGAACTGGGCAGTTTAAACATATGTAATGGGTTAAAGCGTAGAAAGCCGACTTTCAATTGGAGGCATGTAACCTGAATCAGTCTTCTGAGAACTTTCGCCATGCTTGTGTGGTTTTTGTAGAAGCAGAGGACAATATAAGTCCTAGCTAGCTATAAAGCGAAAGTTTGTGTTGGCCGACAGTTGAGTTTATGCATTTCCTCAGTTCCCTCACAAAGTGCACGTACGATACACACCAGTGCGGGCTAACAATGACTTTTATACATTGCACGGCTAATAAACAATTATTTGTTGCTAGAGTCTTGTCAGTTCAATTTGATAGTGTGATACGTTATATCCGTGTGACTGTGCAACAGTAAATGAACTTGGATGTTGTCAGAGATATTTATTTTAGATTTAAACTAATTATTTTATTTATTTTGAATTAATTGTGTTATTAAAAGAAAATTAATTGCCATCATGTTATTCTATTCTAAATGTATTTAATTTTACTTATTTGTAATGAATTATATTCACTGATGTTGCAGCAAAAGTTTTGATTTTACTTGCATGATAGAGCATCACATTTGCAAACTCTTGTGCACGCCATCCCCATTGAAATCAGTTTGCGGTGTTCTCTGATGCAGCGAAAACTCTAGGCGCCCTAATAATCCATCTAAGGCTGGACACAGCTATATTTCACCATTAATAAGTTTAATAAACCTGCAACTTAATGCTCTCCCGTCTCCTAATTAAGACAAAATGTTCCCACCCTTACCTGAGCCATTGATTCTGACGAGATATCCTATTATGTCTGGAACGAGAGCACGGTGTCACGACCACAGACCGCAGGGCGGCTACAAGAGGGCACACTTCTTATAGTTTGAAACTGTATGTGTGTGTGTGTGTGTGTGTTGGGGAGCCCATAATTTATGATGTACGCTACAGCATGGCGCCCCATCTTTCTCCAAAGCTGGCCTCCTCTCAAGTTTGGCTGTTTTATATGCTGTGGAGGGGGGCACGGGGCCAGGCGCTCTTCACCGTGGGAAAGAGGAGTCGTCGTCAGGCCGCGGTGGGGTTTTTAACGGGGCATTGTTGAGGAGAGCATGAGGTGGCGAGCACTGGGGCTCGGGAGGCCCCTTCTCATTTGTAACCTGAGTTGATTTGGTCATTAAAGTGGGCCCAGTTCAAACCTGGCTTGGTTATAGTATCTCTCGACCTTGTTCTCAAATATTACACGGGTAAGTATACTTGTAGTGCGGTGACCTGGTGTGACCTTGGTGGTAGGGGTGGTAGACTCGAAAACATAAGATGAGTCAGGGAAGCCGCAGGCTTATGGCGATTTAAACAGATAAAGACTAGATTGGAACAAGTTCAGTCCCTCTACGCTAATATCTGTGTTTTTAAGGATTAAGTGACACACCATAAATTTCTTTCCACTGACTTTTATTTATATGCATGCGAATGTGGAAGAAAGGAAATGCAGGCTCATGTGAATTTCACTGCGTTCCAAAGTTCAAGTTGGCAAGTCAGCAAGATTGGTAGACCAGCTAAGACCAGCATATCACCTTTGGCTGGTTTAAGCCAAGCGGAAACCTTGTGGTCTCTCTCTTGAATCCAACACGGAAGTATATTATATTAAATCACTTTTAACTGTTAGATGGTCTGGTTACCAGACCAGAGCTCAGGGATGGCTATTACTACAGATCTCAAAGATCTCCTCTGAATTGGGTAGATCTGCTTTTAGTTTTTCTGCCCCTCACATTTGGAATGAATTACAATGTACTATTAAACTGGATGATCTGGTGCCTTTACAGCATTTTAGACGTCTGCTTAAAGGGTACATAACATACACAGTTTCACCTAATCTCATGTTAATCTTGAGTACCTATAGAGTAGTAGTGCATCCTTCATATCTCCAAAAAGTCTTTAGTTTTATCATATTTATAAAAGAAAAATACAGCGTTCCGATTCTCTCCAGAAAAAGCCGAGCTCCTGGAGAATTCTGTACGATTTTCGGCACAGAAATTCTCCGTTATTCGTCCAAAATATTTTTTTTCAACTTTGGCCATGTTTAGCATGAGAATCCATCTCTTTAACACTGTAAACAACTCTGAATACATGAAACACCATTGTACCCCCCCTTTAAGGATCATTTTATTACTGATTGTGTTTTGGCTTTCCTTTTAATTGCTTTTAATTTATTGCTTTTAATTTATTTAGCTTGTTTTACTGTATATTGCATTTCCTGGCTGTATTTCTCTTTTTCTGTGTGACCTACACAGGTTGTTGCTGTAAATGAGAACTCGTTCTCAGTCAACTTACCTGTATAAATAAATAAATAAATAAATAAGTGACTTAAACTGCAATTCATCGACTGGCCGCTAGAGACAGGCTGCAAAAGAGAGTCAATCCGATAGACCCCCCCATGGTAATATGCCCAACTTTACAGCAGAAAAAAAACATGTTTACAGCCTGGTACAAAAAGTGGTTTTGGTCTATATAGCTAATTTTGCCCTTCATTACAACTGTGAGGGGGGTGAATTTTTTATAACTCATCTGTTCAAATTATATTAAGCCTTAAAGTTCTGCATAATTAAGGGCATGGCCACTTGAGTGACAGGTGGATTTCCGCTGTTGTCACTTCTAGCCGTTTGTGTGCTGTCTGTTAGCCGTCACGTCACCTCAGCTAATCCGCCTCTTTGCCTATTTTCGGTTATCCAGTGATGACGCGTGGTGACGCGCTGCCAAGATGGACGACGGCAGGCTCCGCCCACTTTGGGCCTCAAAATCGCTCTTCAGAAACCTACGGGTGACGTCACTGACACTATGTCCATATTTTCTTTTTTTACAGTCTTTGGTTAAAGCTTATTTTTTTGCAAGTGCAGAATTAGTATTGATGGAAAAAGCCTGAAAGGGAAACAATTGTACTGTAGCTGGCCTGGTCAGTCTCTAGGAGAACAGAACTAAAGACATATATTATTTCATTCTTTTAATGTCAACTGGGTTTAAGCTCACACAAAAACGAACAATTAGCATGATAGCTTGAACATGATAAATGTGGCCCCACAAGTTCATTGCTATGGAACCCATCAATAATTACAGCTGTCCAGGGAGAAATAAAGCCTTAATTAAGCGGATGATTGAAAACAAGAGGCCATCTCTCCATTCCATTACAAAGCTCTTCTCCTCGAGTTAACCAAATATTATGTTAGCAATCATGTGAGTTCTGTGATTTTTCAGTGGTGGGGAGAGAAGGATTATGTATCCTATGACAAACATTTGGGTGAATGCTACTGAAAAACTCTGTATTTTCTCCAGTCAGAAGAGGATCATTTGAAACCGCAGTTTTCCTATAATGGTTTGGTTTGGCCAGTATAGACAGCTTGAAACAGCACATGATGGGAACAATTAATTGTTCCCATATTTCACCGGTTCTTTCTCAGATACTTTAGCTGTCATCCTGTGCTTGTATGAAATGCTTCTTTTTAACATTGTCCTTTAGCATGACAGTTTCACTCTGTGAGATTAGCAGAGTCACTGTTACACTAAATAAGTTCTCAAAGCGTTTGGGAGTGGATCTGTGGACTTCCATGAAATTCCCTCAACAATGATGGATGCATATTTTCCAGACTCTGTAATCTATCTATCTATCCATCTATCCATCTATCTATCTATCTATCTATCTATCTATCTATCTATCTATCTATCTATCTATCTATCTATCTATCTATCTATCTATCTATCTATCTATCTATCTATCTATCTATCGTTTGTTTGATCTAGCATTTGTTTTTCTTTCTATCACATGTTTTTTGTTAATTATGTTGATCTATCGTTCGTTCTGTCGTTACATCTATCGTTAGTTCGATATATCGTTTGTTCATTAGTTTGTTCTGTCGATCTTTCGTTCGTTCGTTCGTTCTGTCATTATATGTATTGTTTTGTCTATCTATCTCTATCTATCTATCTATCTATCTACAGTATCTATCTATCTACAGTATCTATCTATCTATCTATCTATCTATCTATCTATCTATCTACAGTATCTATCTATCTATCTATCTATCTATCTATCTATCTATCTATCTATCTACAGTATCTATCTATCTCTATCTATCTATCTATCTATCTATCTATCTATCTATCTATCTACAGTATCTATCTCTATCTATCTATCTATCTATCTATCTATCTATCTATCTACAGTATCTATCTCTATCTATCTATCTATCTATCTATCTATCTATCTATCTATCTATCTATCTATCTATCTATATATCTATCTATATATCTATCTATCTATCTATCTATCTATCTATCTATCTATCTATCTATCTATCTATCTATCTATCTATCTATCTATCTATCTATCTATCTATCTATCTATCTATCTATCTATCTATCTATCTATCTATCTATCTATCTATCTATCTATCTATCTATCTATCGTTTGTTTGATCTAGCATTTGTTTTTCTTTCTATCACATGTTTTTTGTTAATTATGTTGATCTATCGTTCGTTCTGTCGTTACATCTATCGTTAGTTCGATATATCGTTTGTTCATTAGTTTGTTCTGTCAACTTTCGTTCGTTTGTTCGTTCTGTCATTATATGTATTGTTTTGTCTTTCTATCTATCTATCTATCTATCTATCTATCTATCTATCTATCTATCTATCTATCTATCTATCTATCTATCTATCTATCTATCTATCTATCTATCTATCTATCTATCTATCTATCTATCTACAGTATCTATCTATCTATCTATCTATCTATCTATCTATCTATCTATCTATCTATCTATCTATCTATCTATATATCTATCTATCTACAGTATCTATTCGTTCTGTCATTATATGTATTGTTTTGTCTTTGTATCTATCTATCTATCTATCTATCTATCTATCTATCTATCTATCTATCTATCTATCTATCTATCTATCTATCTATCTATCTATCTATCTATCTATCTATCTATCTATCTATCTATCTATCTATCTATCTATCTATATATCTATCTACAGTATCTATCTATCTATCTATCTATCTATCTATCTATCTATCTATCTATCTATCTATCTATCTATCTATCTATCTATCTATCTATCGTTTGTTTCTGTCTATCACTAATTTGTTTGTTCATTCTGTTGATCTTTCGTTTTATCTATCATTCGTTCTGTCGTTCTATTTATCGTTAGTTCGATCTATCGTATAGTTTTTTCTGTTGTTCTGTCAATCTATTGTTTGTTCTGTCTTACTATCATTTGTTTTATCATTCTATCTGTCGTTTTATCTGTTGTTTATTCATTCTGTTGTTCTATCTGTATTCTATATGTCTGTCTGTCTGTCTCCTTGTTACATGTCAGCTCAGAGTGAAAGACACAATTGTGTCATGATTAAAGTGGATAACATGCAGACAGCAGTAAGTTATGACTGAACACATTGTGGATTTACATGTCTCCTGGTGTCTGTAAAGTGATATATGCATGTTAGCTGTTTCCATATGGACTTTTGAGAATTGCTCAAGCACAGGAATACACATACACACACGTACCAGAGGTGCGGACAGATGCAGGGACAGTTGCAGTCTCAGGATCATCAGCTGTAAGCGTACAGCTGTGTTTGATGTGTGGCCCTAGAAAGACACCCCCCCCCCCCCCACACACACACACACACACACCTGCTTACATGCCAATGTCAGTGTCTTATGAGAGACCATCTCCTTCCTGTGCTGCTCTGTGTATAATGTGTGTGTTTATGGAGTGATTTAGAAAGAGGCCAAATTTCACACTATGGTAGCAGGTGTTCTTTGGTTGTTCAGGCCAGAGTACACATTTCTCATCCTTCCACAAGACATAATTACAACCATAACATCTAACACCATTTCCAGTTATATTGGAACAGACTGCAGCATAGCTTGTGTATATATTGGGTATAGTTTGGGGTCTGTAGATTTTTTCATGTTTTTGAAAGAAGTTTCTCATGCTCACCAATGCTGCATTTATTTTACCATAAATACAGTAAAAGCAATAATATTGTGAAATTTAAAATACCTGTTTTCTATTTTCATGTATTTTGTGTTTGATTTAATGTCACATTAATTTATTCCTGTAATGCAAAGCTGAATTTTCAGCATCATTACTCCAGTCTTCAGTGTCACATGATCCTTCAGAAATCAGTCTATATGATTTGCTGCTCAAGAAACATTTCTTCTTATTATTAATGTTGAAAACACTTGTGCTGCCTTTTTGTGTGAAAACCATATTACATGTGTTACAGTATACAAATAATTGTTTATAGTAACATGACACAACATCATTTTTTACAGATTTGCTACCATCTCAAAATTAGTTTTTTTAATGTATTTTCATCATTACGATTAAATATTTGAAAAGATAGTATTTAGCTCCTGAACTGTGGAATGGCCTTCCTGATATTGTTCGAGGCTCAGACTCGCTGTCCCAGTTTAAAACTAGATTAAAGACGCATTTCTTTAGCTAAGCATTCACATAATACTTACCTTTTATACTACAGTTGAATCAGATTGAATGCATTATTGTTATGAACAGCAGCTACACTAATTATTTCCCATCTGCTTTTCTGTTGTTATCTCGGGACGCTAGTCCCGAGGTAAATACAGATTGTCTGCTCCAGTTTGTATCCAGCCTCCCATGGAAACTACAGATGCCCCAACACCCGTGCAGAGACGACTCGACGCCTGTGAAGAGACAACTCGACGCTGGCGATATGTTTATACCCTAAATTAATGCATGATTAATTAACTAACTGTATTTTTCTATGTACATTTCTGAAATGCACTTTCTGTAAAGCTGCTTTGAAACAATATGTATTGTGAAAAGCGCTATACAAATAAATTTGAATTGAATTGAATTGAATAGTCTTAAATAACCACTTTAATTTAGGATTTATGTTTCCACCACATATTCATCATGTATATTTAATTGGCCACAGTCAATCCAGTCATAGTGTTTGATCCATTTTTGATATATTCTCTCATATCATCACTAGCGATGATATCTTGTATAGTAAATTATAATGAATGTGTCCATCATTATCACATCAGTGCTGCATGCCATTCAGAGAGCTTATCGGAATTTCTTGCTAATTAAGTCCAGCGGAGGGTTTGACCCTTCTCTGAAAGCGCTTGTATCCTCCATTAGTCCGACCTGATAGGCAGCGTGAGTCATTGATCATAGTTGTGTTTGTATAATATATTCACTTTGTTCTAGTCAATAACAGAGCCTGCGGAACAGTTTGGGGGATTCGGTACAGAGGCGCTATTGATCACAGACAACACGAGAGTTAATGAACTTGGCCTATAATGACTTGAGGGAGATCTGGCAAAGCTAGTGCAGAAAACACATGGGTGAACGTGCATCTCTGTGACCTTGTGTTACTGGGCTAATGGGCTGAAGGTGGGTCAATATATCCATTTGGAATAACAGAGCTGCCCGAGTGGGGCAAGAGAGGATTAGAAATGGATTTGAGCAGTGTGATGTATCTGCCACAATACGGTAATGTACACTACATGGCCAAAAATATGTGGCGATCTCTTATAATTATCTGTAAAATAAAGCATGCATTAAATTTATGAAAAGTGACATTGTCAAAAAAAGAGCTGTTTCAAATAAAAATGTGGTTCTTTTGAACATTCTATTCATCAAAAATCCAGAAAAAACATTATCCACAAAGTATTTCACGCAAATATTAAGCAAATATTAAACCGTTTTCAACATTGATAATTCAAAATGTGTCTTGAGCACCAAATCATCAAATGAAAAGGATTTCTGAAGGATCATGTGACTGGAGTAATAATGCTGAAAATTCAGCTTTGCATCACAGGAATAGGCTAAACTACATTTTAAAATATTCAAATAGAAAACTTAAAATAATAAGCAGTGGTATGTAAATTTGTTTACATGCATTATTTTATTTTACATTCATTCATTTGACTAAGGCATCACAAAGTATTGCTAAAATAGTTCAATCTATTGTATTGTGTCATTAGCTTAGCAACATGCTAACATCAGGATCAGGTCACTTGAGGGGTATATTGTATACTTATCTCTTTTAATATACTTTGTATACACTTTTAATGCTCATCTTTATTTCTCTATTCACATGTTTACTTCTTCCCTTACCAGGTTTAATTTCCGTTAGGATGCTGCTTTAAGGTTGATGATCATGTAGACTGTAGATATTATGACAGCTCACATGGATCTGGAGCGGAGCAGTGAAGTGAGAGTGAGTTTAAAGACCTGTATTATCTCACTGATGTCCTTGTTAGCAAACCTTTGCCCTGTCACATAATGGTGTTGATGGGACAATGAGGGAATATAAAGGCTGTATGCGATCCATGGGTTGTCATTAATGCAGAGGCACTTGTGCATCAGCAGGCACTGTGGACATGAGGTGAGTGACCCTTTTCAGCCAAAGCGTCATGTTTCTGGCCACACATGCCAGCATTTATTTAGCATCACGCAACAAGTTGTAGTGCAACTCTATCCTGTTACAGACAGAACGCCGCTTGTCACAGACAGAACGACGCACACACACACACAGACACTCACACTCTCCAGCCGTGATACGAGCCCAGTTATATCCCGTTGACCTCTCACTCTATTTCCGTGGTTCTCGTCTTCTTTTGAATTCTGTCTGTCTTTCTGGGTATCCTCTGATTCCTCTATTACAGAGTCAAAACGCTGCGGCTCGTGATTCTGGGGGGCGATGACGGGTTAGGGGCAGATGCGTGAACCAGAAAGGAGATCCTATACCACGTTCCCAGCGCGGCATTCTGGGAATGCCTAGAATATAAGCAAGCCGACGAGGATCCACCCTTATCCATGTCCTCATGGGCATCCCACCACTGCAGGAACCTTATCCCAGAGACCCATTCAGAATCACTACTCGTCCTACACACACACACACACACACGTTTACCTGCTGTAGCTATATAATTGAGTATGTACCAACTCATCCTCACAGGAAAACAACATATTTATAGGTAAGCATGAAGATCCAAACCTAACCCCATGCCTTAACATAACCATCATGTAAGCAGATCAATTTGCTAAAACATACAATAGTTATGAATTGCCATGATTTCTGTTGGTTTTGTATAAAGATAATTATAAAACCTCAAGTATTGTTACTTTCAAACTAATGTTACAATATTGCTTTACCCATCTGAATGGCATTATATTGTTAGTTTTTATGGAAAACACTTTAGCATTTCTTTTTCTCACCATCAGCTTAAGAAGCACAATATTTGGATTGCAAGAAATGTTACTCTTGGAAGTGCTATATAATTATATATATTCGGTAAATATCATCAGCTTGCGTTGAGGACCCATTAGTCTGCGTCATCTTGTTTAATGACAGAACAAGGCAATTATTTATTTGCATAAACAACAGAAAACAAGAGTGTTCTAAGCATTTTAGGGCAGAATTCTCATTAGATAATGATAAACAATATCCAAATAAATGTTACTTTAGCATACTCTGTCCAATCAATTCCAAATCCAATCAATTCCCAATGCATAAAATCAGGTCTCGTCTAGCTGTTTCACTAGTTGAATATCCAGTTTCCTCTTTAACTGCTAACTAATTATTAAAGTAAAATGGGTTGTAAACAGCAATTCACATTCACTTTTAAGAAATAGAAAGGTGCGGTACTTTTTTGATTTTTTTTTACCATTAATATGTTCTGCGCATAGTTTTTGTTGCGCATAGTTGCATTTTTAACATTTAAAAAAAACAACAACTTATTTTATGAATAATTTGTACATTTTGAAGACATCTCCAAAGGCATATTTAGCTAACATCTGAGGAGAGTTTTGTCCACAAAATATATCTACACAAACCCACATGCGCGATGCACCAAAACAGACTGATTTCATTATGAAGATGAGACAGATATTACGCTGTTTTCTTCTTGACTGGATGGCCATAGAGATAGAAAGGCTGCAGGGCTGACCTCTTATCTTTCTGAATGTCTGTTACATCCTCGTCCATCCAGATGGCATTGCATCACTGGACAATTAAAATCAAAATCTGATCTAAGCATTACATTTTTTTTTCGTGCTGCGTTGTTTCATCGTAATGTAATTTAAACTGAAAAAGAAATTCTTGGTCTTTGCCGGCTTCATTCATCATGACGCTCTGCTTCGGCGGCTCTGACATTGAGAACACGGCTACATTTACCAGCATGACAGTTCGCATTGGTATGAAAGGGATTTTACTATTGCAAGAGCATTACCTCATAAAACTGCTAAGATATCTCCATTGATATTTCCTTCCTGTGAGCAGTTCGAGTTAAAAGTTGTGTCTCAGTGTTAAAAGTTGTGTCTCAGTGATAGATTGTTTGGGTGCTGATAAAAGATTATCCCAATGCCGAAATGCATAATGGGGCTGTTTTCTGGACATCTTCAATAATACTGGGAAACTGGACACATATTCCTTCCCTCCCTCCAACAGCTAAGGCTTCCCTCTGGATTCAATCACAGCTAGATTTATCAGGTCAGGGTTATCTTTTCCGCCTGCCATTGGACAAAAGAGCAATGGTGGGACCCCGAGTGCTTTCCCCTAAATAGACCAGCGTCCTATAAGCGTTGTTGCTTCAAGCAGAGGGCCAAGTGATTAGATAGGGTGAGGTTTGACAGTGCTCTATGGTGTTATATGATTTCTTTGTGTTGCTTCAGTGGGATAGGCTCATACATGCAGCGAATCTAAACACAGATGACCTCATTTGTGCAATAATGATGGGCCGTGAGCGGAGGGCAATCCTGTTTATGTTAAAAAATGGGCCATTTAAGCCTTTGTATTAGTCAGGCATGTGTGGCATCTCTAGAACTTGTCTTGATGTGTGCGGCGCCTCACATATAATGTGCTTTGTGAAGTCTTTGTATGCATTTAATGAATACATATATTAGGGTTCTGTCACTTCGGTCAGGTTTTTTTCTTTGGTTGGTGACAGCTGTG
Source organism: Abramis brama (assembly GCF_963993115.1). Taxonomy (NCBI): domain Eukaryota; kingdom Metazoa; phylum Chordata; class Actinopteri; order Cypriniformes; family Leuciscidae; genus Abramis; species Abramis brama. The sequence goes on from NC_139985.1 coordinate 6,310,664, forward strand.
ACACTTCTATCGTTTTGTCTTTGTGTGAGCGGACGGCTTCGAGCGAATGCTCATCTTGTGCACTCACAACGGAAGACAAACACATGGAGCATGAATGTCCAAACCCCAGCCCTGAACCTAAACTGAACTAGACCATCAGATGCCTGGATCTGAACACCACGCATCACACAAAGTCAAGACGATAAGAGTGTCAGAGCTCTGTCACCAACCCAAGAATATAACCTGACTGAAGTGACAGAACACTGACACATATACACATCATTTTTACTTAGCGCTTCATTTAGTCATTATTTTGAGCAGTCAGTCAATTTAGTTTTAAGAAATGTTTTGCTTAAAATGTGCTTGTGCTATCTCTCTTGTCTCTCTGCAATGACATTTAGAGATTTTTAAGTGTGGCTTAAAAGGAGTTCACTAGATTCAGACATCATTTACTCACCCTCATGTGTTTTTTTTTTTCAAGCCCGTATGCATTTCTTTATTCCTATTCTACTGTTTTTGTTCACACAGTGAAAATCAATGCTGTCTGAAACAACACTGGATCCTGTGGACTTTTATTCTGTTAACAAACAGAGAGACATTTATGTAAATACACTATAACGGTCAGAACTTGGATTTTTAAAGATTTTTAAGTCTTTAATGCTCACCTAGACCTCATTTATTTGATTATAAATACAGTAAAATTGTAATATTGGGAAATACTGACCTAATATTTAAAATAATTTGCATATTAGAATGATTTCTAAAGGATCATGTGACACTGAAGACTGGAGTAATGATGCTGAAAATACAGCTTTGCATCACAGGAATAAATTAAGTTTTAAAATGTATTAATATGGAAAACAGTTATTTTAAATTGTAGTCATGTTTCACAATTTTACTGGTTTTACTGTATTTTTCATCAAATAAACAGTCTGGGTGAGCATAAGAAACCTTTTAAAAAAACACTAAATAAATTGTAATTGAAAAAAAAATGAACAACATTACACTGTAAAAATAATTATATGATCAATAAGTTATGAAAACATATTTTTACATTGCTTTAACTCATCAAAATAAGTTAAGCAATTTTAAAAAATGTTTTAAAGTTTTTAAAGTCAGTTTAAAGTAATTTAAGGTGAAATAACTTAAACATCCAAGTTGATTATACTTAAAAATTTGAGGCTGCAGCTTTTTTTTTTTTTTACAGTATAGGGTGAGTAAACGATGACAAAATTATCATTTTGAGTGAATTATCCCTGTATCCCTGGCCACTGTGTCTGTTCCAAAAATGGCAGTTTGTCTAAAGTAAGTTTATTTTTGTATGTCTGCTTTCATTCAGATAAAGGTCTAGACCATAATACACAAAACTCGATGAAATCTGTAGGAGGATCCTGTCTGTCTCTCTCCACTTTCCCACACTGCTGATAAGGTGAAGGTCTTTAGTTTGATGGCAATTAATCTACGAGTTGTGTACCTGAATCAGGTGGGCTGTAATCCACACTAATCAGGGTCTGACACACTCCAGACCCTCTGAACCTAATCCACATGGACTAATGATCATAATTTACATCGATCAGCTCTGAAATGTCAAACACAAAGCATGTAGCCACTGACAGTCACAGAGATAAAAACATGTTTATCTGACACAGAAATTAATCACCTTTGAAATACACTCTTAAAAATAAAGGTTTTGCAGCGATGCCATAGAAGAACCATTTTTGGCTCCCCAAATAACCAGTGAACAGTTCTTAAAAGAAAAGAACATTTTAATAATCTGAAGAACCTTTTGTGCAGAGGAAAGGTTCAGTGGATGTTAAAGATTCTTCATTGGACCATCGATGCCAAGAACCTTTATTTTATGTTTTTGATTCACTAAGAAGAACCGGCTCATAAGAATCAGTTTGATTTGAGATACTAGTGATGATCATTTCTGAACTTAAGCACTAAAGAAGGGTGGAGAAGAGTTGCATGTCACCCGTAGACACATCCGTCGAGAAATCGTCCCATCTTACTCAAATACCCCTATTCAACTCTCAACCACTACAAAGGCTCTTCCCAGAAGGCTTTTGCTTTCTCGTGCGAGAAACAAGAGACACTGGAGTGCCGTGCCTGGGAGAAAGCGATGGAAAGACAAATGGTAACCTGCACTACTTTGCCAACACATTGTTTCTTTTCAGAATTTTTTTTGGTTTTGAAGACTGTAAGATAAGATGCACAAAGAAAAAAGCGGGTAGCGCCCAAAGGGAGAAATTAGGGTTTGAGATTAAGATAAATTAGGGGAGAGGGATATCGCTGACTAATGCGATTTATCTCGAGGGAGAAGTGAGACAATCAGAGTGTACCTCAGACATGCTGGTAATTACAAGAACGACCAATCCGTAAACACTCGTGACCCTGGAGAGAGCCGCTCGCACACACGCACATCAACACACACGCGAGGCAGGGATCTAAACATAAACATAAGGTTAAGTACTCTCACGGGCCCCTATAGACATGCTGAGGAACACACACACACATACACACACTGTATAGTCCACAGCTTTGCTAATTGTTTGTGTGCGGTTTGTTCCAAACATAAAGTCTAATTGCCCACAGTAGATGCATCTCAGAGTCTGAAGGCCTGAATCCATTCCAAAAGTCATCGTTTTTTTAACCCATTAGCCAAAGTTTAGGGGTCAGAATCACTCCAGCTCAGACCCAAAGCAGCTTGTTGTCATATGCATTATCTGCAAACACTTATGCGCAAAAAATATAACTAATAGAACCTATATAGGTCAATATTTCACTGGCAAGAACATTCATAAGAAGGTTCAGATGCCCTGTGGATTTTTTTGATGCTGATTATCTAATAGTAATAGTTTTAAAGGAGCTGGAAATACGACACACATTAATACGCATAACCCATAAAACATGAAAACACAATGTGTGTGTGTGAAGAAAGGAAAAAGTCACCAATCCACAGAGACTTTTGACGTACAGCTGTTCCCATTGTTACAAGTCTAATCTTAAAGTGAAAACGACCTCTTGCCAGATGTCTTGGCTTGATGGTTGGATGTCTTGGCTTTGGTTTCGGCCACACAAGATGATGCAAGAGGCCGCTCAATCTTAAACTCTAGCCCAATAGAAATTAATTTGTATCGAGGAGTGACTGACATGCAATGGCACTGCATCAGAGACCCTTCTCATGACTGCAACCTGAGATGTACTTTGACAACAGTCATTTTTATCACTGAATGAGTAATCCCGTCTTTATCTACGATGCAGCTAAAATAAGATAAATCTATAGTACGGCCACGTAATCAGAGGGGTCACTTACTGGTCATTAATTAAGGCTTATCATATTTGTCATTTTGGAGGGAGTCATGCTGTTGAAATGAAGCAGTTTCCTTAAATGGATCTTATTTATTTTCTCGCTATTGTATTTATGTTCTAAACCCACCTCAGGGCCGTTCTACACCAATAACCCCACACATGCATTTGAAAACACATAAATGCACACACACCAACAGCGGTTGCACAACCACAAGCCATATGGGACTCTGCACATCGCATGCAGAGCATTCCAAAATATTCGTGAGTAGGTCCACCGCAGAGGGCTGTTGTTTTGGTTGCTGATCAGGAGCGTGGAGGGAAACACACAGGGAATGAACACCCCCCTCTGATCACAGGACCTTGGGAGATCCGTGAGGAGTAAATGACAGCTAACTATCAATACAGTGCCTATAAAACCATGTGGTACCACAACTGGTTCTCATAGTATGCCTGGACGCAAAAACATGAGTGGATATGAGTAAGGTTTGACCAGTTATGACCAACTTAAGTAGTTCATTTTAGTTCATTCTTGTTGTTTAGCCTGACAGTGGTCAGACTTTCTCTCTGCATAGCATACAACATCCTTATCATAGACTTTCATCTTTAGCAGCTGCACCACATGTGCACAGGTATGTCTCTTCCTGATTGATAGCTATCTCTATATTTTTGTCATGCACTTTATGGAACTGGGACCTGAGTTTTCAAAAGCTTTGCTTTTATTTGATTATAGTTATTATAGTTGCCTTTGGCTTGCTCAGTTGGGGATATTTTGGGGATATTTAATTTAATTTTATCAATCAATAAATTCCACTAGAAACAAACCTTGTATTATTTTAATTTAATACTGTGAAGCTGCTTTGATACAATCTGTATTGTGAAAAGCGCTATACAAATATACTTGACTTGACTTGACTTGACTTATTATTTGTATTATTTATTACATACCTAGTTCTGACATGAAACTCTATATAGCACAGCTGATTGGTTACTGCTGTTGCATCAGTGGCCAATGAGCTGCGGCTTAACATTCAAACAAATACCGGTAAATGTTGCTGTTAGCAGTCTGCGGCACGCTTTCAGAAACCCTCCATCTTTCCCAGCTCCACCTGTATAGATCTGCTACGGGGTTATTTCATGCATGTTACATGTGCAGCAGCATGTCTTGTATGCTCACAGTTATGTCTGTGAATGTATTGGCAGTAGCAAGTCTCAGTACTTGCTCTGCAGCAGCAGCGTAGCAGATCTATTCCGCTAAGACACTGCCATATCCATTACCATGCCAATCTCTCCGAGAGTTGTCATGACAGAAATGGTAGAGTAAGTGCATATATATATATATATATAATGTTTGTGTTTGTATGCTTATCTCTACACAGCACAATATCCTCACCACATTGATTACAGGATCATTCTGTCTTTGCGGTTTAGCCTCATAATGAAACCCAGCACTCCTGTTCCCTGTGTTCATATCCAAACCTTTCATGCCGCCATTGTTTAATTTTTCTACTCCACATAACCCTCATCCTGACCTGGCTCCTGTTCAAAACGACTCTTAGAGGAGTTTAGCTGAGTCTTTGTTGGCCGCTGTTTTTCGGACAGGAGCTCCACTAAATCAAACAACGTGCCTTTTCCTCCTCTCTCCTCGGATGAAGCGTTAGACTTTCCACAAGGGCTGAGTGTTCATTTATATGCCTCAAGCTTAATTCTGTCATTCGTCCTTGTATCCTAATCAGATTCAAGCTTTGTTGTTGGACTGCGAGTCTGTTTCCTTCCAGCTGGTTTTCATTCGCTTGCGCCGTAGAAGAACTAATGTTCCTCTATTGGACAGATTTAAAGGGTAAGGTTAATTGCAATGCACTGTTTTACCAGCCATATCAAATTACTACAGTAAAACGATTAGTTAAACCTGAAATGGGGAGACGTACCAGCGTTGGTCCACTAATGGAAGGCACAAATACTGATCTATTCTCTACAACGCATCGTTTCTTCTCACTCATTCCTCCTATGCCATTATTTCATTTTGCCAGCCCTTCTTTCACTCCTTATCTCTCTTTGTAATTTGTTATTCCACCTCTTCTGCCAATGCACCATTGAGCGTTTGCACATTAATTCTGATATGGGAGTGTTTGTGTTTAGAGATGTTTGGTTTAATGCATAATAAATATCATATCTTTCAATGATACTTTCTTTTGGTTGAAGCCAGGCACAGGTGGAGGGAAGACGCATTCAAACCCCCCTTTTAAATGTTTCCGAGAGTTTTGGAAGCCTCTCTGTTTTTAAATAGCGAGGGGAGGGAGATATTTTTGGCAGAATGAAAATATATTCATAGCAGCAGCATCAATGAACCGAGACGCTGGGATGGCGTTCTTGTCTTCTGAATAACACACACGCCCAGAGACGGTGGAACTTTCAACAAACTGAAACTAACTCTTTCACAATTTGTTGTTTAGGAACGTTTGGGTAATATGTCACACTCCACATGGAATTAAATCTACAATATGTAATTTTTTCTGCCGCTAGGAGTCGCTGAACTCTTACAATAACAAAGGCGTAGGTTGATGACGCATAAGCGGAATTATGGAACTTGTTGTCATGCTGATGGATCTAATAATGTTTATGGATGAGTGAATACATTGATGTTTTTTAACATAACTATTGTACGATTGCTAATGAGACACAGATTTCATACAGAGATCACGTCACACGCGAGTCCCGCGGATAAAGGAATAAGTGCATTTAATTATACCGAACTACCTGCAAATGCTGAATTACTACTCACACAGGTCAGTTTATTTGACAAATTAAACTTGTGAGGTAACGCAGCGCCATTTGACTTGGTCTACACTATCATACTAAACTGCATTTGAGTGTGTTGAAAGTTATAATGTTATTCTATGTGTTAGTTTATTGGCTGTGTGAGACTAGCAGTAAGCTAGATCAACATTAGAATAACATATTGATTATATTCTAACATTTCATCATTTTGAGCTATATAACATTGATTAGTTTTATGTACATTTGCTCACCTGTCTAATAAAGTACATGCAAGAGCGGCGTCTTGTCAAGTCGAAGTTAGTCACGGATGTGGAGCTCTTGGCATCTCGAAAACGCCACACCAATATTGAAAAAAAAAAGGATTATGGGGCATTTAAAGCAATAGTTTTTATTTTTGGGTGAATGAATCCTTTAAAAGTAACAAGTAAAAATCCTTTAAAAAATAATTTTCTCTGCCTTATACATTCTGAAATAGAAAACATTTTAGCTTTCTCAGTGCTGTTTCCACAAGGAACATTTCCTTAAATAGTGCCTTTCCCTTTTTGTCTCTCTCTTCAATTTATTGCCGCGATAAACCATTTTCTGGGGCAAACTCTAATATTTTTCAATTCTCAGAATGGTGATATGAAGCAATATACTGTTGCAATACTCTAAAGAAAACAATGTCTCTGAGCAGGATTTAGGTTCTTTAAAACCTCGGAGGAATTTCTTGGATTCTTGTACGGTCAAAACTCATTCTCTCTCTTTGATTCATCTTCTCTAATATCCACTAAGAGCTATGGCAATAACAGTTCTCCCTTCACACTTTTGCCCTTGTTTTATGAACTGAACTACACATCTTAAGAAGCTCAAGAGGGATCGTAACGTGAGGATTTTTGTGGGTTTTTGCTGTTTTTATTGCTCATACTGTGTGTGCTAAGGCAAGCATGATCTAATTTACATGAAGTTTTTCTTGTACTCTGATATTCAATCAGTTTCCTTACCCAAATCCACTCTTTAACCATTATAAGACAAAAGGTCAGAGGTTAATGTAGAAAGGGCAAGTTATGTGATCACTGTCAAAGCTGTCTTCTCTCATTCCTCTTTTTTTAAGACACAAACCAGTCAACTCCAACTTAAACCACCATGCTCTCTGAGCAGGCCTAAGAGCCGTTCACAGGACATAGTGTTCAACTGCACACATTTTTAATGGTTGGTCAATGTAAACATGCTACACTCCTAAAAGTAAAGATTCTTTATTATTATCTATGGTTCCATGAAGAACCATTAAAGGGATGGTTCGGAGTAAAATCAACCTAGGGTCCTTTGCACCATGACCTCGAGCCAAACACCCCCCCCAGAAGCCTTTTTTCCCTTGGTCGAACATTATTAAAGTTAGAGCTTATTTAGAGATATCAGCCGAATGGCTTAGTGCAGGCGCTATTGGCTCCAAGGATGTATCTCGTAAATTACCCCACTAATAATGCATGGAATGGTCCAAACTTCTACAGTAGTACAAATAGGTTCAGTACTCATAAAACGAGGCATTGGAAAGTTTGTAAGTACATCAGGAGTTTATGTAAATAACACTTGCCTGATGGCTAATGCTACCGCTAACCCGGACGTCGAGGTCACTTCCGTTATTTGGGAAAAGCACGTAAAAGTCCTGTCAGAAAGCGATGCATAAGGATGTATGTTTCTGCCAGGACTTTTACGTGCTTTTCCCAAATAACGGAAGTGACCTCGACGTCCGAGTTAGCGGTAGCATGAGCCATCAGGCAAGGCTTCTGGGGAGGTGTTTGGCTCGAGGTCATGGTGCAAAGGACCCTAGGTTGATTTTACTCCGAACCATCCCTTTAACATCCATGGAACCTCTTTCTGTTACACAAAAGATTATCTATAGTGTGAAAAGGTTCTTCAGATTATTAAGTTGTTCTTCACACTTTGAATCTTAGAGAAAAGATTTGTGATGATCTTTTTTATAGTTGAGCTTTTCATATGCAGGAAAGTCACTTCACAGAACAATCAGATGAATTTGAGGACGGGATAAGCATATTTACATTTGGAACAGTACATTGAGAAATGGAAAAATGATTGCACCTAAATTGTCTTCTGTTCAATTCTTACATTGATTTTCAGAGAATAAAGCACTGTTATGATCTTTTTTTCTTTGGCATGCTGTCGTTTTAGGATGTGACCTCTCAGGTATCCTAATTTCTTTCCACCTTGTTATTGCAAGTCAGGTTTTATAGCTGCCAATATGGTGTGCTGCACAATGTGTGTGTTGATTTGTGATTGCATGCTGCACATTTCCAATTAACGGAAGTACAAGCCAGTTTGACTGTTTAGGGTAATGTCAGTGTAACTTTAATAAATGAAAATTTATTAGGACTGGGAGTTTGCTGGAGACCCCGGGGTCCTGACACACCACGCACACAGTCAAATAAACACACGGTACTGGAGGAAACCGAGCCAGAACACATCTGTTACCTGTTAAAAACCCTCACCAGAGCATGTACTCCAATGCATCATTTAGAGATCTCAGCTTGCACGGACTATAATGATATGCAATATTTCACAAACCGTTTGCCAAAGAATGTTTATAGCAATGCTGTTTAATTCCATTTATTCAATTCAGAGCATCTTTGTGATTACAGAAACTAAAGGAAAGGAGAACATCATCTGATTGGATAATTGTGTCAATGACATGAATAACGTCCAACAACAGTGACTGTTCATTTTTTCAGTGGCCTTGGCCTTCATTTTCTCCAAAGGGATTTAAAAAAAAAGTATTAAATAAAGAGTTCAAATACATAACACAAACCATCAGCTCCAAGATGAATAACACAATTATGACATTTACTACCATTCAAAAGTTTGAGGTCAGGAAAAAAAAAAATGTTGTGAATCAATTTTAATACTTTTATTCAGCAAGGACAAATTAAATTGATTAAAATAAGACATTACAATATTACACAATTTTTGTTCTTTTATGCTCAAAAATAAATCTCAGAATTTCCACAAATATTAAGCATCACAACATTGATGATAACAATAATACATGCTTCTTGAGCAGCAAATTAGCATATTCAAATGATTTCTGAAGGATCATGTGACACTAAAAGCTTTGCATAACAAATAAATTACATCTTAAAATATATTCAAATAGAAAATATTTTTAAATTGTAATAATATTTCACAATATTACTGCTTTTTAATATATTTTTGATCAAATAAATGCAACCTTGATGAGCATAAGAGACTTCTTTCAAAAACATTAATATCTTACTGACCCCAAACTTTTGAATGGTAGTGTATATGTAGACTTCTTAGTGTATATGTATCATCACTGCATTGGTTACCTATAAAGTTCCGTATTAATTACAAGGTATTGCTACTGACTTATAAAGCCCTAAACGGCTTTGCTCCAGTCTATTTAACGGATCTTCTATCGCCCTATAATCCATCGCGCTCTTTAAGATCAATAAATTCGAGGCTTTTGGTCATACCTAGGATATCCAGATCCACCAAAGGAGGGAGAGCATTTTCACATTTGGCTCCGAAACTCTGGAATAGTCTTCCTGATACTGTTCGTTGCTCGGACTCGCTCTCCCAGTTTAAAACTAGATTAAAGACGCATCTTTTCAGCCAGGCATTCATATAATATTGTTAATCTTACAGTTCAAACTACAATCCGGCCTCTAGTTCATAAATGCCAGAGGAGAACTGGCCCCGACTGAGCCTGGGTTCTCCCAAGGTTTTTTTTTTTCTCCATTAGGTCACCTGATGGAGTTTTAGGACACCATTAGGCCACTTGATGGAGTTTTTTCGGTTCCTTGCCACTGTTGCCTTTGGCTTGCTCAGTTGGGGATATTATGGGATATTATGGGGATATTTAATTTTATTCTATCAATCAATAAATTCCACTAGAAACAAACCTTGTTGTATTATTTTATTTTAATTCAATACTGTGAAGCTGCTTTGATACAATCTGTATTGTGAAAAGCGCTATACAAATATACTTGATTTGATTTTGATTTGACTTCTTAAGTTTGAGCTTGTCATTTGACTCATTGAAATCATAAGCAAAGTTTTGTGGTAGTTCTCTGCTGGGTTCTTTAGTCCTGATTTGTTTGTTGTGAATACCAGTTTCGTGGACCTTTCTTATCAGGTATTCATGGGAAGTGTATTTTACACGTGGAATTTGGTCATTTACATACAATTTGAAGTTAAAATTATGTTGATTGATGGCTCAGCAGAAGATTATTAACATTGGAGCTGGTCTGGTTTCTCGAACAAGAACAAATGAAGGGCGGTTCTTGGTTTTGTCCATCAGGCATTGATTGGATGGTTGTGGTTTGCTATTGGTGGATCTCATGTGAGTGACAGGTTGCCCCGCCCTCGCGACAGTAAACACATCATCAGAGAAGAGAAGAGATGCTGCAAGAGAAAGGGGACGTTATTTTAATAATAGGGCACATGAATAATAAAAATGTGCACTGATAAATCTTTTATGATAAATACTGCAATATTCCATTAAAAAAATGGTGACTCAAAAGTTAAAAGCTCTGTTAACATCTTAAACTCTCACAAATTAGGCACTTTGAGGAATTCAACCCTTTTTTTGCAGGATTTACATGTTTGTGTCACTGAACCTCCCTTTGACTGGAAGTGTGAAGGGTCCGGTACTTTGAAGTGTGAGGGGCCGAACTGTCATTCAGTGGAAGTTGTGTAATTACAGGGAGCTGGTCTGAAATAGGCCAGAGGGAAGTGTGTATGTGTCTCAGAAATATTTGCCCTCTCTGTTATAAATCGGTTTCAGTGTGACCCTGTAGAGGGCATTACGTTGAAAATGAATGCTTTTACACACTTGCAGGCTGTCAACACCCTCTTCTCTTTTTGGGGTCAGTGCAGTGTAAATTACTTAACTAAATACATTTAGACATGAGAATAGTGTATTAGAGGCTATATGTTACTAAAAAGCTTACATTATGGTAATAGATCTGCATTGGACACTGGTCCTTAATATTTTACTACCAGGTGGGAGGGTGATGGATTGGACTTGTGAGAGTAAAATACAGCCACTGGGTGTGTAGACAGCTCAAGGCCATTGTTAAGTGCTATTCATTAATTAAAAGCACAAGCTGGGGTCAGAGGTCATATCCTCTCTGGTGGTTTGACGCCACCGCCATAGCCAGTCTGACGCTCGGCTAATAAGGTCTGCTTGACTTGTTTGGTCTGAGGGGGTTTGGAGATCAGGGTTTGACAGAGCTTCAAAGACTAAATACATAAACACCATCCCAGCGGTACCCTTTTCACCAAAACAAGTTGAGCTTGAGTAATAGAATTGGACCCCAGTTTAGGGCTTTAGATTAAGGTAGCTCAGAAAGATTATGTAAGATGTTAGTGAAGAGGGGATCACTGAAACAAAGCATGGCAGAGTGGGATGAACAAACTCAGCTGGAAAATGAATATTTGAAAATTTGATAATAAAAAAAAAAGCCAAATATTTTGTTTAACGCTGTCCATTTAGTGTGTAGATTTAGTGCAAATACATATTTTGAAAAATGAAATTGAAAACGTAGTCACCGTGAAATCAAATTGGACAATTTTTTTATTTTTAATTTATCTGTGCACATCATTTTTTTTAATCCGGGGCAACCTGTCACTCATATGAAATGACCATCCACAACCATCCAGTCAATTCCCCATGGACAAAATCAAGTCCCACCCTACATTTTTTCTTGTACGAGAAGCCATTTTTCTCGTATATGCGTCACAATAGGAAGAAAAGACTATCGCAACTTCCATTTCATGCAGACTTTTAATGCAGTTGTTTGTATTCATAAGGAATATTTATTGTGCTGATGGTGTGAAATGCCAAGAAAACCGTAAACAAAATGTGCACTGCACGTAGATAACAATTAAAAATATTTTGATATACATGTGATTAATTGCAATTTATATGATTTTTTTAATGCAGTGTTGCTATTGTTTTCTTAAACTAAAACTATTAAAACTATTTTTTGCTCATAAAAAAAAAGCTTTAATAAAATATAAATATTTGACCAAAAACTTGAACTTAAAGTATTTGAAAATTTTATTTGAAAAAATTGAGAAAAGTTGCTTTGGCAGCTAACTGAAATAAAATCCAACATATTGCTTCTTTCTTTTGTGCAACATTAAACATAATAAAAATACTTAAATTAAAACTGGAATAAAAATATAGCTAAATATTAATATTTAATAAAAACAAAAATGAATTATTTTTTTTACTAAAATTACTAAAACTTAAACTAAAATTATATAAATATATAATTTTAAAATATATAAAATATTAATACATACTCTAATAGTACTAAAATAGCACTGCCTTAATAAGCATTTAATGTCATTAATATTAAAATATTATTTTACTTAATAATTCTGTTGACATTAACTCCTGTCATTCTGAAAACTAAAAGCGTTTGCCATCATTGATGTCAATATGGCATGATGCATTTTGATCCATATTTGACGATATGCAAATACAAATGAACTATTCATCACAAAACTATTTCAGTAGCATCTCCGGTCAGTAGTCTTGATTGACTGATTAACAGGTGAATGATTGTTAAACAGGTGAAAGTGTAAATCTGTTTCCATAGCCCTGATGGTTTGTTTCCAGTTGTTAGCTGTGAAGCTAATGCTTTCAATGTAGCGTCATGTGTGACGGACCGGGCTGCTGTTCACAGCTGTCCTCAGTATGAAATAAGCCATAGTGCCATGTGTCTGTCATGTTTAGCGTGGGAAAGCTCAAGGGTGTGTGTCCTGAAAGCACCTCATGCTAAGCGTGTTGTTAGCCGCTAGTCTAGAGGTCAACATGTGTTCAAAGCCAAATGTGACAACTGAGAAAATCAAACATTTAAGAAAAGGCACTACCAAAACTTTTTTATTGTGTTATCTGTGTACTGTATAAATTGCTAAAGGAACATGCTAGAACAACTTAGATGTCAGAGTATTGCTAATTTGTTTTAATAAAAAAAAGAAAAAAAGAGCTGCTTTATAGCTGATTCAACAGCTTCATAATTGACACATTTTTGCAACATCAGCACTGTTATTAAACTGATTTGAATCAAATAAAGAATCTGAATCAAAATGTGCTATATAAATAAAGGTGGCTTGACTTGACTAATATTTGCTACACACACACACACACAAAATTGACATAAAACCGTTTTCACCCAGAAATTGCTAGTAAATTTCATAAAGAAATTGTACATTGAATTATACATGAAATTTATAAGACCAAGTAGAAAGACCAAAATATTTCAATAATCTTTGTTGGGTTAATCTTTGTTGCAACATTTTAAGTCATCACATATCAAAGACTGTGTTATTGGACTTGACTTCAATCTTCTATTATAAATATTAATCCTCCATTCAATCCTAAACTGAATGTTGAACATATAAATAGTTTCTTGTCAGGAGTATGAGCATAAATGCAGTGACTTCACCATTTTAAAAGTCTTTGTATGTTTGTGTTGTTGGAGTCCACGTCAGCGGTTGATACACACAAACACACACACATGCGCCAGCTAGTGTCAACGGAGCATGTGAGAAGCGTGAGATGACAAGGCTGTGAATAATGATGGTTTACGACAGAAAAATGGCACGCTCTTTAGCTGAAGAGGCCGTAAATTAAGAGCCATTAAGAGCCTTTGAAGTGTGGAAAGTCAACGCTGTGCTCGTTCACCAACACTGAGGTGTCAAGGGTGCTTTTTGTGCTTTTTTTTAACCTAAAGTTGTTTGGACGCCTTAGATGAACTTGTTCTCTCTTGTTTAGAGAGCTTGTCTCATTCCATGAGATGTTGAGAAGAGAGATGAAGAACCACTGTCTATATTTATGTAATGTGCAGTCCTTATATAATCACCTTGTGTTAGTACAACATCAATACATCAGTCTATTGTTCTTCTGCCATTGCAATTATGCAATATGTATAATGTATGCAAATTGATACACACCATTCAGAAGTTTGGGATCAGTAAGATTAAAAAAGATGTGTGTGACTCGCTGTCAGAGAGATGAGAGAGAGTGAGAAAGTGCAGCTGGTATCGTGTCTGTTCTGCAGAAAATGAGTATTGGAAGCGTTCCAGATATTTCAGTATATCGATATGTATCAAATAATTTATATGTGTCCCTGTACCACAAAACCAGTCACATGGGTCAGTTTTATGAAGTTGAGATGTATACATCATCTGAAAGCTGAATAATTATGCTTTCCATTGATGTATGGTTTGTTAGAATATGACAATATTTGGCTGAGATACAACTATTTGAAAATCTGGAATCTGAGGGTGCAATAAAATCGAAATATTGAGAAAATCGCCTTTAAAGTTGTCCATTTGTGTTCGTGATTGTGCTGCATTCACTCACAAAAATAAATGTTTTATACATTTACAGTAGGACATTTACAAAATATCTTCATGGAACATGATCTTTACTTAATATCCTAGTGATTTTTGGCTTAAAAGAAAAATCAATAATTTTGACCCATACAATGTATTGTTGGCTATTGCCACAGATATACCTGTGCGACTTGTGACTGGTTTTGTGATCCAGGGTTATGTTTGATAACACTACATTGCACTTTTATTATTTCAGATGCCTTTTTAAAGGACTACAATTGAAAAATGTATATTATAAATAAAATTGCTCAACACTGCTGAAATCCACCCGCATTTGGTGGGTTGACGGGTGTTAATGTACTGTATGTATGTATGTATGTATCTATTTATTTATGAAGCATATAATTGTTTGTTAAATATATAGCATATTATTGTTTGAAATGTTTAACTGCTGCCTACTGAATATTGTTTCACAAAGTATACAAATAATTAGCGCTATATACTACTCTAGATACTATGAAGTAAGTAGCTGCAAATATTTCATTCTGAATATAGCCAATTTATTATACATAAAATGCATTTAGCTTGATTTGTTATGATCTTGGTTTACTGTGGACTCAAATTATCAATAACCTCATAATAGTGTGTGTGTGTGTGTGTGTGTGTGTGTGTGTGCGTGTGTGCGTGTGTGTGTGTGTGTGTGTGTGAGAGAGAGAGAGAGAGAGAGAGAATTTATATATTATGTGACTGTATTACCTATATTGGGTTGTCTGCATTGATAGAGCTGGAATCTGCTGCTCGTACCCTTCAGTTAAGAATGGTGCCTATGCTAATGTGCATTTAGCAGGTCATTAGCTATCACCTGATGCTCCTCTGGGTTCTGGATGAAGAGAGAAGTATTTAAAGTTGTGATCTACAATACAGTTTGAGCTTCGAGTTACCATCCTGGCCTGATTGCAGACATCCCAAGGTCCTTCGGGACGCAACGCGACCCATTTTGATACGTGATGAACCATGATGCATGACTATGCCGTCACATTGCCATTTGAATGCTCAGGCCCTCTTTTAGCTAGTCATTGGCACTGACAATACTGAGTGTCAGCAGAACTCCAGTGATTTTTGTTCATGGTCATCTCAACTTCATTTGGCAGATGAGTGCTACGTACAGCTGTCTAGTATGAGTGACCGCTACACACTAAGCAAGGGGTGTACAGTATGTAAATACTCCTGCTTGAAACCCTATCAGGCCACTAATACAGCTCTCACAGGGGACAAATGTGTCTTCCTTGGCCCAAGTCCATTTACACAGACAGACAGTGCTTCTGGTGTCTGACTGGGGTTTGATTCTTGTGTCCAAAGCAGTTTGGGGGTCTTTACTGAAATGATCTTATATTCCTTCAGGCGCTGAATATTAAATGTAGAAGGAGATATCTGGCAACATATTCCATAATACATTTGGCTGTCAGTAGAGAAGCACCTGAGAGAAATTCACATACCTGCACACACAAACACACTCAAAGCAAACCAACAAGACTTCTCCATTACTAATTCACTACTCTGCAGGATTTCCAGACAGCCAGCAGTCCCCTTCTCTCATTTTTTTCTGTTTTTATCAGCTATTCCTTTTGCTGGAATCCTCTAGAGAGAAAGACAGAGAGACGGCAGAGATAGAAAGCGAAAGTCAGAGAGGAAGGAGAGTCTTGCTTTTTTCAATTTATGCATTATGTCTTGGCTCTCCACACAGGTCTAACTCCAAAGAGTTTTCCAAATCCATCTCCAAATGTATTCTTTCTGATTTTTAATGGTAAAGGCCAGTTCACATAATAACTATAATGATAATGATAAAGATGTAGTTCTAAAAATCATTAAAAGAATAGCACACCACACCACAACTATATCTGTTCATGATATAAAGCGATCAAGTCTCTTTAGAAAATTTGGACTAAATGCTAGGCTATGGATTTGTTTTACGATATCTTTTAGTTTTTAGAGGTAAAAAACTCTTACATATTTTTCTTTTAATTTTATCTTTAAAAAGATGCATTTTTACATGCTTTTCAGTAAAAAAAAAAAAAATACTTTTGACAAAAGGGTAAACAAAGGATTACTTATTATGCCAATAATTATTATTGCCAGTTATGCCAAACTGAACATACTGTATTTAATAGATGTTGCAATGTTCAAATTTTAATGGTGCATAAAGTCAGACTATAAAAAAAACATTAAGCTTTATTTTTATTAAATGAAAGGTAAAGTTTAATTTGAAAACTACCGTTGTTGTTCCATGTGTCATCAGGGCAGTGGGTCAGACTTTGTGATGATAATGAATGAGATAGGAAGCAAAAGCAGTGTGAACACATATATTTATTGACGACAAATATGGTGAACACAAACTCCGTGAAGACAATGATGAACTCCGTGGGTGATGATGTTATCTCTCGGCTGGGTGGCGCAGTGGCTTGATGGCTGGTGATGACGTGGCGTGAATCTCCCGTGATGAATACAATCCAGTGACGATCAACGGCGAAATAGACAATCCAACACGAACAAGACCAAGACAAACCAACAAGGCAGTCCAACATCCAGATCAACTATCAGACAAGGAAGAAGAGAATGAGGTGAGTATATGTAGCTGACGGTAATGTGAGACACCTGGTGCGGGGACTGATTAGCAGCTGATTCCAATGAGCATGATGTAACCACATGAAAGACACCAAATCACAGGACCTGAGAACACAGCCGATCCATGCACCGTGACAGTACCCCCTCTCCTAGGAACGTCCCCTGACGTTCCCAGCCTCCTGTACCTGTTGATTGAAATCATCAATAAGAGAGTGATCCAATATATCTCTAGCAGGAACCCAACTTCTCTCCTCCGGACCGTAACCTTCCCAGTCCACCAAGTACTGGAATCCGCGTCCCCTCCGTCTAGAGTCCAGAATACGATTGACCGAATAGGTTGGTTCCCCGTCTACGAGCCGCGGCGGTGGGGGAACCGGGGCAGGCGGATTAATACGAGCAAAAAATACAGGTTTAATCTTTGATACATGGAACACGGGATGAATCCTCCTGTACGCTGGAGGAAGATTGAGGCGGACTGCCACCGGACTAATGATCTTGGTGACAGAAAACGGGCCAATAAATTTGGGAGCAAGTTTATTAGCAACGGATCGGAGAGGAATGTTCTTGGTAGAAAGCCACACTTTGGAACCAACGACGTATACGGGAGGCCTCGACCGGTGGCGATCGGCTTTGGCCTTGGTGCGCGCTCCCACCTGGACCAGAGTCTCACGGGCTCTGGTCCATGTGCGACGGCACCTCTGGACGAAGGCGTGAGCGGAGGAGACCGCGACTTCGGATTCCAGACTGGGAAAAATAGGTGGCTGGTACCCTATACTACATTCAAATGGGGACAGGCCCGTGGCAGACACTGGTAAGGAATTGTGTGCGTACTCCACCATCGACAGCTGCTGACACCAGGAGGAAGGATTTCGAGCGACCATACATCGTAGTGTTCTCTCCAAATCTTGGTTGGCTCTCTCAGTTTGCCCATTGCTTTGAGGATGGAACCCCGAAGAGAGACTAACAGTGGCCCCCAGAAGTTTACAAAATTCTCGCCAAAATTTGGACACAAACTGGGGTCCTCTGTCAGAGACCACGTCTATCGGGAGGCCATGTAACCGAAAGACGTGATCAATGACTGTTACCGCTGTCTCCTTGGCTGAAGGTAATTTGGGCAAGGGGATGAAATGAACCGCCTTCGAGAATCGGTCCACCACGGTCAAAACTACCGTGTTACCCAGAGAGGGTGGGAGGGCGGTGACAAAATCTAGCGCAATGTGGGACCAGGGTCTCGAAGGGATTGGCAGCGGTTGTAGGAGCCCATCTGGGGGTCTGTTAGAAGTCTTACCAGTGGCACAAACTGAGCAAGCCAAAACAAAACTGCGAACATCACGAGCCATGAGTGGCCACCAAAATCTTTGCTTGACCAAATGTAAGGTGCGACTTACCCCTGGATGACATGCCACATTGGAACAATGACCCCATTGGATAACTTCGGACCGAAGACTTTCTGGCACAAACAAACGGTTAGGTGGGCAACCGGCCGGAGGCGTTACCCCATGTAAGGCTGTCTTAACCTTCGATTCGACCTCCCAACTGAGAGTAGAAACAATAAGTGTCTCAGAAAAAATACTCTCGGGAGTGGACGGGCGATCGGAGCGGTCAAAAATTCGAGATAAAGAATCGGGTTTGATGTTTTTGGAACCCGGGCGGTACGAAAGTGTAAAATCAAAACGTCCGAAAAAAAGTGCCCACCTAGCCTGCCTAGAGTTTAGTCTTTTGGCAGTTCTGATGTATTCTAGATTCTTATGATCGGTCCAAACCATGAAGGGTACCCCTGACCCCTCCAACCAATGACGCCATTCCTCCAATGCCAGCTTGACTGCCAACAGCTCTCTGTTACCAATATCGTAATTTGACTCTGCTGGCGACAAACGATGAGAGAAAAACGCGCAGGGATGCATCTTGTCGTCCGAGGGTGAGCGCTGTGAAAGCACCGCACCTACCCCCACCTCTGACGCGTCGACCTCTACCACGAACTGACGTGACGGATCAGGGGTAACAAGGATGGGGGCCGAAACAAAGCGGCGTTTGAGGTTGGCAAACGCAGCTTCCGCTGCGTCTGACCACCTGAACGCCGTTCTGGGAGAGGTCAAGGCAGTCAGAGGCGCGGCTAGTTGGCTGTAATTGCGAATAAAACGCCGGTAAAAATTGGCGAACCCCAGAAACCTTTGTAGGGCCTTACGGGAATCTGGACTTGGCCAATCTACCACAGCCTTGATCTTCTCGGGATCCATGCGCATACCCTCGGCCGACACGATGTACCCTAGAAAAGGAACAGACTGTGCATGAAAGTCGCATTTCTCCGCCTTGACAAAAAGCCCATTCTCTAGCAGCCTCTGAAGCACTCGTCTGACGTGTTGAACATGTTCCTGGAGAGAAGAAGAAAAAATCAATATGTCGTCCAGGTAGACATATATGAACTGATCGACCATATCTCTCAACACATCATTAACGAGTGCCTGAAAGACACCTGGGGAGTTGGACAAGCCGAAGGGCATGACCAAGTACTCAAAGTGCCCCCTGGGGGTATTAAAGGCAGTCTTCCATTCATCTCCCCTCCTGATGCGAACCAAATGATAAGCGTTTCTTAAGTCCAATTTAGTGAAGATCGATGCTCCCTGCAACCTCTCGAAGGCTGAAGATATCAACGGCAAAGGATAAGTATTCTTTATCGTGATATTATTCAGCCCTCGGTAATCAATACAAGGTCGCAGAGATCCATCTTTCTTCCCCACAAAAAAGAACCCCGCCCCCGCTGGAGATGAGGAAGGTTGGATGAACCCGGATGCTAGAGAATCAGAAATATATTTCTCCATAGCCTCTCTCTCAGGAATAGAAAGTGAGTATAACTTGCCCTTAGGCGGAGACGTACCTGGCAGTAATTCTATAGCACAGTCATAGGGACGATGAGGAGGGAGAGAAGCAGCCCGAGACTTACTGAACACTTCCTTCAGGTCGAGGTACTCCGCGGGCACGTTACACAGATCCGCCGCCTTCTCCTGCAACACAGACTCAGATACAGACGGACAGGCAGACACAAGACAAGACTCATGACATTTAATGCTCCACTCAGACACCGATTTCAGCTGCCAATCAATCCGGGGGTTGTGTTTGATGAGCCAGGGATGTCCTAAGACCACGGGTGCGTGGGGTGAGTCCAGGATGTAAAAGGAGATGCTCTCACGGTGGTTACCAGATACCGTGAGAGTGATGGGTTCCGTGATGGTGGTGATGGTGGGAAGCGTCTGACCATTGAGTGCGTGGACTGCAATAGAACTGGTGAGGGGGAGGAGGGGAACATGATTTTGATGCGCAAAAGTAGAATCCATAAAGTTACCTTCAGCCCCTGAATCCAAAAGTGCAGTGCAGTGCAGGTCCAGACGATGCCATCTAAGCCTGACCGGGAGGAGCGTGGAGGTAGATCTGAACGAGGACTTGATAGCGGAGATCCCACCCGACAGTAGCCCCTTCCTTACTGCCGGGCTGGCCCTTTTACCGGGCAGCTAAAGGCGAAATGTCCCGCCGCCCCGCAGTACAGGCAAAGGCCGTGAGACCTCCGCCTCTCCCTCTCCTCCCGAGTCAACCGAGCTCGACCCACCTGCATGGGCTCGTGATCCTGGAATGGGCCGACCGCGTCGTTGCCACTGGCTCGAACTGGAGGTCCCTCCCCAGGGGGAAACCGAGCGGTTAAACACCGCCGCTCGGTTCGGGAGAGTCGAGCGTCTACCCGTAGTGCCAGATCGATGAGGCCGTTGAGATCAGCGGGTAGATCCAGGGCGTAGATCTCACGTTGGACGCGGTCAGCCAGCCCATGCAGGAACATGTCCCACTGCGCCTCCTCGTTCCATCGGCACTCCGCCGCCAGGGTGCGAAACTCGATAGAAAAGTCTGAGACGGATCTCTCCCCCTGTTTGAGATCCGTCAAACGCCGCGCGGCCTCTCTTCCAGTGGCCGCGCGGTCAAACACCCGCTTCATCTCGGCGGAGAGCGCCGAGAACGAGGCACAACACGGATCTTGGTTCTCCCATACCGCCGTGCCCCACAGTGCCGCCTTCCCCGTTAACAGTGTGAGCGCGAACGCCACTTTGCTTACCTCACTGGTAAACGTGCGAGGTTGCAATGAAAAGTGCATGGAGCATCTAGTGAGGAAAGCCCGGCAGAAGTTTGGCTCACCGCTGTAAAGCTCTGGTGGGGGAAGGCGGGGTTCGGGTGACTGGGCAGCCCCGGATGGTTCCTGATGGGCGGGCGGCATGGGTGGTGGGGTTGGCGCAGTGGGTTGTTGCCAGTTCTGCATCCGCTGGGTGAGCTCAGATACCTGCGCCACAAGAGCTCGGATCGCTGTTCCCGTATCCGCCGAGCTCTTCTCCTGGGACTCCAGCCGAGAGATGCAGGAACGTAAAGCCTCCTCAGCCGTGAGTGGGGTGGAGCCTGCTGCTTCCATGAGTGGTCTGATAGTTCTGTGATGATAATGAATGAGATAGGAAGCAAAAGCAGTGTGAACACATATATTTATTGACGACAAATATGGTGAACACAAACTCCGTGAAGACAATGATGAACTCCGTGGGTGATGATGTTATCTCTCGGCTGGGTGGCGCAGTGGCTTGATGGCTGGTGATGACGTGGCGTGAATCTCCCGTGATGAATACAATCCAGTGACGATCAACGGCGAAATAGACAATCCAACACGAACAAGACCAAGACAAACCAACAAGGCAGTCCAACATCCAGATCAACTATCAGACAAGGAAGAAGAGAATGAGGTGAGTATATGTAGCTGACGGTAATGTGAGACACCTGGTGCGGGGACTGATTAGCAGCTGATTCCAATGAGCATGATGTAACCACATGAAAGACACCAAATCACAGGACCTGAGAACACAGCCGATCCATGCACCGTGACAGACTTTAGTTTGGAGGCTGCCTCGAGCAATAACACATTACGCATTCAAAGCAACAAAGCTCCTGTAAGTGTGTCACGGGGAGAGAAACATTAACAGGTCTTCATGTGAGCGGGACAAATGCCAATTAAAGGCTTTGATTAGTGAGGACTGACCACAGGACATCTGCCTCAAATGATTCTCTGTGAATGCTTCGGGCTCCTGTGGATGTTTCTCATGTAAATAACAACAGCATGTAGCAGCGGGGAACACACACACACACACACACACACACACACACACACACACACACACACACACACACACACACACACACACTACCACCTTTAAACTCATTCAGTGTGTCAGTGTAAGTGTGTATTCTTTCTTTCTTTCTTTCTTTCTTTCTTTCTTTCTTTCTTTCTTTCTTTCTTTCTTTCTTTTGTCCTTAAGGTTCTATTTGTTAACATTAGTTAATTAATTAGTTTACAGAAACAATAAAGCATTTGCTAAACTTAGTTGATGTTAATTTCAACATTTACTAATGCATTATTAAAATCAAAAGTCACATCTGTTAATATTATGTATTGGACATGAGCTAACATGAAATAACAATAAACTTTTTTTATTATTAGCTAATCTTAATAAAGAATAATAACTACTGTAATGTATTGTTCATTGTCAGTGCATTAACTAACATTAACTAATGGGACCTTTTGTAAAGTGTTAGGTCATAAGTAAAATGTTATTGTAAGTGAGAGGTAAGAAAGCTTTCAGATTTCATAAAAAATAACTTAATTTGTGTTCTGAAGATGAACAAAAGTCTTACGGGTTTAGAAGGACATGAGGGTGAGTAATTAATGACAGCATTTTCATTTTTGGGTGAACTATCCCTTTAAGACATATTTAAAAAGCTTAAATCTTCAAGCTAATTAAAAAGTTATATGCTCCACATGCAATTACGTGTTCAATCATCACAATCAGGAAATGATTTCCTTGTAATATGAAAGTTTTTTGAGCGGGGAACATGCTGTACTAACTGCTTGGTTCATATAGACATAATTACAGCATTTAACAGCAATGGCTCACTCACAGACACTACTAATTAAATGGTAAAAAACTAAAACACTGATTTACTTTTGCTAAAGGGTTTGTGGTACAAGTTTATTGATTTATTTTTTTAAGGGTGAGTGAGAGTTTAAGTACAGAAACTGTCCCCGGGTAATTTTAAGAAAGTTAAGCTCAGTCTATCTATGATTCTATCTGGATCCTGGATCTCTCTGTGTTTACATGTTCAGATTATGTGTCATCTTATGGTGGGAAACTTAAACATCACTGATAGACAGAGAGCGCCAGTGGGTTGAGGACCTCATAATGAACCCAAACAAACACATTTTCAAGAAAGCTTTCCTCTTCCCTTTAAGGCACTGTGCCATCTCAACCCACATGCCATCTCAACTGTTGGCAGCTTGGCACTGATCTCTAACTCCTGCCACATGTGTTGATTAGAAATGCCACCCTGACCTTGACATGGGCAGTTCTTTGCATTGCACAAACACAAGCATAATGATGTTGACAGGACTTCTCTGCAGGCAGGAACAAGCTGTGCCTTCCAAACCTCAAGCTATGTATTTTCAGAGTTCACATCACTTCTTTGATGTCTTCCTACATTAATAAGGCAATCAAAATGTGTTAGAGCGATTTGAAAATATCTCACAGTGATGTAGGATCATCACAGAGTGTTGCGATTTTTCTGATGGAATAATTACGTTTTCAACATGTGGAAACAGTGAAACATCTTATATGCAGAATAATGTGTATCAACATGCTTTGCAGAAAAATAAAAACTTGCCATCTGGGAATATGATCTGAGTGTTTAAATGAAAACAGAGCAGTCAAAGAGTCCTGGTTTTGGAATATGGCTAAAGCTTATATTCAGGGTAATCTTGTGCAATAATTGTATTATAAATGCATATTAAAACGTAACAGAAAATGTACTTTCTTATATAGTGTGGAAAACAAAAACGAAAGCCTGATCTTTTGAAAAGAGCTAGAAAAGTACACCTCTGCTCCATAAGCCACACAATTTGAGTTATTGTTGATGTCTGTAGCATAAACTGTAGAGAGCGAGTAACTTATGAAATTCAGTACTTCAGAATGACTTAAATCTAGAGTTTCTAACCTCAGAGAAACTCAGTCTTTCACATTGTAGATGGTCCTCAGTTGCAGGTGTATTAAACGCATGTGTTTATTGAGTCGTTATTGAAGGTGAAGCTACAGGAAATCACTTCCCACGTGTACGTGTCAGTAAACAAGCTGAGGTGGGGAAGCCTTCCTTCCAACAATTCCAGATGAAAGACGGCCTTTGTTGTTTCCCTTCAAGGCAATGAAAATACTGGAAACACCAATAGTGTAAATCTGCCCTGTAATACAGCCCTGGGTCGTACTGTCCTCCCTACAACAAGCCGTTAATGACAAACACAAAGAGGGGATAAAACAGTGTTCTTCAAACAATAGAATGAGATAAGCACAAGTAAAAAGGAAGTTGCCAATTATTATTATAGAGTCAGATTGTAAGCCGAGGGTGGAGACCAGGTGAATTGTGTTTCCCTTGCAGTCAAACGGTGGATCTGATAAGCTGCCGGTTCTTTGCACTGAGGTATTAGCGTGAGAGGATCTAGGTTTAGGACATGTTAAGGAGGAGATACCGTAGCACGCAGTCACACAAAGGGCTGGGTGGGACAGGCTGATGTTTGTGTTACCGGTTTCAAGTATATAGTAACAGCAGTAACAAAAAGATTATTTTTGTTTTACAGGGGTTCACTACTTTCACCTCTTGTTGTCAGCCTGGAAAACAGAATCAGTTGATTAGTGAGAGAAAGAGCGAACCGCCATCTTCAGATCCAAATCTCAATATCTTTATTTACAATTGTATCAAATCAGGGTATTAAACAGTAACATTCCCTTAATGTAACCATGTTTCAATTTGTTAATGTCAATTTAAACATGTCAATAAAGTTTTCTTCATATATCAGTGTTCCTCTTTAAAACTCACATTCACAAAATACTGTCTTTGCAAAAATAAACATCACTCTCTTTAAAGTGCAATAATAATTGCAATAATATCACAAGGATAAATCATGCTTGTAGCTATATAGTTATATATATTTATGGTTATTTGTTTTCTATTAAAATTCAGAAATGCATCATCTCACTAATGCAATTATGTGAATTAAACACTCTCTGGCTGTAAATGAATATTTAAATGACTTCAGAGTCACAACATGAATAATACACATATGGAAAACTGTTCAACTCATTGTTAAACACAGATCAGACAGCTAACTGCTGCTGTAACTTCAGTATTAAATCTCTTTTAAGTTTTAAACAACATATCTCTCTTCTATTAACATTTACAGAATATTTATAACATGTCAGGATACCCAAAAACTCGAAATAAAGCCTTACTAGAGAGTGAGGACACTAATACACCGTCTCCCACATTCAGAGTCTCAATACACTCGCGTGTAACAGCCGCGAGCGCCATTGTTTACACAAGCTTTCTCCCGCGATTATAAACGCGGCTCTCTCACTCGGCTTTACACATCAAACATTTAATAACAAAATCATCACAGTTATAATACATCTCTTACACTTTAGGAGGAAACAGTCCTTATTGTCTTTTTTTATTTACGGAGTACGAACCTGGAAAACAGAATCAGTTGATTAGTGAGAGAAAGAGCGAACCGCCATCTTCAGATCCAAATCTCAATATGCGAGAAAAGGGAAGCGTCTGTCACTTTAGGCGGCGCGGTGCAACAATACTCGCACTTTGGTTCCGGTTTCTTTGGTTCCCCCCTAATTCATTTTGTTCAATACAATAAAAGTTGCGATTCTAATGAATGCTTTCAGATATTATAATGACATATATATATCATATAAAATATTAATTGTGTTACCACATAAAGGTGTATCACACACTCCCCAACAAATAAAAGTGGCTCCTGACACAAGATATTCTGAACAAATTCACTCAGAACACACACATTTTTTTTTTTTTTTTTTTAACACAAAATATTTCAAATATTTCAACTCTTAATTAATGTATCCTATCTGTCTAATAAGGTGTGTGCTAGATATCATTGGAGTATAGAATGTATGTATGTATGTAATTGTCTTTCATGGCTTCTCATCCACAGTGAGCTGGGTACACTACAGGTAGGTACGGATATGGTGGCATGGACAGGGGTTGGAAGTGGTGGAGGTATGGTCTACTGAGACACTGGTAAGTACGCGGTACTTGCTGGATTTCAACTGCGCTCACAGTGGGCTGTGGGTGATAAGCGGGTTGACCCAGGGATGGGTAAGTAAACACACATTTCGGCCGTCTCTCTCTCATAGACTGTCTCAGTGGAACCTGGTGTTCAGGCTGTGGTGTGGGGACGTTCTCTTGATGGACAGCATACAGTTCCTCTTGAACAGTTCCAGGTTGCTGTTGCTCCACACCCTGTTCATCCTCACTGGATGTCTCCTGTCCCTCGTCTCTAACACTCTCCCTGTCCTGTTCAGGTTCTGCATAACTCATTTCTCCCAGGTGTGTCTCACTCTGGTCGGATCTGTTTTGGCAGTCAGGATTCACATGCGGCACAGGTAAGTAACTCCCAGCTCTTAGCTTTTCCATCGGCATTCGCAACCAGTAACGAGGCACGCTTTCCTCTTCCTCAGGGTCACTTAATTCTGGGTCCTGTGTCTCGTGTATGGGTTTTGGGATGTCTGAAGCTCTCTTCTTTCGCTTTTGTGACTCAGCTGTGTTGGTCGTCGGGTTCTGAGGTGGCTCTACAGGTAGATCGTTGACTTGCAACAGGAGGTTCCTGTGTAGAGTGCGAACTGGTCGGCCTCCCGCCTCTGGGCTTACTTTGTAGACAGGATTATCTCCAACCTGTTCTCTCACAATGTAGATAATCTGCTCCCAGTACGGTCTAAGCTTTCCAGGCCCCCCCCGTTCACTCAGATTGCGTACCAGGACTCTGTCCCCAGGCTGAAGAACAACACCTCTGCTTCGTTTATCATAGTATGTCTTGCCTTTAGAGCTGGACTTTCGACTGTTTGAGTCTGCTATTCTGTATGCCTCCACCATTTTTCCTGCCCATTTCTCAGCATATCCTTTTGGTCCATTCGTTTCAGCTCCCTTATCTGTTATGAGACCGAAGAGGATGTCCACTGGTAGACGAGGATGTCGGCCATACAGCAAATAGTGTGGGGAGAAACCTGTGGCCTCGTGCCTTGTACAATTGTATGCCTGGAGTACATGGGGTAGGTGGTCTTTCCAATTCTCTTTCTCTTTCTCTCCCAAGGTGCGGAGCATCTGCAACAACGTGCGATTGAACCTTTCTGCAGGATTGCCCTGGGGATGATACGGAGAAGTTCTTGAGTGGGCGACACCAGCTAAGTGCCTGAGAGTTCTGAAGAGTTCATTCTCAAACTCCCGACCCTGGTCATGGTGTAGTTTGGCCGGGTACCCGAATCTGGGAATGAAATCATTGAAAAGTCTGTCAGCAGCCGTCTTGCCAGCCTTGTTCCTGGTGGGGTAAGCTTGTGCAAATCGGGTAAAGTGATCAACCACAACCAGGATATACTCGTATCCACCTCGGCAGGCTTCCAGGTGAAGGAAATCGATACACACCAACTCAAGGGGCGAATTTGATGTAATACTTCCCATTGGTGCTCTTTCATGTGTGGCTGGCTTCTTCTGCTTAATGCAAGAGCACTTTCTGGTCACATACTCCTCTATATCTCTTTTCATGAAAGGCCAGTAGAACCGCTCCCTCGCTAGGGTCAGAACTTTTTCAACGCCAACATGGCACATGTTGTTATGCAGCTGGGTGAGTACTGTTCGTTTGTAGGTGGCGGGCAGGACCAGTTGTTGTCGACCTGCACTCTTCCTGTAGAGAAGGTCATTCTCTATGTGTAATCTGCTCCACTCTCTTAACAGCCTCCTTGCGTGTGTGTCCATTCTCTCTTTGTCATCCTCTGTTGGTGGTGTGTCGTTTTCCTTCAGCGCCATCACTTTCCCAATAGCGGGGTCTTTTCTTTGTTCCCTCACAAGCTCATCATGACTGACTTCCGGCAGAGTCTCAACTTGAGATTGGCTTTCGGATGTTAGGTTGAGGGCTGCCACCCAGGCCACGTCTCCTTGTTGTGCTCTCCGGCTTCCTTCCCATACAGCACATACCGCCTCCTCCGATATCTCTTCCGAACACCCAGCCATGAAGGTGTCAATGTCCAGTGGGCAACGTGATAAGGTGTCGGCATCGATGTTGGTTTTGCCTGGCCGGTATTTGATATCAAAGTTGAAATCGGCCAGTTGCCCCACCCACCGGTGACCAACTGCGTTCAGTTTGGCAGAACTCAGGATGTATGTGAGGGGATTATTGTCCGTGAAGACGGTGAAATGTGGAGCGTAGAATAAGTAGTCACGGAACTTCTCACATATTGCCCACTTCAATGCGAGAAATTCTAGCTTTCCGCTGTGTAGGTGATAATTTTGTTCCGCTGATGTTAGCGTGCGTGATCCGTACCCAATCACCCTCATCTTCCCATCCTGGTTCTGATAAAGAACTGCACCGAGACCTTTTTGGGAGGCATCTGTGTGGAGTGTAAAGGGGCAGTTGAAATCTGGATACGCCAGCACTGGGGGTTTGGTCAGCCGGTCCACCAGGTGTTCAAGGATCTGTTGGTGTTGCATCTTCCACTCTACTGGAGTACGGGAGGACTGCTGATTGCCTTTTGTTTTTCCTCTTGACGGTTTGGTTGGAGGGGTGCTGGGCTTTGACTGGAGCAGGTCATACAGGGGCTTGGCTATACGTGAGAAATCCTGCACGTATGTCCGATAGTAGCTCAGAAATCCAAGCAACTGCCTGACGTCCCCAACTGTCTGTGGAGTCTTGTCTTTCAGGGCCCGCACTGCTTCAAGGTCTTTGGGGTCCATTTTGACTCCTTCCGCTGACACCAGCCGGCCAACATACCGGACCTCCTTGCGGAAGAGCTCGCATTTCTCCGGCTTCAGCTTTACCCCATGTTGTTGCAAGGCTTGGAGGACTCTGCGTAGCACCTCCACATGCTCATCAAACGACCTGGAGAAGCACAACACGTCGTCAAGGTAAGGGATGCAGCATTCATCTCTCAGTGTGTCAAGCATACTTTCCATGCTCCTTTGAAAAGCCGCTGGGGCATTCGATAGCCCAAAGGGTATTCGAACCCACTCATAGAGCCCCCACGGAGTTATGAATGCGGTCAGGTACCTTGATCCTTCAGCAATAAAGCCTTGGTGGTAGGCTTTGCCCTGATCGAGGATCGAAAACCAGGCATATCCCCCCAGGGAGTCGGTGAGGTCCTGAATTCTGGGAAGAGGGTGACGGTCCGGCACGGTTTTGTTGTTGAGGAGACGATAGTCGACACACAGGCGTAAGGACCCATCCTTCTTTCTCACACAGATGACAGGAGCTGAATAAGGTGACTGGGACTTCACGATCCACCCTTTAACCAACAGCTCCTGGATGTACTCCTTCACTTCCCTGTAGAGCGGTTTTGGGATGGATGCATAGGCCCTCTGAACTGGGATGTCATCCTTAGTCCTGATCTCCATCTGTAGGGAGGGGATGCACCCTATGTCGTCACTGTCACGAGCAAATGCTCCACATTCCTCGTAGAGCACTTCCTTGACTGCCTGTTGATGTTCAGGGCTGAGGTGACTGATATCAACAGGAGGAAGCCAGGACTCAGGTGGAGAGGTGCTGGGAGAAACGACAGCCTTGACCTCGACCGATGTCATCTTTCTTGGCGTGGGATCAGCCTGATGTGACTCTGGTGCATCAGCCTCAATGACCTTGATAATGTTTTGGATGGTTCCTAGAGTGGTTCTCCTCGGCAGGGTGATCTCATGCTTTGAGTGATTGGAGATGGGCACCTTAACATAAGGTCGTCGGGTGTTATTAATTTCCAAGAGGCCTTCTCCTACACTCAACTGCTCTAAGATAGCGCTTCCTTCTGTTGGTTCATATAGAACAATGGG
This sequence comes from Abramis brama, assembly GCF_963993115.1. Taxonomy (NCBI): domain Eukaryota; kingdom Metazoa; phylum Chordata; class Actinopteri; order Cypriniformes; family Leuciscidae; genus Abramis; species Abramis brama. The sequence goes on from NC_139985.1 coordinate 6,340,673, forward strand.
GTTCGAGACATCAAAGTTTGGTGGTACTCTACACCATACATGGACTGTTCTGCCAGGGGGAATGATGGAATGGTCTTGGCCCACTCTTATAGTGACTGGATCACAGTATGTTTTAGGAGGCACCTGGATGGAATTTACAAGGGCCTCCACCTGTTCCTCCTCTATTCCGAAGGCACTGCGGAGAAGACTGACCACTGTTGCAACTGCATCGCCTGAGGACTCTTTCCTTCTGATGATCTCCTGGAGTACATTGGCTCCTAGAAGGGGCTGGGGCAATGGCAGCGGGCTGACCAGGAAAGGGGCCTGTATAGTTATATTTGGGTCTTCATTCCCGGCAAGATTAACTGTGAGCTCAACCCATCCAGTGTAAGGGACAGCATGGCCAGTGACTGCATAGACGCCAAGTTCTTCCTCTAAAAGCTCAGAAAGAGGTCTCAAGATGTGAGTAGGAATGTGAGTGTCAATCCATTGTTGGTCAATTATGCTCACTTGTGAGCCTGAATCAAACAAGACTGTAGCTGGGTACCCGCCAATCAAACATTTCAGCAGACTTTTTTTTCCAATTAGGGGTGCTTTGCAGGCGATGTTACTCTGGCTGGTCAATACATGTGAATTTTGCTGTTTGTTTTGCTTGGGGTGTCTTGTTATTTGTTTGTTATTTGTTAATGTTTGGGACTGAAGCTGCTCACCGGTCTCTGGGCGTCCCTCGACAAAGACCGAGCTCCGTTTCCCTGCACCCTGACTCGTTGAAGGCACCCCACTGCTCTGTGTCCTGCCTCTCCACACACAAAGCAATGGTTACACTCCTGCACATTCTGTTCTGTACATTTCGGACATCGAGATGTTCTTCCTCTCACCTGGACTATAGATTGTCCCAGCTGTGGTTGGAGAGGTCTGTTAGAGGTTGGCTGAGAAGGAGGGTAAGGCAATCGAGTATTTTCTGTCTGCTGCTCCATCAAAGAAGCCACCATGCGTGTCAGGGTCTCTACCTGAGAACTGAGCTGTTGTATTGTCTGGCGATTTTCATTGTCTGATGGTGTATCTCGTGCCTTGTTGTTGTTGTTAAGGTCTCCCGTCTCAACCTTGGCGCTGTGTGCTTGGGTCACCTTTTGTCGGGTGGGTTGGCCCAGTCGGCGCTGGTGCTCATTCTCATCACTTAGTATTTTCATGACCTGGCGAAGGATTTCCTCGTCCGTGACTTGACTGTTTGAAATTAGAGGTCTTAGTCTCTGTCGGAGGTCAGCGTGTTTTGTCCCAAAGCCCTGGTAGATGGTATGGAGGAACACTTCCTGGATGGTCTTGGGATCATATGAAATGTCTGCACTGGCCTGTCGGGACTGGAAAAGGATTTTCTGCTTGAGCCCAATCATGCGGTAGAGAAACTGCTGTGGTGATTCTTGGTCTGATTGCCTGGCGCACATTAATTCCTGGAACATCTCAGTCGTTGCTTTCTCTCCGAGGTGGGACCTGAGGAAGCCTTTGAGTTCAGATACTGTAATTGAGTATTTGTTTACAAGCATATCTTTAAAAGCTCCTGGTTTGATGATCCTCAACACCCCTCTCACCACTTCTGCTTCAGCAAAGCCCTCTTTCACTCCCTCGTCGATTTGTTTACTGATGTTATTGTAATTTAAATCAGAGTTCTGATCCCCAACCTGACCACCATGTACTTTAAAGTCTCTGCGCTGCAGGTAAGAAAGGTCTTTCAGTAGTACTGGTCTCTCTGAGTTCATCGATGGCATGTAGTGTAACTCTGATTCACCCTGGTGGAAGTAAGTTGTGGGTGATGTGGTCACTGTACATTCTTGTCGTCTCAGTTTCTCACCCAGCTCTTCATAGACTTTTCTCAGTTCTTCTAATGACTGTGTTGTTGTATTGGTATGCGTGCTAGAGTGAGGTTGTGTTTGCATAGCGGTACTGTTAGGGTGAGAATGAAGTTGTGATGTAGGGTTTGGGACTGTAGTGGATGGACTTAAACTAGGTGTAACGTGTGTGCTACCATCACTCAATGTACCCACTGGAAAATTCACAGGATCATCAGCATTAATTACTCTACCTATCAAATCATTTAAAACCAACAACTGACCCATACCCTCATCCTCCAGTCCTAGCAAGGTATCAGATTGCATGTAAGAGACTACATACTCCATGCAGCTTTCTTCATCATTCGCATTCAACTCTTCTTCATTTTTACTGTTGTTAATTGCAATGTCTTTTGCAACCTGATAGATGTCGTTACTTGAGAGTCTGAATAGTTGTTTCTTGATGGCCCACACTAATTCTTTACGAGCTGACGACATGGTGTATAGTTCTGATGTCCCCTTGTGGTTTGTGAGTTCAGTAAATCAACGATGTAGTGTTTTAATAAGTGGCGTGTGTGTGTGTGTGTGCGCGCGTGTCGACCTCCAGATCACAAATGAGATCTCTGATGCTGGCGTGCGATGACCACTGGATCAGCGTGTAGCCCTCCGGACAGTAGCGTGCGCTGGCCCCACGGCAAGTAGCGTGCGCTGGCCTCAGGATCAGCAGTGCGGCTCCCAAGCGAGACGGAGATCCCTTCTCTCTTTGACCTCCCTCCTCGGACACCCACGGGTTGGCTCCTGGCCTGCAGCAGCGTCTTGTCACCTTGGTCGCGTGGTTCTTGTATCTCTGGATCTGCTCCCCCAATGGTTGTGATGAGGAGAGATCCCGGACGAGCCCCCACAGTTTGTTACCGGTTTCAAGTATATAGTAACAGCAGTAACAAAAAGATTATTTTTGTTTTACAGGGGTTCACTACTTTCACCTCTTGTTGTCAGCCTGGAAAACAGAATCAGTTGATTAGTGAGAGAAAGAGCGAACCGCCATCTTCAGATCCAAATCTCAATATCTTTATTTACAATTGTATCAAATCAGGGTATTAAACAGTAACATTCCCTTAATGTAACCATGTTTCAATTTGTTAATGTCAATTTAAACATGTCAATAAAGTTTTCTTCATATATCAGTGTTCCTCTTTAAAACTCACATTCACAAAATACTGTCTTTGCAAAAATAAACATCACTCTCTTTAAAGTGCAATAATAATTGCAATAATATCACAAGGATAAATCATGCTTGTAGCTATATAGTTATATATATTTATGGTTATTTGTTTTCTATTAAAATTCAGAAATGCATCATCTCACTAATGCAATTATGTGAATTAAACACTCTCTGGCTGTAAATGAATATTTAAATGACTTCAGAGTCACAACATGAATAATACACATATGGAAAACTGTTCAACTCATTGTTAAACACAGATCAGACAGCTAACTGCTGCTGTAACTTCAGTATTAAATCTCTTTTAAGTTTTAAACAACATATCTCTCTTCTATTAACATTTACAGAATATTTATAACATGTCAGGATACCCAAAAACTCGAAATAAAGCCTTACTAGAGAGTGAGGACACTAATACACCGTCTCCCACATTCAGAGTCTCAATACACTCGCGTGTAACAGCCGCGAGCGCCATTGTTTACACAAGCTTTCTCCCGCGATTATAAACGCGGCTCTCTCACTCGGCTTTACACATCAAACATTTAATAACAAAATCATCACAGTTATAATACATCTCTTACACTTTAGGAGGAAACAGTCCTTATTGTCTTTTTTTATTTACGGAGTACGAACCTGGAAAACAGAATCAGTTGATTAGTGAGAGAAAGAGCGAACCGCCATCTTCAGATCCAAATCTCAATATGCGAGAAAAGGGAAGCGTCTGTCACTTTAGGCGGCGCGGTGCAACAATACTCGCACTTTGGTTCCGGTTTCTTTGGTTCCCCCCTAATTCATTTTGTTCAATACAATAAAAGTTGCGATTCTAATGAATGCTTTCAGATATTATAATGACATATATATATCATATAAAATATTAATTGTGTTACCACATAAAGGTGTATCACATTTGGCATGTGAATTATATCATGATCTTTTGGGGACAGAAGCGAGGAATGCTTGACATGAGCATAAGTGACGGAAAAGACCCTCAGCACTCACACGAACACACACACACTCTCACGCGAATACTACCAAATACCAACCAGACCACGACAGGGATTCGCCCTCATCCTCTATGCATGTCATCTTGTCTGCTGAGATATTATCTGCTGGCTCTTTGTTTAAGACCAGCAAAACAGATCTGTTTGTCTTCACTCATAGTTAGAAGGGCCGCTTACCACTCCACAACACTTTGATGTCACAGCAGGGAATTTTATCCATCAGTTGTTTGATTAAAGCGAGTTTCATTGCCTTAAGAACGACAACAAATGAGACATGCAATTCTCAAGTAATAACAGAAAGGAACATTTAAAATCTATTAAAAATATGAAAGAAACGGATTTCAAATCTAATGTAGCGCATTTGAAATACAGACTTTTTGTTCCAGAAAATAAAATAAAAAATCTTGCATAATTACGCAAGAGGAAATTAGCCAGCATGATTCCCCCCAAACCCCAAGACACACAAACCCCAGTGTACTGCATTCTGGATGTTACGAACCAGGTCAAGACTTGGGCTCACATGGGTATACAAATCAGACCTCATTTTTTTGGGGGGCACAATTCCATTGTTAGCTCATGGTACTGGCAGCAGTCAGCCTGTCAAAGCCAGTGAGAAGCAAATTTGAAGCCACATAAAAAATTCTGAGAGTTCTTGAATTCTGAGAGAGTATTGCTTCCCTGAGTTTCTCAAAATCATCTCCAATAAATTATATCAACTGACACTGACTAGCAAATAGCATATTATGGTTTCTCAGGGTGACTTTTCTTGTATTAAAGCTCATATATTACTTGTTTTCATAGCCATAAATTGGTTGCAGAGGAAGTGGCTGGAATGCTTTGATGTTTTGTGAAGAAACAATCAAAACATATTTTTATTGAAGTTTTAACCTCAAACATGCTTGTGTGAGTCAAAAAATAATGGGAGTCTTTTTTCCCCCAACATTTTCCATGATGTGCTATTTTCATCTGACAATCCAGTAATTCCTCAATAAAGTAGTCTTTGACCATGTGAACTAATTGTTTTCAGATTTAGTTTGCGGTCTCATATTAAAAGTTTGCTACTCCTAGAATGCATATGTGAGTAATATATATATATATGTGTGTGTACAGACCCTTTCCAAAAAATTTGAATATCATGGAAAAGTTTATTTATTTCCATAATTCCATTCAAAACGTTAAACTTCCATAGATTATAGATTCAGGGCCCACAATTTAAACGATTTCAAGTATTTAGTTGTTTATTTGTACAGAATTTGGGCTTCCAGCTCATAAAACCCACAAAAGCAGGATTTCAAAAAATTAGAATATTACATGAAATCACACAGTAATTACACAGTGATACCATGGTCATTGAACCAGGTTTTGGTTCTTTTGGCAGTGTGGGCAGGTGCAAATCCTGCTGGAAAATGAAGTCAGCATGAAGTGCTCTGAAAATGTCCTGGTAGACGGCTGCGTTGACTCTGGATTTAATAAAGCACAGTGGACCAAAGTCCTCTTTTCTGATGAGAGCAAATGTTGCATCTCATTTGGAAACCAAGGTCCCAGAGTCTGGAGGAAGAATGGAGAGGCACACAATCCAAGATGCTTGAAGTCCAGTGTGAAGTTTCCACAGTCTGTGTTGGTTTGGGGAGCCATGTCATCGGCTGGTGTTGGTCCACTGTGCTGTCCACTCAACGCAGCCGTCTACCAGGACATTTTCAGAGCACTTCATGCTTTCTTCAGCAGACAAGCTTTATGGAGATGCTGACTTCATTTTCCAGCAGGATTTGCACCTGCCCACACTGCCAAAATAACCAAAACCTGGTTCAGTGACCATGGTATCACTGTGTAATTACTGTGTGATTTCATGTAATATTCAAATTTTTTGAAATCCTGTTTTCGTGGGTTTTATGAGCTGGAAGCCCAAATTATGTACAAATAAACAACTAAATACTTGAAATCGTTTAAGTTGTGGGCCCTGAATCTATAATCTATGGAATTTTAACGTTTTGAATGGAATTATGGAAATAAATAAACTTTTCCATGATATTCTAATTTTTTGGAAAGGGTCTGTATATATATATATATATATATATATATATATATATATATATATATATATATATATATATATATATAACACTACCATTCAAAAGTTTGGGGTAAATAAGATTTTTATTTATTTTTTGGAAAGAAATTAATACTTCTGTTCAGCAAGGAGGCTTTAGATTGATGTAAAGTGACAGTAACGGCTTTTACATTGCTACAAAAACAGTACACAGTTGTTTTTAAATTGTAATAATATTTCACAATGTTACTGGTGACACTGTATATATGATACAGTTGATGAGCATAAGAGACAAAATTTCAAAAACAAAATTTGACCAAATTCAAATTTATGAACGGTGTGAAAAAAGTGATGAAACATCTGCTTATCATCTGACAGACAACATTTAGCAAGTTTTTATGTCTTGGTAGCCTAAATGCTTTATTGATCACATGCAAAATAACATATAGTGCAGAGGATCATGGAGCAGAGAAACTCAGGGAAGCAATACTCTCTCTCAGAATTCAAGAACTCTCAGAATTTTTTATGTGGCTTCAAATTTGCTTCTCACTGGCTTTGACAGGCTGACTGCTGCCAGTACCATGAGCTAACACCTAAATTGTGCCCCAAAAAAAGAGAGAAGAAAAATGAGATGTCTGATTTGTATACCCATGTGAGCCCAAGTCTTGACCTGGTTCGTAACATCCTGAATGCAGTACACTGGGGTTTGAGTGTCTTGGGGTTTGGGGGGAATCATGCTGGCTAATTTCCTGGCAGCAGCGCCACGGATAGTATGTCTGTGAGAGAAAAGTGAAAATTAAAAACATCCCCAGTGCTTTCTAATTCTGTCTCTGCGGCTTTCACTGTCTACCTCTCTCTCTTTGTAGATATATCTTCTTTTAGTCAAACGCCACTCCCATGACATCATTAATACTGTATTTAGGCCACTTTTTTATTGAAACCGATTTAACAATGAACATATTTATATACTCAAATACTAAAACACTGAAAGGCCCAGGCTTGCATGTTTCCACTCCCTCCAGCACTATGGCAGACCTTGTAATAGTTCTCTTAACATATTCTAACTAAATCTCTGTTGCTTTGACAACTTTGCTGTGTTTTCAGATATCCTTCCTGCCCCGGGCTGGTTTTGGGGTAATTACATTTCGGCAGTTTTCACCTTGATGTTGTAAAACCTGTGCTAAAAAGAAAAACACTTTTTTTGGAAGACTTTTGAAGAGGCTGAGGAGTTTCTGATGTCCCTCTGGGAGATTTGGAGACCTGGAGCCTCATTTATAAAGATGATCGTATAATAATCCTTAAAGTAAATGCACAATAAAGTCTTGAATATTCCTACAAGCAAGTTTTAAAAAGATGCTTAATTTATTTATTTAAAGGAATAGTTCATTCAACAATTCTATCGTTATTTAGTCACGGATATGTCACTTTTTCCATAAAACAACCTAAAAATCAAAATAAAAGTAGCCAATATGACTTGTGTGCTATATTCCAAGACCAGCCATATGATAGTTTTGCATGAACAAATCATTTAGTTCAAATATAATTTGTAGAAAAGAATGACTCAAAAGAACTGATCCTAAAACTGACTCACTGATTCACTGACTAACTCAACTTTCAACTTGACATTTTGTTCTTTCTTTATAAATACTGTTTGTTCCTTTTACTACAGGATCAGATCCATTGCGATTGGTCAAATCATACATATGATTTATAAATAAAATCACAGCTTGCAAAATGGATGTTAAACTATATTATGTCATTACCGACATGAGGTGCGTACCGGCGTCACAGGAAGTGACAAAGCAGGGAAGTTGCGTGAATGTGGATCTGACAAAGCAGTTTTAAGGGAAGCGGGCGGTTTCAGGAAGCCATTGTAAAAAAGATAATGTTTCCTGCTCTGATGTCACATGTGTTTCCAGGCTTCTAGAGCAGTGTGTATTGGAGTCGTGAGGTAAATGTAAGTGTAAAAGCACACTGTGACATCATCACATCCCACCTGGCAACTGAGGGACCCTTGTTCTCATCCTGCGGCCCGGAAAGGGAGGGGAAGTAAATGTGAGACAAAAAAAGTACCGTAAACTACCATTAACGTACCACTGTGCGTCAACATGTATTCATCAACTATTAGTGCCATCGACAACAATAAAGTGGCTCTCGCTGACATTTACTGATCTGATGCAACCAACCCGAGGCAACCAGGCAGAAGTGCCTAAGTCAACAGCCACAGTGCCTCGGTAACAAAAGCATTTCCAACACGCCTAATCCTCCTGGCTCCTGACTGCCAGAGTCCTGAGCTTTCCAATCACACTAGACCAAAGAGTCACCGCCATGGTGCACCTTCATCCAGGGGCCGTATACACAACACCGTTTTAAACTAAAAACGGAAAACATTTTATGCCTTTTGGCCGTTCATTTACATGACTATGGTGTTTTCGAGGCCTGAAAATGCAAACTTTTGATAACGAGTTTCAAAGTGCACGTTTTTGAAAACGATATCGTTATTGTCTCCATGTAGACTTCAAAAACGTGACGTGGCGCTTACATATTACGTGTTCAGTCTATACGTGCGTAGTTTTTCCTTACGAAGTGACATCGCCAACTACTGGCCTGGCAGCATATTACAGCGTTTTTAATCATTTTCGTGGATCCATGTGAACGGGGGTCATTTTGACAACGTTGTCGTCTATACGCCAAAAATGCAAAGGAAAAAACCTTTCTGTTTTTAGTACTTTGTTGTCGTGTAAATGTACAATTCAATACAATCGGCAGAAGTCAAAAGCTAAATGTAAGCTATAAACGAACTGCGCCATAGTCGCATGACTTCAACGTCACCATCTCTAAGCCTCAACATCTCTTTCAGTCATTATCTAAAAACATTTTCCCTGAAAGTTTGAGTAATTGTTTGCAAGTGTGCAGTTTATAAACCCAATGTGGCTGTAAAAGTGGACTAGTGAGTAGATGAGTTTACCTGTTCGACTGATGACATTTAATGTCTCCGATAACCTCTGTAGTCCCATTTAGTAAAATTGTTAGCAACCGCCTTTTACAAGACAAGAAAAATCAAAAGAGGGTATTACTGATTTATTTTATATCGTAGAATAAAATGTAAAAATATCTGTTCACCACAGACCTAATTTCAATCATTTAACCAAAAACTGACCTCAGGACTGCTAAATGCTAACTCATTTCCAGGTTTTGGCGTACAAAAATCACATCATCCCTGCACCACTCTATTGGTTTAGCCTAAATTGAGCTAAAAAGCAACTTTTATTATGCCAGTTGTCGGATTATATTGGTGATTTGACATGTTATTGAAATGTAAGCTTATCCAACAGTCTTGGATAGTTCAGTCTTTCTTCAGTCTTTCTTCATACTTACATGACTAGAAAATAGCAGCCTGGGGACGCTGCCAAGATGGCCTCTGAGCGAACTACCTTGCCTTAAAGGGACATTGGCATCTGATTAAAGTGGAGGAATAATGTACTGTAGGCTGCTTTCTCTCTCTTTCTTTGGCTAAAGCATCAGTTAAGTATTACCCCCAGTATTATTAACAACACCATTAATGAATATCATTAACAATTATATTTATGACTAACATTTAAGTTCTGGCACATTTATGAGATTAAATTAAAGGTAATTGTCTAATTATAATTTTTGAAAATAATGTAGCACCTACACTAAACTCTACCCTAAACTTATAGTGAAATAAAATTATTATTGTGAAATAAAATTGCTATTGCAAATCTTTGAACTCTTTGATTGTGAGACGTGTTTTACCAGTGCATGCATGGTGCATCACAAGTGCAATGTTTTACCAGGTGAGCTACCAAGCAAGTTTACTACATCAGAAAAGCCATACATATATGTGATGTAAATGTGAAAATGTAGTAGTTTATAAATCAAGCACTATGGTAAAAGTGTTTTGAAATAATAACATTGTATTGTGCAAGTAATATACTCCCATAGTCATCATTTGTGTGAAAAAGAATAAAAGGTGTTTAACTGACAATAATGTTCATTTTAGTGATGGGTGTGTTTTTGGTGTTTTGCAAAAATGTAGGTAGAGACACTTATTTTCAATGAGCCTATATTGGGATAAAAATGCCTGCCAAATGCATAAATGAAACACACTGGTGGCTTTTTTGAGGTTTTAAGATCTCTTTGAGCACTGCAACCCAAGACAGTAATGATTGCATTTAACATTATGCATGATGCTGTGTTTTTTTGTTTCAGTTTTTTTTCTCCTCTGTGGCTTGCCTTAATGCTTCATGTGAAACAGCTCTGTTATGGAGATTTTATTGCTTGCAGGAGTTTGGGTTTTCTCCCCAACGTAGTCCAAGTCTTTGTGTTCTGGGGTGTTCCGCCATTGTTCTGGGTGTGAGTTGGTGCCATTAGAGGAAAAAAACAGAGAGAGAGAGAGAGAGAGAGAGAGAGAGAGAGAGAGAGAGAGAGAGAGAGAGAGGGAATTTATGTCTCAACAGCATAAAATCCAAGTTTAAGACAACAATCCTTGCTTTATAGTTTCCAATTTGTCCATTTTCTAATTAACTTAATGTTGCATTGACAAACATGATGTCATAGCATTTAGATGACCTTAAATTCACAAAAGGGCTCCTTTTTGTACTCTATCTGGCATAGATAAGACAATTTCAAAACCTCAAACAGTGAGATCATTGTTTTCATTTCTTCATTCAGACTCTTCTAATTGTGCATGCTTAATTATGCAATTTAACAAGCCGTTTACGCTGTCTATCAGTCAAAGGTTTCTATAGAAATATCTTTTTGTGTTCTGCAAACACATTCAATGTTGTCTGCCTGCTTCATTGTTTGCGGTTCTTTATGATGGAGTATTTATATGATTTTTACAATGGCAGTTATGCTGGGAGGTTTGGCCCATGGCAAAAGTGCTAGTCATTATTCTTAATTGAGATTGGCAAGGTTTTGTTACTTGCATTAGCATTGACACACAAGAACTTTGCCTTTGATGTTGGTTTCTGGTAGCAGGAAGGGAGGCCACCAGCTGAAATGCCACTGAGATGAACTACAAAAAAGCACAAACTCTGTAATAGCATGAGCCTTTCCTCCCTACCGGGGCTTGCCACACACACACTGTGTCCTTAGGAAGGATAGGCACACACTGTGCCCGCCAAGGTTGCAGCACAATAGACAGTATTCCACTTCCTCTTTGAGCTTGATGTGAGCAAGGACCACAAACAGATTTTGCTGATTGCTGACTCTATAATTGCAAGCTTTATCAGGATCAAGTATGATTTGATTTGACCCTCATGACATGACACTTCTGTAGTGGTTGATCAATGTTTGTTTACTTTTTAGATGGCGGAGATACAGATTAAACAAGGATAAAGATGACCAAGTATATTGTTTAGTATGTCACTGCACGACACTGCATCCCCCACCCATTTAAAGATCTCTCTGATGAGATTGTCACATCTTAAAAGTGATTAAAATTGGGGATGGATCATTCTCCTCATGAGTTTGGGAGGAGTGTATTATGGTTATTATGGCAGCGGTCATAAAGAAAATAATATGTACACGGCTACTTACCTCATTCCTTCCATGAATTCATCCAGCATCCCTTCTCCATCTTAAATCTACATTTTCTTAGTGTCATGTAGCCTGCGCATCAACGATTTTGATGATCAAAAGGTTTCATTGTTGTAGGTTCAAATCCCTCAAGAGTTGATCCATCAATCAATATTGTGCTCTTGAGCATGACCTTCGGTTACTCCAGAAGGACTGATCTATAGTGCGTGTGTGTGTGTGTGTGTGTGTGTGTGTGTGTGTGTGTGTGTGTGACTGTGTGTACAGTATATATATTCTGAATCTGAGTCTATATATCTTTGGTCTCTCCATTTTGGATAAACAAGCCAAACCTGGTTACCCTTTTCCGCATGGCTTAATTGATATAAACACTTGAACTGAAGCCTGAAAGTGTTTTGATAGGAATTACTCTGTGTATTTTAGGCCTTACTTACAAAAATGCTTAGATTGTTTTACATTTGATTTTCATTCATGGTTACTTGACAAAGTTGTATAAACTTTAAATACATTAAAACGTGTGCATTCAATCTTGTATTTGACATTTTATAATAATAGCCAAAATATCATTCAGACCATCCAATCAGCATAATCATAATCAGTCAAAATTACTAGCATTTCATCTCACTTCTGCCCTTCACTCATTTCATCATTCTTCTGCACTTCAAACTCCTTTAAACAGTCATGGTCAATGGTGAGATGTCAGAATTTTTTTTTTAGTTCAGTGGTCATAGCATGTGCCCACAAACCAGACCTGTGCCTCCCTTGGACCGAACCCAAACCCTGACGCATAAATGAATCATAACATAACCCTCCTATGATTTACACATGCATTTGCCTCTGTTTGTCAAGGTTGTTCCAGTTGCACTGAATTAAATCAGTGTTTGAACCTTTCATACCCCCCAACACACCTCACCTCACACGTCAGTGTGTGTTCCCATAGAACGAGCCAGGATGAAGTCTGGACTGGTCTGAAATGCATTACAAAGAACTGTTGAATAAGTAGTGCACCAGAGAACTCTGGTTTGTGGTTTTATTCAATTAAGGTGTATTTATTAAAGGCATTTTTAAACATTGATTCTGTGCGGTGGAGGATGAAAGTCTAGTTTTACATTTGAATCTGTGAGTGAGTGAACTGGCACACACACTCTTGGAGGTGGCTCTCTTCCAGCGCTCTCTTGGTCTGCTGGTCTGTGGACAGCGGATTCAACTTTTTGGGTAAAAAGTGTGAGTAAAGTGAAAGAGCCATCTAAGACTACTAGATCCTTTTAAATAGATTCCCATTATTTGGCACAATTGTCAGTCAAAATACAAGCTCTTAAATTTTATTCAGTTATTCAATAAAGATGGTGTGGCATAGTATTTAAAGGGCCAATTCTGACAGATTACAGATTTCACCAGATTACAGCACGTCAATTCTAATTCTGATTAAGCATGTTCAAACGGGCGAAAACAAGCTCCTACAGATGCCAACAGACTCCGTCAGGGGTAACACACTGATCCGACAAAACCCGGCGTCGTGTCTGTTGGTGCGGTGTGAATTGGCCTTTAGGCTAAGTAAAACCTTAACCTTGCTGGTTTGATCCCCACATTGTTCATTGTGTCCTTGATCAGATATATATAATTGTGTTGAAATTATAGTTTTGACTGATTGGGGTGAATATAGATGCTAATGGGATGGTCTGAATGAAAACCCAAAGGAACCAGGTCAATGTTTCAGTAAAGGAAAATAATCTGTAAAACATGTTTCAGAAAAACATGCTTCTAGCCCTTACAGTTCAAAAGTAATTAACACAAACATGAGTGCAGATTTGGACAGTTGGTGGCGCTAGAGGGATTGAGTTAGAGACTCCAAAATTGCTGTGGTTAATGGTCAGACTGTCCTATATCTCTGTGCCAAATTTCATTATTTTCCCCCAAGCGGTTCTATGGGCTGCCAGAGACTTCATGAGTGGAAGAAGAAAACGAATACACAAGGCACCATTCCACCATCGCTGCTTATTATCACAATGTCTAAAATGCTTCAGAGAATTTGATACGATTACCAAAAATTGACAACCCAATCTATAGCGCAAACAAATCCACTGAGCTCAGACTTAAGAACAGCACAGGCGCACGAGAGATACATTTTTCTTGATTTAAATAAGCTTCAGCCAAGTACATTATATACAAATGACCAACAGCTGAAACATAAATGTTTCCCTTTCTTGCAGGTCCAACACATTTTATGTCCTCACCCTGTATACAGGACCTCAGTGATGGTGACTCATAATATTTCATTCTGCCAAAGTAGAACGGCCTCAATAAACCTTCACATCTTATTTTGAAAGTTGACAAAGAGTTTGACTGTCCACGATTCTCATATAAAACGTGTTTTCACAGCTGCAAAAAGAAAATGAGACAAAAAAAATCAGAACTTTGGGAAAGATGTATAAACTCTACTTTGAGTTATTTGAGCGGAGATGAAGACCTGTGAATGCTCAAGGTGAGGCAGAGAACTTTTCTCATATATATGCTAATGAGAGAGACGGGACATCAACTCTACCGCTGGGTTGTCAGGAGGCCTTTTTCATGTCATATCTTGTCACAGCTTAAGGTTCCTATTGAGGCTGTGAGATTACTACATGTTCTCTCATTAATTCAAACATTTAATCTGTCGTACTGTTTGAGGGTGTGCGTGCATGTGCGTGCGCGTGTGTGTATTGTACATATAAGTTCTTGAGTGTGTGTCCATCACTGAAGAATACTTACACTGTAGTTTTGTTCATTCTGGTCCATCAAAAGTTATCATCAGGGTGATGCGCCATTCAGAAATGATCTGAGAATTACTTTTACAGTTCTAGATTTAAATTGAATTTGAATTAGGGTAGCAAACAAGTTGAAGAATTGCAATTTGAATTTGAATATAAGACAGAAGTATAGAATTATTTGACTAATTTTTAACAAACTTTGAATGTTCACATAGATAGATAGATAGATAGATAGATAGATAGATAGATAGATAGATAGATAGATAGATAGATAGATAGATAGATAGATAGATAGAGCTTTTCTAACTCTAAGAAACAAAGGCTGTTCTTATCCAGCCATAGTCATTGTTATGAGTACATAGATAGCGTGTTAGCATTGACCCAAAAACTTTGCGTTGAGTAGCCAAGAGAGCTTTCGTGATCTTGGCACTGTTTTTTCTTCCCCGTAAAAGTAAGGAACTGCTGCGGGTGACCGAGTTTGGTTTTGAGTCTCCAGAAAACAGGTATTCCCCAGAGAAAAACCCTGAGACCGGTGTTTATTTACAAGCGCTAACAGGGCTAATGCCTCCTGAGTGATTCAAATGGCTGATGTGATATGTCTTCTTTGATTGGGTACAAATAGAGCCCTATTCAACAGAACCTCTTAAGCACTGAGACAAGAGTGACTTTTAGACCTCCACGAATTGAGAAAGAGTAAAGGATGGCTTCCAAATCTCCAAGCACCTGAGGGAAACCAGTACAGGTGACTAATCGGGACCATTAGCGCTGAGACGGACTCCAACGAATGGTTCAAGGAACAATCGTTGCTTTTTACAGTACTTTAGTAAAGGGAAGCACAAGGTTGTATCAGGCTGGACAGGAATAAAGATCTTTTGTCTATTTGTTAAGATCACAGTAGGACTTCTTCAGAGAAAATGAAGCTGTTTGCTCCAGTTTCTTGAAAGATGTCAGTATAAGTGTTTCTGCAGGACCACTATCGTCAAATACGATTGACAATTAGCATATAGTTAGGATTGGCGGTATGGTTCCGTTCTACGCAAGAATTCCCTGCGCATCCATGCAGCCTAGCATAGATAAGAACAGAACAGCACCAACATGAATGTTTGCAGATATCATTAATTCAAGGTTTAAAAGTACAACATAATTCGAGAATTTATTCTGATTCAAGGGGAATCAGAATGCCATACTGACTGACGAGAGGAGGAGCTGGGGATGGAGGAGGGTAACTAGCTCCTGAGAAATATCTGCTGATAATACTGAAGGAGCTTATATATACATACAGTGATAGGCGTCGTATTCGTATAGGTAGACGTGGATCAGTTGAGAGTCAGCTGACGCAAGCTTGACTAATGTGACCTGCCAGAACTGATGCTACGCTTGATTTCCATGACTGCAGCCAACTGAGGATCTTAGACAGCTAAAAAACATATTTAATAGAAAATAATATATTAGAAGTGGTCTGTATTTATCTTCTGAAGTGATACGATAATCAGCACAAATATGAGAGATAATGGAAATTTTAGTCAATTTTGCCTTGGAATACAATACTATTCAAAAGTTAGGGGTCAGTAAGATTTTTTTCTTAGTCAAAAGTAAAAGTATAGGCATGGTTGTACAAAAAAAAAAAAAAAAAAAACACAGCACAGCACAGCACAACTGTTTTTAACATTGATAATAATAAGAAATGTTTCTGGAGCAACAAATCAGCATAGAATGATTTCTGAAGGGTCACGTGGCACTGAAGACGGGAGTAATGATGCTGAAAATTCAGCTTTGCAACACATGAAATAAATTACAGAATGTGATGACGCATTTTCACAGTTATAAATATCTTAAATCTAGAAAAGTTTTTAAAAACTTTAAAAAAAAAGTATATTAAAATATAATGCTCATTGATTACATTTGCTGTTGGATCCACATTTCACAGTATTACTGTTTTTACTGTATTTTTTAAATCAAATAAATGCAGTCTTGGTGAGCAGAAGACACTTTCAAAAACGTAAAACAAATGTGCCAACCCCAAATTTGAGCACAAGAGTCTTATGGGCCATTGTCATGGTACTTTTATAATGCATTTGTAATATTTCTGCAAAACATCTCTTTATATGTTCCAGAGAAGAAAGAAAATCATACAGGTTTGGAGCGACGTGATGGTGAGTGAATGATGACAGAACTATTCCTTTAAATAAAATGAATTTATTTTCAGTTAATTCCGAATTTAAAGGAATTATTAAATGAATAAAAAAAATTCTGAATAATTACGTTATAGCATAAAAAATAAACATTTTACAGTATGTATGAACTAATGTTCAACAAAAAAACAAAAACAAAGTTTTGTCAGATTTCTTCTGGGGACATTTTTTCAGCTAAACTCTATCAGCACAGAACTAAAGGGCCCAGTTTTCTACACACACCTCCGCTGTGGGAAAATGTGTCAGGTTATTGACCCCTGAGGTAATCACAGTGTGAGCACTTGTGACTAAAGTGTATGGACCCTTCATTATCACCCTCAGTTCGCAGATGCGCACAGGTACAATAACACCTGAAGCCTCAGGGCTTTACCACACCACAGGAACGCAAGTCAATTCTTTCTGTAGTGCGAGGTGGCTCAGCATGAACTAGTCATGTCATCCCGCTGAAACATTCAACCAATATTTCTGCAGCCGTATTAGAGGACCAGCCCTCAAGGGAAGATCCGATGTCAATACAGCAAACTGGATGAAAGACAATAGCATGGTGGAAACAAGTTCACAGGCTCACTCAGACTCCACATCCAGTCTTGACATCTGAAATGCCTTTTATTTCCACATAAAGGATGGGGTGAAGGGTTCTGAGACAGTTGTGTAGACCTGCCTCCTCCAGAAGCCCCACTCTGAAAAGATAAGTTGTCGAAGTTGTCAGAGTTCGCCTGGAGGGAGACAAAGTCAGTCTGCTTTCATTTACAGACATCTTCCATTTGACCTCTGCCAAGTCGTCTTTGAAAACAGTTTTATTGCAGGTCGGTGCGAGAGAGGAGGGAGGGGTGAATGGTTCGACGGTGCTGAAAAGGACAGATTCCCCCTTCATTCTCCGGTTCTGTCCATTCAACGTTTTTAGCCCGAGCCCAATCTCACCGGCAAGGCTGCATTGTGACCGTAATGTGAATTTTTTTGCGGCGAACGTAGATGAAATAGGAGGCTAATAAAGAATGTGGCCCACGGAAAGTGAGCGACAGAAGTGCAGCAATGCGAAGCCTGGATTTAGCTTTTTCAATCTTTTTTTGACAATAGCGGAATGACTTTTCATTAGTCGCCTCAAGTCGAAGGTTTTCAAATAACTTCATGACGTGAGAGACAAAGATGTAGGGCTCTGTATACCGACCGCTGCTGAACACTTCATCCATGTTGATGTCTCACCTTTTTTTTTTCTTTTTTTCTGGCCATCCTGTAGATTCTGCTGACCAAAAAGGAATTTGTTCTGTTCAAAAAGTTTGCTGAACAATGAGAAATTTGCTTCAGATTGACAGTTGAGTTTGCAGCCATCTGATATGTTGAACATTATATATATAGATATATAATTTATATTCATTATATATATATATACACTGTATATACTGTATATCAGTAAATTGACTATGCTGTGGCATTTTGCACAATTAAAATGATTAAAATCATGATGAAGGGACAATATGTATGTATATATATATATGAATGATAATATAAGAAATGTTTCTTGAGCACCAAATCAGCATAGAATGATTTCTGAAGGATCATGTGACACTGAAGACTGAGTGATGAGGATGAAAATTACATTTTTAAATATATTCAAATTGAAAAACAGTCATTTTAAATTATAATAATATTTCACAATATTACTGTTTTACTAATTTACTAATTTACTTTATTTTACTAACCTATTTGTGATCAAATAAATGTCTTGATGAGCATTAGAGTCTTCTTTCAAAAACATTGTACTGTATAGTTATATGACAAAACTCACTGCACATGATGATGCTTTCAAAAACAAAAAATCAACCAATATTGCATAATTTGTAGCATGTTAGATTGCTCTGCTTTAAAATGATCTTCTAACCAACTTCATCATGTTGTAAGAAAGATACATACCAGAATATCTGTCCTGATTTCTCCCAGAGGTTTTCCCAAGCATTCCACATAGGGACAACACTCTCTATATCAAGCAGTCTGAATGCTATAATGGCACCGTGCTCATATCACCTTAATCGAAGAAGACACATGATAATTTCCCAAAGATGAATGTCGTTAAGTTATGTCACTGCATGTTTTGCATCAAAGAGAGTAGAACCTCATTCCTGTCTCTCTATGAGCTGCTCTGAGAAAGAAGAAAAGTTGCATGCTGATATTCTGTAAATCTTGTGCAGGTAGTTTTTCAACCTTCAAGCATTGGTATGCCTTTTATCTAGAACCCTGTGTCATGTATTAACACGCAAAAGCATTTACTCCCTAATACAAGAATGTTTCTGCTTACGGGCTGAGCTGAAGGGACTTGAATATTGTATGTGTGTGTGTATGTGGTGTGCAAACGGTCATAGATAAATCAAGCCTGGGGCTCTGTAACTTTAATTGCATCTTATTGCTTATTATGAGTTTCAAAGCGAAGACTTGTTTGAAAGAAGCAGCAAAACTGGAAGTGATGATTCCAGTGTCACAAACTCAAGCTACAAAAGTGAGTTTCAAAGCTCTTAGAGTTACTATCAGAGTGAAGGTTTTCACTGCTGCAGTTCCTCAAGGGAAAACACTAAGTTAAAACATATCGTCATCTTGCACAATTTTCTGACCTTTAATATGTAAACAAATAACATATTTTGGCCATGAGAAACTTCTACTGCTCTCGCTCACAGACCTTAATAAGTGTCTTTTTAAGGTCATGTGTCATAGCTATATCGACAGATGGATAAATATTACATGGATAAATAATAGAGGCTGCTTATCTCACTCTGGTGACTGTTTGTCTATATAATACAATAATTCAATTTCTGTGTACACAATACAACTTAATATTGCAGCTACAAAAAAGCTATTGAAAATTTCTTTTCAAAAACAGTACACACATTGACATTTTTTGAGTAGGCTAAGTAAAGGGGTAAGTTGTCACCCTTTTTAATAAATGGCCTATTAAAAGCTTTTCACAAAACTATAACAATTGTGAAAAACAAAATAATTAATGAAAGCAACATCTAACATACAAAAATGTAAAATCACTGTTTTGACCAGAAAATATTATGATAAAAAATGTACATTATTATTATTATATTATTAAAAATGCATCGTCATTCAGAACATAATTCAACCTTTAGATGACTTTTGTTTGAATGTATGCTAGTGTAGTTTTATTGTGTTATTCAACAGCAAACAAAGTATACCAAAGTTTGGAGAATTTATTTTTGTTTGTCATTTAAGAGGATTATTATGAACTACAGTGTACACCATAGCCTACAACACAATGTAAAAAAATGCACAAATATAGCGTTCCACACAGTAATTGCACTTCATATCTAAGTTCTTGTGAATACTTACCGAGTTTACTCCACCTAATGAAACATGAATGTAATCGCAGTGACAGTACGGTGAGTTGAAGATAATCACAGCGACTCGCGCTGAAGGGGGCGGAGCTCCAAGGTAAACCTCGCCCCGTGGGTGTGTCGTATGCAAATGAGCGACACTGCATCCACCTGCCAAGCTGTTTGGGCAGCATTTGAGGCGAGCGAATGAGTGCGGGCAGGAGTGCGCTTGTGTTTGGAGATATTCAGACTGGTAGCCACAGCGCTGAAGCTGTTCTCGGAGTTGTCAGGTGGCTTTTACGCTTCTTTAACGATTCTTAGCGCGATATCTAACGGGATTTTATAACAACTGTGCCAAATGAACACTATAATAGAGAAGACGCACACCGCGCTCAGGTGTTCAGAGAGATAAGGACTGTACCTCACTATACCTGCAGGACCTGGGACATAAACACACGAACATACACAAGAACTCAGGCATTTACTGGATTCACTCTTTGAGTTGAGCTCAAAGTTGCTTTTGGACAGTTTGGAGAAAGCAGGTAAACATTAATTTCTTTTGTTTTCATTTTCTCAACACTATCATCGTACTATTTTAGTATGAGTCACATTTCAACGTTTGGAGTTAATTTCTAAATGCATCTTTTGATCTCAGTTGAGTTTGCAATGAATGCAGACTCCTATTAAAATGGTATCTTATAATAATTATTTTCCAATATAACAGTCAGTGTTGGCAGAAATATATATATATTTTTTTTTGTATGTATCCTATGTATCCACCAACGTATCCATTGGTGACATTGATTTTTAAAAGGACAAATATTCCACATAGTACCTTAATGTAATATGGTCCTAAACACATGTATAGAAGTAGTTTCAGATGAATTGCAGAATGTCATGCCAAAGGACTCTGCAGAAACTGCTTGACATTTCATGTCAATGTTGGTTAGATTAAGAATAACACATGCTCTGAAGTTGTATTACCCACACACATTCATATGGCAGTATGCACACTAAATAACCTTAAATAATTCTTTGCATTGTCACTAATATTACTCTTCACGGCGTGACGAAATTGCTTTGCTTTGCACATCTCCTTTCATGCTGTTTCCCAGTGTTTTTCTAAAATAAGTTAACCATACACTCAGAGCTCCTGTATATATAACAGCACAATAGGCATTTAAGACCGAGTCAAAGTAGTTTATTTTCAGTTCTCTGCTGGGTGGCAGGAAAAAGAAACAAAATACAATATCTCCAGGGGCCAGAGTGCATGTACAAAATAAACACTGTAACAATTTCACAAACTAGCATTAAACAAACACAGTAAATATAGCTATTCTAGTACCAAATGGGGTAACAACATGCAGAAAGCAAGAGTTGCATAAAAATAAGTGAGACCAGTCATCTTGCTGATCAGTCATAACAAGTCTTTACAAATGTTGACAACTTTCAGTGTGTACCAGGAAGGCTGAATTTACAAGCCAAATCTGACTTTCTTGAGTTATAAGTAGCAGAAGAGACCATACTATTAATATTTTTATTTAATCTAGATTTTATTTTTTAAATTTGTCATCAGAATTGATTAAATCAGTAGTTGAGTATTTTTTTTTATTATTATAGTTAATAAATAAATAAGGCTTATCCTTTAAAAAAAAAAGAAATTGATAGAATCCTCTTTAAGTGGCATTTTAAGAGTAGAACAAATTAATAGATCAAAAAGTAAAAAGAAATGGGACTAAATATTTCTTGCTATCCCACATTTTTTTCGCATAATATTTTGCCTGTTCTTAAAAAAGCATTAAAAGCCATATATTTTGGGGTTTATGGATTGATTCATTCTTTCAGTGTATTTGTGAGATTGTATGCATAATTGCTTACCTCCAACTGTGTCTGTGTGCACTTGTGTTCATATAATTGTTGTTTAATTTCACTGGCTTGTGTGAGGTAAAGAGGCAGAGAATTTAGATAAACAGCCGGACAGTTAACAAATTGCCTGCAAATAGCTGAGGTTTAAACAGCTGCTTCCACTCATAAACGCTCTGCGGCCAGGCAGCGCTTTTTGGACAGATCGTCTTCCGCCAGAACTACTTTTTCTGTTCTGAGATGTTTGCTCCTCCTTAAAAAAGAAGAAGAAGAAAAAAAAAAAATGACGCATATACAGTTGTGATTGATGTCAATACTATGTGGGTTTGGGAACGGTCTCGTTGATTCAGTTATCCGAACAGATTTAAGTTTTTAAGGTTATGTCACGCCACCGCTGAGCAACACGAGTGCAGCCCCTCTATGGGTGGCAGCCTTGTTCCTGCCCATGTGAAAGAGATGGACTATGTGGCAGCAGTGGGGTTTGTCAACATACTCCCTTGGGGAATATCCCTTTGCTGTATGTTTCAAACAAATGTAACCAAACCCTTATTTTTTGGTGAAATGTTTACTGTGGAGGGCCTCTTAGCTTCTCTTATTAAAGCAGGGAGCCCAAAGGTAAAACTGGAACTTTAAACTATCTGGAATACATATAGTACATGCAAACAAGATTTCAGATAAAACTTTGGGTTTTTCTTAGACGTTTAGAGAATGCATAGGGAAAACTCATTGCATATTTTTCTTAATCTTTTGTTCTTCATTTGGTAAGTTATTGCTGATGAGTTCATCAATATAAAATCAAATGTACACAAATATTTCTTTAAAAAAAGTTTTCCACCTGCTTTCTGTGTGCAGCTATAACTAAAAGAAATCAGCTGTGAGTTTTGTGAATAAGGCTAAATTATAATTAACCTAATTTACACTGAAATGAGGTTTGTGCTTTGAAGAATGACAGTGACTTAATTTGAATACAGAGCAGTGCTATTACAGCACTTTTGTTTTGCGAGTGTTTAGTGAATAAATCACATAAATGTGCACTGAAATACGGCATGCAAAAGTGTGCCAAATGTCGAATTTGCCCTACAGTCTGTAACTCAAAGAAATTAACTTTTTATTATTCTGTTTGAGCCATGATTTACCTTTGGAAAGCAGTATATGAAGTCATATAATTTACAATCATGTGTTTTCTTTCGCCAGTGGCCTCTGCAATTGTGTCTTTCTGACTTCAACGGATGCACCATGCTGTTGGGCAGTCCTTGGTCAGTCCAGGTTCTCCTGGCTCTGTCTGTCCTGACATTGGGTTTGGACAGCGAACCTCAGAGCGCCCCCCGGGTCTTCTTGTCCTTCAAAGGTAGGTTGGCTGTTTGGCTTTCTCTTGATTTGCTTCTGGTTTTCTTTTAGGGATTGCATCTCCAGTTGTGTGGCCTGTGGTTTGGAGGAACCGTGTGAACGTTCTGGAGTATACTTTTTTTCACATGCTACCTTCTGGTTTTCATGACTGAATTTGATGAGTTGATAAATGTTTTTAGGTTCGGCGGGAAATTCACAGCATAGACGGATTCTCCGGTCTAACCGCACGCCGAATGAGTGAAAACACTCCGTGTGTTCCTAATGGCTTTCCCATCAAACATCTTAGATTTTTTCTCCCAGCCAGCTGCGTCCACTTTTATCCGGTGTCAGAGTAATTAAAGACACAAACAAGAGTTGAAGAAACAATCATTCCGAACCTTCAACACAGGTCAGAGAAATTTACAGAAAGCCGAACATGCCGTCTCGGTTATTTTCGGTAGTATGTTTTTAAGCACATTTCTGAAATAATCAATTGCAGATGCAAAACAGGAGATGTGAGAAGTTAGTGATGAAATGATGGCAGATGAGCCTACTGTTTTAGCTCAGGGCCTGAACTCTCTCACAGATTCACGCTTAAAGCTGCTTAAAAGGTTTTTACAGCCTGATGCCATAAGATAACCTTTTAATTTCAAAGTCAGCTCCATTCTGACCTAAAAAAACAATAATGTACACTCTTTAAAATAGAGCTTCTTTATTGGCATCTGTGGTTCCATGAAGAACCTTTAACATACAGAACAAATGTTCTTTTGATTATATAAAATGTTTTACTTCACACTAAGAAAAATAATGGTTATTTTAAGAACCGTTCACTGAAAGGTTCTTTGAGGAACCAAAAAGGAATTTCCCTTTTGGAATTTGCATTTTTAATAGTGTACATCAAGTACTTGTACAACATCAAGGACAACTTTTAAACCCAAAAATCCATATAGCAAACTCTGTAACCTTATACAATGAAAAATGTTTCTCGCTGAACCTAATGTCAAATCAAGTCACCTTCATTTATATAGCGCTTTTAACAATATAGATTGTTTCAAAGCAGCTTTACAGTAATAATAGGAAATTAAAGTAACAGAGATTGTTTTGGCTTTACAGCAGCTCTAGAATAAAGTTATTGTCCAGCTAAAGTTTGTTTTGATTGATTCTAATGTGTTGCAAAAAGCATTAAAGAAGCTTTAGTTTTAAGAGTTCAATTGGCCAGGCTGTGTCTGGGGTTTTAAAAGCATCTTGTAGAGTTAAATTGTCTAGATCAGCCATGCACATCAATATGCCTCAGGTCTGCACTGCTGGAGATCCGTCCTGCGATTAGCCGTTTCAGAGAAGGGACTACGCAATTCCACTGTTTGCCAAATTCCCCGGCACAGTTCGTTATTCAAGGCTTTTCCTCCCGCTTTAATCAAGATGGATTTAACACTCCACTGAGCATGTTTGTAGATCCAGTCATTTTTGAAGGATTTCAAATATTGGTCCCTCAGGAATCGCTTTACCTCATGAAGCTGTGCTATGCTAGAACCCTGCACCCACACAGTCTTTTAGCTCCATTATGTGTAAATTGTACATGTATTGCTACCAACAGGATCTAATGTGGTTATGGTTGAAAGGGTCATGGATTTGTCATTTTGTGGGTTCTCTTGAGAAAAAGCTGATTCATTGCTTACTTGCATACCATCAAGTTGGGCGCAGCGTTATTTGGATCCTGCAGTCGCAGAGCTCTCCAGCCAAACTCGCATTTAGCGCTTTTAATTGGTTTTGGAGAGCAACTGCAAACCTCATCATAAGACAGCACCTGCAGTCCACCCCAAACTGCAGGCCTACTGTTTTCACCACATAACACCTCACAGCAAGCACAGGAATGTGCTAATTATTGTCTAACCCATGCCCATTTTTAGATTTCTAAACCTCCCTTCTCACTTGAGTTCAATTTGTGTGCATTATATGATCATTGAAGCGTTTCTCTAAAACTTTCCTTGAGTAGTTCTCAAAGCTTTGAAGATCTAAAACCCAACCCGTCTTTGTTTAAGTTAGCTGTGTCAATATGTCGACCGCTCTTAGATATGTTATCAGGTTTTCCACTTTACAATGCTATTATTCTCAGGAACTCTGTGACAGAAGTATACCATGCCAAGCTGAACACGTTTAAGGCTCATGAATCTCGTTTTTATTTTTCTGTGAGTAGAATGTCCGACTGTCTATGATGCCTTAAATCGAATTGCTCTGTCAACCCACTTTAGGGGTCAAGAGTTGCGACCCCTCACACGAGTGTAGCTCACTTTTCTAGTAAAGCGGTTCCACCCCACTTGGAGAGTAAATCAAAAACATCTTAATTGTTCTTTGAGCTTTGCAACTTCCTTCCCCCTTGTATTGAACTTCGTCAAGGTTGTTTCCCTCGGGAAAATCTCCCATGATGCCAACGGTGAGGGTTTTTAAACCAGTGGCAGATGTGGTACCTTTTCCATATCAGATTTAGGAGAAACCCAATCCTGTTTGGTCTGTGTAGAAATGGATTGTCATGGTAAATGAGATGACACTGATTCAGTGATGATTAATCAAACCGTTGGCTGGATCCAGATGCCCGTTTTCAGTCGTATTGCATGCACGAGTTAATTATTTGAGCCAACGGAGGGTTATCGACCACTGCTCATTTGATGTAAATTGACGCTGTTTGAATGTGTGATTTAATTTCGTGTCTTGTCCCCAATATTGAAAGGTGACCCAGCATGCACAATTGATTTAGAGCCGTAGGAGTCTGTGTCGCCAGCCTCCCTCCAGGGGGTTCTGACCCCTTCAACTATATGGACGCACACACATCCCACTGGGTGCTTTGGCTAGTGTTGGCTTAACTTGCTAATCTGATGTCAGTATTGCTGCTTTTCTAAAAGTGTCTGGGACTGATTAGAGTAAGTAAACATGGCTCTGGATAAGTGTAAAAGAGTGATGTCCTAAAATGTTGAAGTTCTCATGCTTGGAGAATTCATAGGTGGAACCGTTGAGCTCATGCTGTTGTGACGCAATAACAGAGTTCAAAGTTGACTTTAAAGCTTTTAATGACATGCATGTGAAATATGCTGCCTGTTTCAGTTTGACTCCGGGAAATGGTATTGTACAGGTGACATTGGGTTTAAATTCATCCTGGCACAAAATCATAGTAGGCTTTCTGCTGATATTTTTTCTGCAAAGTCAGTTTAAGAAGAATAATTTGAGCCAGGTGGCAATGAGAATTAGGGGTAGATTGGGTCAGTTCACAGTACTGTGATCATTTCTGTATTCTTTTTTTATTGAATTGTAAAGGGTAGCAGATATCAACATGTACAGATCTCAGTTTATGCCAGGTTTATTATATTTCAATGCAAGGGGTAAAGCCAATGAGAAAAAGTCCACCAAAAAATTTGTGTCAGCCAATCAGAAAAATTGGTGGTGGCTCTTCACCAGTGGTGTGAGTGTGGGGGCGGGGCTACCTATTTATAAATAAGGGGTGGTAATTTGGTCATTGTTTTTGCATCCCAGTTTATTTCAATGGATGCCAATGGATTTCAATGGATTTTACACTGATCTTAGAGCAGTTTACCAATGATCCAGTTGATTTTGTGACAAAAGCAGCAACACTGTTGTCAGATCAGCAAAAAGGGCTTTGAAAACCCCCATGCAAATGTTCTGACATATTCTTTAGAATTTGAAAGTTAAGTAGCATGGATCATTGTCATGTCTTTGAGTGGCACAGTTTACTAATTCATAATGTACACATACTTTCTACATTTAAAAATACAATTGGACACATTTAGTTAGTTATTTTATTTGTTTGTTCTTCAAGCAACATCTCAGCTTTTAAGTGACCTGCATTTTTATCAGAATTGAACCTTGGGAACTGGACAAAACCAGGGAGCCCCATACCAGTCTCAGCTTGTTTTTACTTACGTGGTTAACCGCTATGCCAAACATGTGGCATTCATAGTTGCCCACAAAATATCATTTTTAATTTTGTAAAATAACTACTTTGAGGTGTCGGTTTTGGCCAAAGTGGTTGTGAACATTACACGTCTCATTGACTATTACACCCAATACAACAATAACAAATATAGCCATAATACACTATAATTAGTGCGCTAAAAGTGTCTGCCAGCAGGGGAAACAGCACTTATATGATGAAAACAGAACTGCTTATGGACAGGTTATGGGCAAGTGGGAATAGTTATTTTTTACCAGCGGAGTCATATATCTAGGTACACCACAACACTAAAAAATATTTCCAGGTGTTTTTCCAGATAATTCACATGCACCTTCTAGAGTAAATCATTATTATTATCAGAAACTCATTGTTTCTTTTAATTAAAAGATGGGGCTTCATTTCTGTAGCTGCACTTTTGAGCATTCTTTTTTATTTCAGCGCTCTGTGATCTCCCTCTAATGTGTCTGATGTCATCTGATCTCTATAAACAGTTCTGTGCTGTCATGTAAAATCAGGTCATTTGAAATGAAGTCAGTCGAGAGTGATTTGTTCTCCAGGCCTTTAAGTATCCGCTTTTATAGGAGGAACACTGGACGCATTGTATTTGAGAGGGGTAATGATCATTCAAACCTGGTATTGCAACCACATGAGGATCTCAAGAGGAGATCTGATAAGGATGAATAGACAGATGGATGATAAGGGGAAAAGAGCCATTTGGAAGAGTCCCTCTTTCTTATTTTCTAGCTCTTTTTCTCTTTCTTTCCATCTAAGCCATTTCCTCAGAGGCTGTTCGGATTTCAGGAAAACACTGTCTTGCGACACTGGAGGCTCCAATTCACTTTGAGGGCCTTTGGCATTCGAGACTGTGAGACCGTTAACCCTGTGAGGGTGTTCCTGCCCTCTACGCACAAATGGGCTAGGTCATAGTCCTGTATTAAAATAGCTGCTCTGGGTAAAGATAAGTAGTGCAGACTTACTGGCCCCTACTTACAATCACAGAAAGGGCACTTTCAAGAACAATTTTCTTTCTTTTCTTTATAAAGGGAAGCAATATTGCTGTGTTGTTAATGTGCTTTATATGTGGCTGTCTATATATGGTGTGTTAATTCTTCCTTGTCTTGCGATTTGTGCATATGAAAGTGTTAAGATGTTTTAATAGGGTTTTTGATAAAATGCCAGTAGCAAAAATGGTGCTAGAGTATGTATTTTTAATTCATTGACATGAATCAGTTCAAACTCATTCATTTACTGTCATGGAAAGTCATTCCGTGCCATTTATCATGCATTACAATGCTACTATATGTACAAAGTACAAAGGCTGTAATAGTATATCAATCAGTCCTACTCAAAATATATTTATTCTGCTGCAGATTAAATGGAACAATTGCTTTGAGCTACTTCATGCACAGATCAGATTCTGCTGACTTGCACAGAACCGCTCTAAAACACGGGAATATGACCAGCAATTTTGGTTGCTCAACACCATTGACCCACATTCAGTGTTTCTGACTGCACAGGCCAGCATGGTTCATTAATCTGGAGTGATATGATGATGTCTTGACTCTTTCCCACAAACCTCTGCTCTAATCCGTGTAGCTGCATCATAATGCAGGCCGTTTGCATCTCATCAGGACACGGGCAGCAGCTGGACCTAAAAAAAACCCTCACAAACCCGGAGCATGCACTGCAAGCGCTCAGAGTGAGGTCAGCGGATTATCACTGCCCTTTCACACGAGTTTCAGGTCAGCCGGTTCAGTGTGACTGTAGATAAAGGGAAAGGCTTCTGAGGATGAATCTCTCTGCCAAAGGCATCAAATCTCTAATTCTCTAATTATTTTAAGAATGATAATTAAGCACCTTACCTCTATTCTCAATACTGTAATGCAATGGAAATATTATTTAATCATTTATTAATTTAAATTGCAAAGTATCATTTAAATATTTAATGTATTGCCTTTATGCTTATTTTATTCATAGAAAATAAAAAAATACTTTTTTACTATTTTAATTATATTTTTTGCTGTATTACCATTTTAATATTTAAAGTAAAACATTTTACTAACCTTTATTTTAACTTCCATTTTAATTACATTTACAATAATTAGAATGCAATGAGAATCATCATTGCTGCAATGCAAAATCCTTAATTTTCTTTATGCTGAAAATATTTTCTTATTCTGTTTGTTGTTCTTTTGATTTTTGGGTGAAATATGACCCCGGCAATTTTTTTTTTAAACCCCCACCCCAAATGTTTTAGTTCTTTTAAAAATATCTTAGTCTTAAAACAAACTTGTCCACTCAGAGTGTTTCTTAATATAATTTGTCATGGTATTGCTTTAGTTTAAAAGGATATTCCAGGTCATACGGGTTTAGAATGACATGTGCTGAGTAAATGATGATAAAGCTTTTATATTTGGGAAGATTTCCTGTTTATAGGCACTGGATGCTACTAGTTATTTCATACAGTCAGATGTGTCCAACACTGGACATTTTTATGGTGCGTCTGCATATCAGAACTCGCATAGGTGGTCCTCATTTCTCATTTTGGGACATGGATTGTGTGTGTGTGTCTGTCTGTTTGTGTGTTCCATGGGATTTACTGCTGGTCTGTCTGGAGATTCTGGAGATTGATGTTTATGTGGACACCTGGTGAGGATGAAGTGTGTCGTACTTGCGCACATACAGTACAGCCATAGGGATTCTCACTTAATGTTTATTCATTCATTCATATTCATATTCAAAGTGTTTATTCATTTGAGGTCACAGGAACTATAGGTGACTGTATGTTCACTACAAAATGGCTCTTTAGAATTGGCCTACTTGATTTTGATTGGTCAGTCACTACATTCTGCTGTAAAAATGTTTGTATCTTGTCCCAGGCAACCAATTTCTACACAGCTGTGCTAGTTTAAATATCCTGTATTTTGTTGAGTCAACTCAAATCAATATTTCATGTTGGTCAGTATTTCATATTTCAATCAGTTTTGTTTATTTGGTTAGTAGCCGTGAAATAAGAGGGATCCATGTCATTATCACAAAATAAACCCTTTCAGCGTGATAAAAATCTAGTTTATTTTGCGATAATGATCATCTGACTATACATTAGCACTTGTATATTTGACTTGACTATACTTGCATGTATATTTTCTCTTGCATTTTGCCTTGGTTCTCTCTCGTTTTCTTTCTTTCTGTCTTCTCACTCTCTTTCCCCATAAGTCCTTTCTCTTCTCTCATCTGATCCGTTGACACGGGGGAATCTCAGGGAGGCCGAATACTCTGAATTCTTGGGGCGGCAGCAGTGCACACTTTTAGCTCTCACAGGAAGAGTGATGTTGAGTTTACCGTGGCCTCCCTTCTGGACTCTCACCTGTGCGCTTCTGGGGGTTTTGGGTTTCGCCGTCTGTCAGAGCTCAGCTGTGATTAAACTGGGATCTTTCCTCAGCAGGAACACTCAGAGATGCCACTCCACACTTCTTTATTTCATTCCTTCTGGTCTATGTGCCACACTGGAGAGTGACTCAGGAAAATCACGTTCATGTTTAACTTGTCCTAGTAACTGAGTCAGTTATTTTTCTCATTGTTGTCATGATATCACCCTAGAAATATTGGTGGGTTTCACAAAATTAAGATTTTGCAATTACAATTAAGCACTCACTGCTGATTCTCCATACTGTAATGTGAAAAATATTAATTAAAATTATCTATACATAATTGAATGTATTATTATATTGCCTTTATGGTGATTTTATTACAAAAACAATTGCAGTGTTTTGTGAAGTTTATCTGCAGATTCTTTCTTATAGGAACAAGCAACCAGCAACAACAGCAAATTACCAAATATTGAAAATCTGAAATCACTTGCCTAGAAAACTGACTCTTTATCTAAGATACCTGTGGCTTTGAATTCAAGCCTAGATTTAAATGGAGTATATTTAGATCTAATGCTATCGTTCTCAGATTAAAGTGTCGGATAGAATAATGGTCTAGTGGGATTAAGAGAGAGTGATTATTACTGACATGTGTTTGTTGTGCCGTGAGCGGAAACGTTGTGTGTGTGTGTGTGTGTGTGTGTGTGTGTGTGTGTGTGTGTGTGTGTGTGAGTGGAATGGCAGTGGAAAATAAGCTGAGAATGCTCAGTGGGGGGTGAGAGGTGATTTTTAGCATGTCTTAATTAGGTCTTGACCAGAGAATTGTCTTTCATATCTAGTTTGAGCCATAATGTCGATCATGTCTATGAGTTTTATATAAATTTAGTGTATAATTTGTATTTCATAACCATTTGATCGTCATAGTAGGATAAAGAAATAATTATAATTATAATTATCTAAAAAATATAGAACTGAATGGATTTTCTTATTTGAAAGTGAGAAATTTGTACATAACTTTTTTTTTGTGTGTAGAATTCGTATGGTTCACAAGACATTTTATTGCACAGATTGTTTGATTTCATTTTAATGCAAAATATAAGGCAGAACATGTTCTGTTATAATGTCTACAGTTCAGTATCATTCAGAGTTTGGCAAATTTTCCCAGAACGTCCTCCTGTGAAGTTTTGGAGGAGCTCTGACCTCTCCGTGGGATGGGGTCAAGAGCACGCTCTATTTAATGAGCTGGGCATCATTAATCAGCACGCTGTCAGTCATTCACCCACTAGATCTGCTCATCTCAGATATTTTCAGATTTAGATTCTAGAGATGATCTGGGTTCGCTTCAGTTTGCCTGATTTACAGTGTGTATGCCTGAAAATAATGCTCATTTCTCAGTTGATTAAACCATGCAACATGAAGAAACTTGTTATAAGTCTTTCTCAAAGTCAGTAATGAGTCATCGGGAACCAGAATGACAGTTCATGGAATGAGCTCTAAAGAAGGAAGCCAAAACATGAAAAAATGTTCAATGTTTTCTAACCCTCCTGCTTTACTTAATCTTGTTCTCAGTCAATCCCCCAGCATTTCAATCTGTAGTGGTGTGGAGAGGACACGACATTTGTGAAGTGTGGAACTCAGCGTCCGCCCCTGCATCAGGAGACTTTGAAGCCTTCATTGAGATGCTGATTCACGTTCTTCAGTCACCCGACACTGCATGCTTTTCGAGTGGGTGGCAATTGTCATGGAAGGAGATGAGCTCTCATCTGCTCTCATTGAAGCCGTGCCAGGTCCTCCCTCTCCACCACTGACCCTCCACCCACAATCCACCCCTGTTCCTGGTGGGAAATGGGTGGAGGTATGGCTTTGTGAGAAGATCAACTTTTTAAGTTCCCTGTGGACTGTGGAATTGGCCAGGAGTCGGGGGCGTATTGTAGACCTAGGGGTCCAAAAGGATGGAATGAAAATGGGGCGGGGCTTCACACATCCCTTGTTGTTGTTGTTTCGTCTCGCCCCTGCGTTCATCCACATAAGAAGGGCGAGCGGGCGGGCGTGAGTGGTGAGAGGGCATTTGTGTGGGTTCATCGTTCCATTCACAGCAGTTCATTCACATTCTGGGAGATCTGGGGGTGGGCTTGTGACTGGCACTGGGCCTTTATTTTCCATCAATGAGTGCCTTGCACAGTGTGCCACAGAGCAACACACACACTTTACACATACACATTAACCTCTAACTTATGAACGTATTGAGAGATCGGAGGATGGTAGAATTTGATCATAAAATAAATTCAATCTGAAGAGCATGCAGCACTTGTAATATCTGAATTAGTTGTATGTGTTGCTTAAAGACATAAATTCAAAGCTAACCCAATTTCATTTTCTTATAATTGTCCCTGGTCTTATTGTGTTTTGATTCATTTGTTATGTAGAATTTTTTTATATCAGCTGGGATTTAGTAGCTGTAAAATGCTCAAATCACCAAATATTCATATTAATTTCAATTAGGTTGTGTCAGCCCTATATTATTTCTGACTAAATATTCTATTAGACTCGGATATATGTCACATTATGGAAGTCAAATGCCTTGCACATGCTGATCCATATTGTTTTTTTATGGCATTCTAAACCAAGACAACATACGCCTTTGAACAAGCATCAAGATCTTTGAGCACTGATAGGGAAATATCTTATCGAAATTGAAGCCAGTTTAGAACTCAATGGTGGCCAAAGCCTAGAGAGCAGTGTGGTTTATTATTAATGTTTTGTTTATTATTTTATATAATTTACTGACAGCAAATGTTGTTAATGATTGATGCAGATAGTTTCCAA
The DNA here is from genome assembly GCF_963993115.1 of Abramis brama. Taxonomy (NCBI): domain Eukaryota; kingdom Metazoa; phylum Chordata; class Actinopteri; order Cypriniformes; family Leuciscidae; genus Abramis; species Abramis brama. The sequence goes on from NC_139985.1 coordinate 6,373,916, forward strand.
ATGGCCACACCTTGTCCAATTAATCTTCCTGAACTTTATATCAAGTCTATTGCTAATTTGGTTCCACCCCAGATGTACCATATAACCAAAGTAAGGAGAGATTTTCAACTTTCTTATTTGTTTTTCTTTAAGAAAGGCATTGTCATTTCACCTCCAAACTCCTCCTTGCATCTAATGGCCAAGACCAGAGTCCTTCAAAATGCAAAATGACAGGCCTTTTCTCTGATGGTCTATGTTTTAACCCACTCCTCTCACATCAAAGCAAGGCCACTCAGTAGGTAAACGCACTTTATTCCAAGTCCCATTCACACGAGCCCGTTTCCCCCCAAGCAAGGTGCACTGCTCCGCGAGACCCGTCAAAGGAACTCTTTTGTTTTGTAAATATATAAGCCCAGGGGAGGTTTTGCCACATAAAGTCCCTGTTTAACTTCTTAACTTGACCACTTGTTGCCCCGCTTAGCGTCTGAATGGTTGTTAATGAATACTTTATTGCCACTTTGCCGCATGCATCACGGCGACTTAGTTTAATTTTTCAATCCAGGCGCCCTGTGGCGTTTCCCAGAGAAGTGGGGAAACGACACATTTGCATTTCCTTTCTGTGGAAAACACAAACGTGGGATGAGTACAAGTGAGGGAAAGACTTGCACACACAAAGACGAGAGCAGAGAGATTGCAAAGGAGGATGGCGTGCATGGAAGGGGGCAGGAGTTGAATTTGCTTTGGTGTGTATGTGTGTGTGTGTTTGTGTGGTTGTCCAGGATGGGGATACAGTAGGAATCAGATTTCCCTCCAGACCCTAAGGTTGATGCCTCAGCAATCTTCCTGTTACGTCGGTCCTGTTTGGACATGTTTAGAATTTATCTTCCGTGCACACACTTGTTAATGTGAGCGTTGAGTTACAGTCTATATTCTTGCTGTTGAGTAAATGTGTGCTGGTGGCTCTTGGGTGTCGTGAAGCAAGTGTATAATCAGGCTGCGCTCCAGATGTGTGTGGAAGCCATCATTTTTCTCACTGCCATTAAGAACATATCCTGACTCACAGGGATTGCATTTGTGTGAACGTGTAAGTGTGTGACCGCTGCCACGGGATTATGATTGTCATCACCCACTTCTCATGGTTTATTTTCTGTACGAAATGACTAATAACTCCATCAATTAGCCAGTAGAACAGCTGCAGTGATGATAATGGACTATTTAAATATCCCAATGCTCTCAGAAATAAATTTTTTGGAAAGTTATTTTCATATTGCATCATATTCATGACTCACTGAAATGTTTTTACAATACGTGGAAATCACAAACGAATCCACCCAACGGAAATAATAACGTCACTTTCCTCTAACTTGGTTTAATGTGATGAATTTTGAGGGTCAAGTTGTCTTTCTGGGCTTCTGATTTCGTGGCGGGTTAAGGCAAGACAAAAAAAATTATAGAAGAGATGTGATTTGTTGCTTGATGTTTTGTGTTGCACCTTCAGTGTTAGTGATAGTTCAGTATTAAAGTGTTCCTAATGTTCATCATGCAAAGAAGCAAAAACAGCAACGCTTGCCCCAGTGACACAGAATTGATCAACTTTAATTGATTGGAACTAATTAGCAGTGTAGAGATAAACAATGATGAGCAGAGACTCAGCAGCTTCTAATGACACTCTAGGGGAAAATAAATGTCAGAGGAACTCGTTTAAAAGGCCAGGCAAGGTTTGTTCTCATGTATGCGTGTTTATGTCTCTTTAAGGCTGAGTTCATAAGTTCCTCATCGCCCTTTAAATGATCCCTAAGACCTATAGTAATCAGACCACTTTAGAACGGTTCATTTTGGTGACTGACAACTGAATGATGTAGACATTTTTGCTGCGTTGGGCCTATATAAGTGTAGATATTGTTTGATATTATCTATTGACAATATAGTTCATTTTGTTTATATTGGTTTATACTACTACTACTACTAATAATAATAATAACAGTAGTAATTAATTTATTATATTAAATATTTTATGTTTATAATAATTATATTATTTAATAATAATAATATTAAAATAATTGTTTGTATTAAGGATGTTGTTTAATAATAATAAAATATTAAACATTTTGTTTAATTATATTATGTAATAATAATGAATAAATAACATTAAGCATATAAAAAAATATTGTTAATGATATTTTATAATATTAATAACAATAATAATCATAATAATACATTTATTATTATTATTATTATGCCGTTATTTTCATTTTTTCTGTTAAGCTTCTCTAACTGTGGATCTTAAAATTCTATGTATTTTAGCAAATTTAAGATATTTACCTGTAAAAACTGTTTTCTTTTCCATTTGGTGGGTGTCTGAAGAATACCATTACTCCACTGTATATGTCATTGCTAGATCTGATATTATTAGAACCAATTATTTAGTTCGAATTTAGTTGAAAAGTGTGAATGTATTTTAAATTATTATTATGGTGGCAGCGAGGCATGTTTTGCTTGAGCAAGTTCCTAAGTCATGGTGTCACTACTGATTATGTTAATTAAAGTACAACATGCATTCGTGCCAAAAATCTCTTACCTGAAGCCCAAACCTGCTCTAGATCAAGACACATTTGTCCAGCCACGACAGACCTGCGTTACAGCCCTCTATTGGTTATGTGCCAGCGTGCATTGCCAAAGCGGTCCCTGTTCAGGCCTGGAAAAAACTAACAGTTACAGAGCTGGCATCAGTCGACGACGTCTAACAACTGAGAGGTGACTTTAACAGCCTTCATCTGTTCTGATTTATGGCATTTCATTAGAATGCAGGAAAAAGCACTACACGATCTTGTGGCTGGTCCACTGTGTCCAAGGTCTTCACCGCTCTTTACTCTGTGACAGAATTAATTGCTGGAAACTTCAAGCGGAGCTAGATGGACGACCTCTTCTAAGATTCGGTTCTTAGTTTTGACAAGCTACGGTTAAGAGGGCACGCAAGTCCAGCGCTGTTTGATGGCAATCACATCACGCCGATGGTCACGGAAACCGCTGGAAAATATGATGTTTAAAACTTGTCATCTCAGGCCCATGCACTTCTCAACATAGACTTCAATTTGTTTCTCTCGCTACGTCTCGCTGTAGGTGATTTGTATTATTTCCAGTTGTGCTTATAATGGCTCGGCTGTATGCAGAAACAGAGGGTTGGTTTTGGACTAGAGTTCAGTTCTATGAGAGATCTGTTCCCAGATGGAGTCCAACTTGATTTAGAGTTCACACGTTTATTATTTTGATTTGAACAAGACCGTTTTCTCCCATAGCTAGTCAGAAGTCTCTCAGTAGAACAGTATTTTCACTGCAAATTAAAAAGACGAAAATTAGATATTTTATGAGTGGATAGAAGAAGCCATTACAAATCAAAATGATTGTAAGATTAAGGATTTACATTCTCAGTGACAACACATATTCAGAATAAGTGTTTTCAAAGCCAAAGTACAGTGAGCTGCTTTTATTAATTTCCTAGTGAAACCTGATCATTTTGGCTTCGCACTATTTATATTTCTCAGTAGCAAATAGGCTTTAATTACATCATGAAATTATTAACTAGTTGCTTGTTGGATGGATGACTCTGGAATCAAGAGGAGGGACATTCCCATTCTAGAGAGTTTTATTGGACTGAAATCTGTGCAATGGGTGCTTTCCTCTCAATAACAAAATAAACGCACAACAGAAATAACAGTGTGGGGTAAACCGCAGTTAAGAAAGCATCTGATCATAGCGATGTTGATGTTTGCACAAGCTTTGCAATTCGGCACTCCAGTAAAGTCACGTTGCATTTATTTATATAGCACTTTAAACAATAGATTGCTTAAACACAAGCAGCTCTACAGTTTTAAACATGAAACAGTGTCAGTGTCTCTTTCAATTAGAATTACAACTTCATTTTCTACTATGAAGCATCTCTCCGTTTGTGTTCATGTTTTCACTTGTGGACGTCCAACCTCGACGGACTGAACAGAAGAAATGAACAGGAGAATATTTCCACGTCTATAAAGGCGGAGCTTCAGAGCACACCTATTATGTGGTCGCCATGGACCAATGGTAGTACGAAAGGGTTTGCCAGCAGGATTGAACTTAAATATCGCTTTAGAATGATGTTTTAATCTCCTGAAACAAACTCCAAACTATAAGGAAAGCTGGTAACGGGATACATCCAAGTTGACTTAAATATATTTTAAACATATTTTATGTAGGCTAAAGGAAAACACACTTTAGAGATGTTCAGCCAAAAGACTGGGATTTACGATCCATAAGCCAGAGTTTGCAGTGAATCCTTGGAGGACTGAATTACGACTTAATCCCTTTAATGAAATGCTTTGTGCTGTAATCTGTCGAACAAGATGTTGGATACTGATACCATTCCCCTGTCTCTAATGTACCACCCAGATTGAACACACACACACACAAATGCACACACTCTCAGATTCAGTGCACATGCAAAGAGCACCAGTGCATGGCAGCAACTGGGATATCTTCATTAGATGTTTGGTAGACGTCTCCTTTTTAGGTCATTCCTTTCTAGTTTATACTGTACATTTACAGAAGAATCACAATTTACATTTTTGAGCTCTCTTAGAATAACTAAATAACCAGCATCTAAAAACTTGTCAAGTAGAAACCGTAATACCGTCTTTAAAACAGTTAGTTCACTTTATTGATGCCATTGGCTGAATAGGTCCAACAAAACTTTGCAGATTGAAATATATATGTTTGAATCTATAAACACAGAGTGACATAATGTCTTGACGAAGATTAACATAGAATTGATCTGTTTTTAATTTTCTCTATATTGTGCAGCTCTCCTCTCTTAGAAAACGAAACACCTCCTTCTCTCGCTGGCTCGTTCCATTGAGGAACAGTTTTGCCCGAGGAGGTAGATTAACGTCTTGCTGTGGGAATTTTCAGGCATGCTCAGTTTTTGACTCATCTTGCTTAATTGCTAAAGCAATTAAAATGTTTTCTGCTGAACATCATGGGGTGGCACCTCGGCGGTCTCTCTCTTTTACTCCGTTTTGGCACACTGTTATCTCTGGAAGAGCTGCAGAAGAAAAGTCTAGCGAAACACAACAAACAAGAGGGGAAAAAACCATTGGCTCTTTCCCAAATATGATTAGCAAATCACCCAGAGAAAGAGAGGCTAAACTCTGCCATCTTGATTTAAGGATGTTGCCGAGATTTTAACATGAAAAGACTTTGACAGATTACATGCCGATGCTGCAGGTAGCTTTGCTGATATTGCGATAGAAAATTACTTGAGAGATTTGGGGTTTTGCACATAAGTTACTTCACAACCTGCTAATTTAAAGTCAAATTTGGTTAGTTTTCAGTTGAAATGCATGGCCATTATTAAAAACATATTCAGATTTCATCTAACTCTGATCAGTTTGACAGTAATCAGAGAAATTACCTTGACGTGGCCTCTCAGTATGGCTGTTGTGATTGAAATTTATGAGCTTTTATGAGGGTTTCGCTGTTTTGTTGTAAAATGAAGCCAACAATAACAAGCAGTATTAATGGCTAACTCAGTGACGCTAGGTATTTGTTCGCTTTGGCACTGTGTGGGAATTTCATTAATCTCGTTCGCTGGACAAGGGGGCATTCTCAATGGAGACGGTTACGCTCATTTTATGCTTAATTCTCAAAAACTTGGAGACCACAAAGGAGTGTGAGAAAAAGGGAGGTTCTTCTTCACTTGATCTTGCTGAACCGTGACCAGAGACCCAGATAGAGAGATCTTTGCCTCCAAGATTTGGGAACAACGCTCATTTTCCCCTCCACTGGAACTCAATGGGCTTTGGAGATTCTTAGCCATAGGTACTTCATTATATAGCATAGTTCGCTTTTAATTACAAAGCCTCTGATTCGTTGTTGTTGTGTGTTTTTTTTTTTTTTTTTGTTGTTTTTTTTTTACCACATACTGACTTGTGGACAATGGTTTCCTTTTGGGTATTTATTATTTCAAGACAATCACCTAAGTGTAAGGTTGGCTTAAGTTTTTGCAACCTAAAGTATGAAGCTATGGAAATTTTTTTAATATTTCCCGGTTAACCGAGACGCTAACTCAGAATACGTGGGGGGAAATGCAGCAGTATCTCATGTCTTCATCTTACGGCAGTCTAGCAACCTGACTGCTAGAGGTGAGAGGTCAACCGTTAGGTCATGGTTTAGGATGTCCTGCCTGCCTGTCAAGCCTGATTGGGTGTTTCATCTGTCAATCATGTGTAACTAGAATGAGCTCTGACAGGTTCGAGACTTTGTGAGGGTTGAGATTGCTGGTAGGGGAGAGATGGTAAAGATAAACGAGCTCCTTAGATGGGTGTTAATTTATTGGGCTGTCACTCTTTCCCCTCGCTGTTTATCTTTCACCCCAAACGTGTGAGACCTGAGCCTCAGGGGCTGGAGTTTTATGAGTTGGGGGAGATATTTTGGGATATCTGACAGGCCTGACTGTGGTTAGCTGTTCCTGGAGGCAGAATGTTGAATGCAATTGAAATATCAGTTGCAGGTGATTCTCCTTTAAAATATATAATGCCCTACCGTTCAAAATCTATATATTGTGATGTCTCAATATTATCAAGAAATTGCCCCCTCATAAAATCTGTGCTCCTGGATAATTATTCCTAAATTATTAACCATCAAATGAATGCTGAATTGTTGTCATGTTCATTTGAGTAGGACTAGTAGGATTCCATTTCCTGAGTTCTTGTATTGAGTCTAGGGAATTTTTTTTTTTTTTTTTATTCAGACCCTATTTCCTCCTATATATTCCTTTCTGTCCTCTTTTTCATGACTACCATACTACTCCCATTGCACCTTGGGTAATAGATTACATCTGCATGAAACCCCTGTCTGTGCATGCACTTTAAGAAGGTGGTGTTGGCTTATTTTTTTGTTATTAATTGGAAGTGTGAGGTCAACCCAAGTATACTCCTAATGGCTGATAGGGAGAATGGATGGTTGGGATTCGGATGATAAAGGGCGGGGAGGGAAGGTTTACACCACTGCTCGGCACTGGGAAGTTATGAGGCCTGGATAATCCGGGTAGACCTCTGATGATGGATGAGAGCTCTCTCTTCTCAGCTTCCCTCTCCTGAGAACAGACCTATAAGTGCACTTCTGTGGGAGGAATTGGGTTTGTTTGGTATCCAAATCTCACTGTTGTGTAAAACAGTATATGGGGTAAGATACAGGAATCTAGGAGTGCAGAACAAAGTTTTGTCTTATATGGCATGTGCATGAGTGAACCGGACAAGAACATGTCTGGGTAATATTTCACCTCCTGAATCTAAAGGTGTATAAATTATTAAACTACATTTCTCCCAATTCTTAAGCCCAATTCTGATTACTGTAAATGCACAAAAAAAAAAAAAGATTTTGTGGTTAAATATGACCTGGACATGTTTTGTAAAGTTCATCCACATGCCCTACCGCAGTCGTGGTTAAACTTAATGAAAAGGCCTGAAATTCTCATAAAAACATATGTTCTGTTCTTGGCCTTGCTGTTCAAATGCATATTTCTAGTGGATTTGGAACATCCAAACTTTCCAGGAAAAACACAGATATTTAGAAGATATATACTGTATATTAAAACAAACAAAAAACATTTTGTGAAAGGTGTGCATGCAGAGATCAGGTTTTATAGTGGAATGATTTTTAGTCCGAGCAACAGGTCTTTGGGTTTTAGTTGAAGGATAAAGAGGATTATATTGCTCTCATATGATTACAGAAACACTACCTCAGAAATGAAATTGTGTGTTTTATGCATTTGTTTCCATCTTTCTGATTCTAAGCTCATTTGAATATACTTAAAGTGAATATATTTTTGTTGCTATTAAAATAAAATCCTCAATGGACAACAGTAATTCACTCATGTTTAATGGAGTGAAAAAATCAAGAGTATTGCTCATTGCTTTGCATTTCTCTTTAGAAAATCAATAGCAACTGCCAAATCTTGCCAAATCTCTTTCGCATCAGTCAGCTTATGTGAGAGTCCATTATGCCGACTGCAAACTGTGTCAGAGATCAATTTGGTCCGGTTGAGCAGGCCACCAAGGGCATCATAATACAATTTTAATATCATAGAAATCCTCTTATTTATCTCTGGTTTTGTTTGCCACTTGCAGCATTCTGGTTGATGTAATGTTATCTAGAGCTGAAGTTAAAGATGGAGACTGTTTATCTGCAGCAGGATGAGGTTGAAGTGTTGGGCGTACTATCATTGGACGAGGTTGGACAGCCTGTGACCCTCCCTGTCTACTGGTCGTCAGAACGCAGTGCTATGATAACCCTACGACCCTGCTCCCGCTGGAAGCTAATCGGGATGCTTTCTATATCTAAAACACAGCGAGAGACTCACACGGAGTGTGTCATTGAAGGGATTTATACGAAGACACTGTCTGTTAGGCCTTTTTTAGGAAAGCATTTGTTCCCACGGCATTAACCTTGGTCAACCAGATTAACCAGAAAGACTGTGGTGGTTAACTAGCATTTTTGGCAATGTTCCACCAGCTAGACCAGCATAAACCAGCATGGAAATTCATGCTGGTATTTTTTTTTTTGCTAAGAAAATGTGCTGCTTTGTCAATGTTTCCTAATGGACTGTTGGACGTGTATGCAAGCTAAAGGTCTGATATTGATCATTTCATATAAAAACTAAAACATAGTCTTCCTGATGGTGTAGCAACATGGTAAATCAATATCAATTCTAAGTTTCTGGGTGAGAACGTAAAGCGAGTTCATCAAGCCCAGTTTAGGCTCTGGGGAATTGCATCGATAAATCAAAAAATGTCATGAACTTGTTTCTTACACATCATTGATCAAACCAGCTTTTAGGAACCTTCAACCACCCAGCTGGATTTAAAACAACAGGAAAGTTAATTGTAGCTCTCTATAATGACTTTCTGCTATTGCAATTGGGCTATTATTTAAAGAAAAATGAGTCTATGTTCTTGTGAATGAATCCACACTCGCCGTACAGCTGCTAACTGATTTTCACTCAATGGCTTTTTTTTTTTTAAGTATTGTTTTAAGTTTATAAACGTTATATTGTTCATTATTCATTACACCCTATAGTGTAAATTTTGAACTGATGGTAACCAGAAGATCGTTTCAAGATGTCATGCACTCTCTTTCCTACTAATTTTCAAACTTTAACAAAAATGAGCCAGCTCATTTCGCAGGTCTTCGTGATGGTGGACCCTACAGCAACACATCATTCCTTATACGCAGAAGTATTTGTTCAACATTGTGTCTTGAAGTTGGCAAGGTTTGGGTTGTAAATCATCTGACAGTTACCTTCCATGCCAGGTCTGATTGCATGGTTACCTCATTCGCCTCCAAGTACTGTAAACTATTCATAGGGCTGAATTTTTCCATACCTGTAATTGAAATGGTTCTCTTTTTGTCGTTTCTTTCAGGCTCTGCTCTCCTTCAAAAAGAGTGTTTAATACTGACTCGCTGATTATAATTTGGTTTTGGAGTTTGAAGGGGTTCAGCCGTCTTCTCCCCATGAGTGAGAGTGACAACCACTTGAACCAATTTATTTCTTGAACCCTTTGTAATTTTCTGTTTGCACTCATTTCTGGAATGGGTCTTGGAATGTTTTTTTTGTGCCACTTTCACAGTCATGTTGTTGGTAATCTCTCTCTCAGCCGATTACCAGCAAACAGGGAGTCACTAAATCGGCCTCCTCTTCTTACTATCTGCTTTATCTTGCCCTGCTTCCTTCCTTTCAGTCTGTCAAGTCCTTCCTCTTTCCAATGAGGACATACTGGCTTGTATCCTCATGTCAGAATTAGTCAATGCTGGATAATATATAAGGGAATTAGCTATAAGTGCATTAGAATTAGGTGTTATAATGACTCCTAAAGACATGTGAAAGTGAAGGTACTAAATTTACCAGGTTTAAAAAAGGAATCTATGTGCTAATATGCACTTGCAGTGTATTCAGGATAACAGATCTTTCCCAAGTAGCTCTGTCTCATAGCATGTTACCAAGTAACACACATGTACAATCACTCCTATGTTGATTTCCCAAATGGATAATTTAACTATTGCCATGTTTGCTTTCTTATAGCTTAAGCTAAATTCTGTTTGAATATTGAATTGGCATGTTCATAGTTGTCAAAAATCATAATTTACTCATCCTTATGTCATTCCTATTTATTTATTTACTTACTTACTGAAATTACATTTTTAAATTAATTAATTTATATTTTTATTTATATTATTGATGTACTTAAATTCATTTTTTAGTTAATTTAATTGTACTTTATTAAGTTTTTTTTTGTTTTTTTAAGACCTTTGGCTTTATTAATCTTATTTTTATTCATTATTTTTACTAATAAATTCTTTGTTTTATAGGACAGTCAAGTGTAGACAGGCAGGAAGTTCTGGTCAAATGGCTTTTTTTTTTTAGGTTGACAACATCCATTTATTTTCATTGTATGGAAAGAAACTTTGTGTATTCCTTTTATGTTCTAAAAAAAACCCATTGAAAATATTTTCATTTTTGGTTGAACTACTTCTTGAAAAAGTGTCATTTGGAAAAGGTACTTATAGCATAAATTGTTGTATTGTTTTTCTTCCCTCATTAGACAGATCTGGCATTTTTCTCACAGTCAACGTGGGCAGTTATTAAAGTATTTGAGCCTGTCATTTTGCAAGGCTTATCAGCAGGGACCCTGTAGGCTCGGTGACACCTGTCCGTCCAGCTCTCCCTCAGAATGAGTTCCTACCCGTGGTGACAGAACCTGTCCTGAAAGGGTTAACCATCTGGCATTTTATTCCCATGGGAGGGCGTGTGTGTGTGGGGTGCCGGGTGAAAGTGTGGCGCACCAAACCTCATTGCTGTTTGTCCACAGCTAATCACCTCATTCTCAGATGAGCGCTTGCGTAAATGGAGAGGAAGAGCGACAGGGCGAAATAGATGAACATGTTGACTCAATCATAATCCTGCTTCCTTCCTGTCTGGCCTGGGAAACGGAACATATGCAGCCCTGATCGAATCCAAAGCATCTGCCAAATGTAACACCAATGTTGGTTTTCTCTCATGCATTGACTCTTATAGGTCTTATAGGATGAATGGTGTGAAAAGAGTCATTCTATATATAAACTTTTCCATTTTACAAAAGCAACAGTCATCTCTTCAGGTCCCATAGGTTGTAGTGACAAGCACCGAGGCAGCGCTATAGAGACCCAGCAGCGGGCGGTAAACGCATGCATCAGCGGGAGAGTAGCCGAAGGATAGAACTTCTACACAATGGCTTCTGTCACTTTTAGCATTCCTTCCCGTCTGCCTCAGAGGAAACGGGGGAACAATTCCACGGGCACCTCTGCCGTGCCTTGACCCCTCAGCTTCTGTTGTGATAGCCCAGCAGTCGGAGGCTTCCACCAGGGTGTACGTAGGACATTTCCCATCACCTCCAGGAGCCACAAGAGATCACCTTCCTAGATGTCCGTGATCGTAAATTAGCCGTCGACATGTTGCAGGATACTGACAGGAACTCTTGCAGAAAACCTGCTAGTCTCAGGCATTCAGCATTTTGAAAATCTGTGTCGCTGACGAAGCGCTTCTCCTCCATTCCCCTTTCCTGAGGCTTTTTAGGGGCTTGTGTTTATATAAGGAGGGCATTGTTTCATTGTAAAGATGATGTAGCAATTCTGCCTGTGGTGTCCTTTTGGGCGACCTTTTTTAGTAAGGGACTATGGTGCAGACATCTGTCCTTCTCATAAGTGCAAATCTTCCCTCGACTCTCATGTCACAATCAAAACTATATTAGTATACCACTTTGGACACCTGAATGGAAAAAGCATACCAAATGAAATCAAACCCTTTCCTCACGTTTTTGTTTTGAGAGCTATTGAGGCTCAACCCTTTCAGCGCGGTCTTCAAAAGTCCGTTCTTTAATAAAAACAAGGGTCAATGAAGTGGAACATTTTTGCTGAATTTAAACTTCCTTCTGGTCCAGGCCAAGTCAAACATCTTCATACTGATACTATGAAAGTGTGTATGGCTTTTGGCAGTTTGGAAACAAAGTAAGGGTGGCCTGTAGTCTCAGAAGACCAAAAAAAAAGCTCAATCAAACTAATATGATTCGTTTCAAAGTAAGTTCATTTGCAGCCTGGACCTCAAATTGTCATCAGTTAGGAATATTATTTACTTAACTATTAGACACCAATTCAAAACAGCTGCTGGGTTTGAAATAATGTATATTCTGTAAAATCCTCGTGAGCACGTCTTTACTCTTCTGAATATGCATTACCGTTCAAAATTGTGGGGTCGGTAAGATTTTTCTTAATGTAATGTTTTTGAAAGAAGGCTTTTATACTCACCTAGGCTGCATTTATTTGATTATAAATACAGTAAAAACAGTAATACACGCATGATACATTTCTTTCAGAATTCTTTGATGAATAGAAAGTTTAAATGTCTTTTACTGTCATTTTTGATCAATTTAATGCGTCCTTGCTGAATGAAAGTATTAATTTCCTTTTTGTTTGTTTTTTAACCTTACTGACCCCAAATTTTTAGACTGTAGTGGACTTTCCCTTTTTCTATTTCACTTTTGCTTGGAAACCTCATTGGGATTCTTTGCAGTAATGCCACTTTGTTTGTGTAATCCCTGCTTCCTGATTCCGCTCAGGTGGGGGCCAGTGACCCTGACCCCGGGGCTAATCCTGGATTAATCTCCAGCTCAAGCAGTCTTTGCTGCTGCTTCACGACTTCTGAGCCCTGGCGCTCCGGGTCTGATGTATTTACATTGGCGGGAATGAGTGTTTCTCTGAGATCGAGAAAGAAAGGAGAGTACGGAAAGAACAGCTGTTCAGTTTCTTTCTGGTTCACCCTTCTCGGACAATATAATATTTCAAAATCCGCTGATCCGATCAGTCTTTTTTTTTTTTTTTTTTTGCAATATTTTGCCAATCATAAAGGTGTCTTTTTCCAACATGCACCTGATCCCTGGACATCCGAGGCCGCCCACCCTCCTGGGGTCAGGGCACAAGAGCGCAACGCGTGTGAGAGGCAGACGTCCGAGATTGATCGCTGTTGAGAGAGCGCTTGTTAATAAAACATGTCTGTGGTGATAGAGAGCTGTGTTTTCACAGATGTGTCTAATTCAAAGCAAGCTGTCTCTCTCCTTCACAATTGAAGCCTTTTTAACAGATACCTTGCGCTGAGAGAGAAAACTATCTGCGGTTTGTTGACATTCAAGCTTTTCCTGTAGGAAATGAATTTTCCATCAGATGAGCAGATTTAAACACCAGTGATTCTTTCATTGATTTTACTTGTTAATTATTTCATCTTTAGTATCAAACAGGAGGAGGAAGTGGTTGAAATTTTGGGTTTTATGGTTATGCTTCTAGCTATGCAAGCTCAATTTCATGTGTATTTTTTTGTTGCATTATGCATTTTATTCTCGCTGTTGCCACAAGGGGTGCTATAGTAGCCATTGATATAAGCTGTGTCCCAATTCAAAGGATGCGCACTTCAAAGGCCACACCTTTGAAGTCCGTGGAGATCAGACCAAGCTTTGTTAAATGGGACGGTCTAGCCAACAGAGGATTGCTCTTTTCACCTAGCAAGCCGTTGATGAGCAGCAGTAACGTTTTTTCTTTTTCTTGGACAGGGTTCACAAAACAGTCTAAATATGTTCACCTTGGTCGATTTATGAACATAATAAATATTATAAACTATATAAACATAAAATATTTGAACTGCTTTTTGAACAATATATCATCCACTAATCGTTGTATTGGCAGATATATGATCATTTTTAATGTTATCTTATATGTTACTTTAACCATGGGTATTTTACGCAATGATCTAGCAATGCATTGGCGTACTTGCGAAGAGTATGGTTCTGATTCTTTAAAATGTTTAAAAGCCTGTATATTTTTTTCTTTAAGACAAATGGATGCCATTATATTGTTTGTTGCACAGTCTTGTACACACAGACGCCCACAATCACTGGGTGCTAATTATATCTTTGAGAATGGTGAGTTTGAGAGTTTGGGTTGGAGGTGGTGATGCATGATATTGGGCACAAACGTTTTAAATGATCCTGAAACAGAACTGATGTGACACACAGCGGCGCATAGTTTAGTCTGTCTGTGGGTAGAAAGACATCTGCAGATGTAGTTTATTAGACTTGCTCATTACTGATGAAATCACCAGCGAAGAAATGGAGTGTACCTGAAAACACCTCAAAACACATGTGCATTTTAAAGTGCAAAAGAATTGTACACCATCTAAATTCTGCAGATTTATAAGGTCACACAGATGATGGAGGCCAAAACATGAGAGATTGAATGAGAGATAAAGATCCTCAATTTATGCAAAATAAATGTCCCTGCAGGACATACAGTAAAATGTGTTTTTATTTGTTACCCCAGAAACCAGACAGGGGTTTAAAAAGGACATCATGATAGAAGAATTTGATGCACTGTAGACATGCGCTAATATTTACAACAAAAAGATCATTCCCCAGTTCACAGTCTGTTTTACATTAAAATTTAGTCTTTAATCCAAAGCAGCCAGTGAGGTATTTTACAAGTTTTTTTATCCTAAGATCTTTGTTCGTTTGTTCATTCATTCCGTCCATCCTCTTTCTTTCATTCCATCTGTCATATTTTCTTTCTGTCCATCCTTCATTTGTTCATTCATTCTGTCCTTCATTCATTCCTTCATACCGTCCTTTGTTCATTTCAAACCATCAAATGAGGAATTACTTATTCTATCCTTATCTTGTTCATGAGAAACTAGAGAAACTTGTTCATGCTTTCATCACCAGCAGGGTGGATTATTGTAATGGACTCCTCACTGGCCTTCCCAAAAAGACCATAAGACAGTTGCAGCTCATACAGAACGCTGCCGCCAGGATTCTGAGCAGAACCAGAAAATATGAACATATCACACCAGTCCTCAGGTCTTTACACTGGCTCCCAGTTAAATTTAGGATTGATTTTAAAGTATTATTACTGGTATATAAATCATTCAATGGCCTAGGACCTCAATACATTGCAGATATGCTCACTGAATATAAACCCAGCAGATCACTTAGATCACTAGGATCATATCAGCTAGAAATACCAAGGGTTCACTCTAAGCATGGCGAGTCCGCCTTTAGCTATTATGCCAGCTGCAGCTGGAACCAGCTTCCAGAAGAGATCAGATGTGCTCCTACAGTAGTCACATTCAAATCCAGACTCAAAACACATCTGTTTAGCTATGCATTTAATGAATGAGCACTGTGCCAATGCTCGTCCGACTATCTGTACTGTACTGTATTTTATTTTTTATTTTTCTAAACTGTTTTAATTATTCTTATTTCTTTTTATTATTTTAATTTCTTCTATGTAAAGCACTTTGAATTGCCATTGTGTATGAAATGTGCTATATAAATAAACTTGCCTTGCCTTGCCTTGCCTTATCTAATCCTTATCTTTTATATATATATATATATATGTTTGTGTCAGATAAATAAATGTGCATTTATAAATATGTATACATATTGTGTGTGTGTGTATCACATCAGGGACAAACGTCTATTACTCTCCACGCTTATGTATTTTATAATGGTCTTTCTGTGGTTCTCAGCTGTGATTAAAACAGGTCCAAACTAAACAGTAAGAGTACACCAGACCTGCTTTTCAGTAGTTTTGAAGCATTCCTTCTCCGTTGGATCATTTTTTGATCCTGGAGGCCAACAAAAACTGTGTGTGTGTGTGTGTGTGTCAGAGAGAGGCTGAGGAACAAGTATGTATTAATTTATGACACAAAAGGATATTGCTCTTAAGGCAATACTTTTAACAGCATAAGTCATAGCTTCAGGAGTAATGTAACTGTACTGTGAGCAGATAAAGACACAGCTTACCTCATAAACAACCAGGCTTCCAGAACTTTAGATATGAATCAGGTGCAGCATCCGGCTGGAACATATTAGGGATAAAGACCACTCTCTCTCTCTCTCTCTCTCTCTCTCTCTCTGAGCTCTTATCAGAGTCTTACAGGAAATCAGCATGTGTGAGTTGTCAGAACAATAACACAAGAGCACTGTGGCATACAGTGGGTTGGACTGCTTCCATCTGTGTGTGTGTGTGTGTGTGTGTGTGTGTGTGTTGGTCTGCCCACTTTACCACACGTAGACACAAGGCAAGCTGTTCTACATGGATGGGCATTGAGGAGGGTCACATGACTATACAGTAATCACACTTTAAAGGGCTTAAAGGTTGGCAGAAACACATTTGCAGTATCTATGATGTTGCTAATACTCAGTAGACTTGCTAATTATGGCATTATACTCTTAAATGATCTTATTAAAATTAATTAGAGTTATTGGCATTTTGGATGTGTGGGGTGGGCAACTAAAGTAATTAAAACTCATAAAAAAAAATAAAAAAATGTTTTGTCTGCACTTCTCTAGCTTGCTTCCTGATCTAGTTGTCCATTTATCCTGGCATTGTACAGTATATTACAAATATTGTTGGCTCTGACAAATTGCTTTTTGTTGCTCTTTTGTAAGTCACTTTTGATTTAAAAAAAAGTCTGCTAAATGTATAAATGAAAGAATTAAACAATACTGTCATGATCCAAAATAATTCTTTTTAATGGGCACAGCTCACCCTCACATCCCTTTTTCCTCAAATGTCCCCTTTAGGCCCCAATCTCCCTTCTTTTATAGTTATAATTTACCAATCAGACTCATGTTACAGATTTCAAGTAGACGTACAGTATATACATATAGCAGATGTTTGGCTGTTGTCAGGGTTTAGCAAAACTTCACATCATAAATTTCAGTGCAAAGTGACGTTTTGGACAAAGCAAGATATTATTTAAAAAAATGAATGTGTTAAAACGTGCAAATTTTAATGGCTGCTAAGCAAGACTCTTAAACACAGCTGTCTGCTCAATGTACGAGCCAGTCTCATTAAAAACAGACATTATTGCCATTCATTTTTTACTAATGTAGCTGTTAGTTTTGGCTACTTTTCTGCTATTTTTTTTTTTTTTTACACTTGTGTAGGACAAGCTCAACCAAATACCACTCAATTACATAGACTTAACGGCTGATTATAGATAAGTTAAGGTATATCTTGACTTGGAAGATGCTGTTGTCATTCTTTTGATTTTGTGTGTGTGTGTGTGTGTGTGTGTGTGTGTGTGTGTGTGTGTGTCTATGTCTGTATGTGTGTGTGTGTGTGTGTGTGTGACTAGGTGGAACCTGTGCTTTATGTGTCACCTGCTCCTCTTAAACTGTAATTATCACTCTATAAGTGTACAGTATGTCACTTCTGCTTGTGTTGTGCGTGTGAGCGAGTGAGCCAGCACAGTCATACGGCATACGCTGCGAAGAGTGATGATGTGGGTTCTGGCTTTGTCCGCGGACCGCCTGCATACATGGTGTCACGCTAATCCCAAACCACCCTCATCTCTCTCTTCCTCTTCCAAGCACCTCTCCTCTCTTCAGGGCCAGACTGAGTTTCATGCAGGAACTCGCTCCGCAGGCCTTGGCTGAGGCTCTTTAATTTAACAAAATTTGAAACTGGAGAAATCTGCCGCCGGATGGACTGTAATTTCAGGCGGTATCAAGATAACCGCGCTGCTAACGACCTGGACTCACAAGTAGTGATGTTGTTGAATGATTGTTATTGTTTCTGCTCTCAAATATATATATTTTTTAACATGAATAAACGAAGCCAAATCAAAATCAGACCAAAATTTAACCTTTTTGACGTCTCGACTGACGTCTTCATGTGTTTCCCCCTCTAGTTTTGCTCCAGCATATGCCACATTGCTAGTTATTTAGATATTCCATATTTTTGTCACTTTTTATTTTTCTGACCTTTTTTCCATTTTTTTTATATTGTTGTTATTATTATTATTATTATTATTATTATTAGTCCCATTTGTGCCTCTAAACCCATGACCATTTGTGCTTCCAAATATATATATTCTGGAGTTAATGATGTTTGAGTATGTGTAAATAAGCGTACATAAAAACATTTAAACCAAACAATACTGGTTTATGTAGGACGACAGAATTCACAAATACTCCTACGAAAAAAAGTATGAGGAATAATACATGAAGACGTTTTGTGTAAAGTTTGTATTCCGAGATAAGTGTTCCCCAAGCTAGAAAACAAAAGGGATGAGACCTTTCGTAATATCTGCTCCCGCTGCCAAAACCAAGCATACTTGGCGGCACAGTGCGAACAGCTGACCAATAGATGGGGAAAAAAGAGTAAATTATGTGATTATGTTATTCACCACTCACCAGCTGTTTTGTCTTTGTAATACAGCAAAAAAATCTCTGAATATGAACTTTGTATGTCTATCAGAAGTGGAAAACATTTTGGAAAAGTAGTTTTGCAATTGTTAGAACAATATTGTATATAGTTTTTCACTTCTTGAGTGTAACACCAATGTCAAGCACACTTTCTGAAAGCAACTAAGCCAGATGTTCTGTAGTTGGGCAGTCTTCTTTTCAGCCGCCATCTATTCAATAAAGTGACCATTGTGGACTTTTGAAGGTCCGTGGACTGAACCATACTAGAGTTAAATGCAACTAAGTAACAGAACGTCTTATGGGAAGTGACTTTATCTGACAGCATATGATTGTAATGCTATGGGAACATGTACCTTTGTGGGCTTTGGAGCAGAGTTGACCCATTGTTCGGTCTTAGATGTGGCCATGCATGGCTGTGATTGTCTTTGGCCAGCAAATGGAAAATCCAGTCAGGAAGAAAGAGGTCAGTTGTGGAGATCTTGGTACCATCATGTATAGCAAGCATGGATTAGAGCTGATCTCACATACCCACACCAGGTTACATTACCTTCCCTAGGGTTTAACAGTGCACACGGCGTGAAGGAAGCAAAAAGGTTTTCAGTTGATTGGAGAAACTCTGTGCGAACAAGACCATGTGAGAATGTAAAAGTAGAGAGGGAGGAGAACGTAGCAGACGTATTTCGGAACGAATATCCCTCTGTCTCTTCCTGCTACACTGCTCATGCAAAGAAACAGGGTGGGCATGTATCCGTGAGAGAGGGGTTTAAAAAAAAAAAAAAAAGGCTAAAAAGTGCAAGTAAGGGTCCGGTTACTTGCTCGTTAGCAGGACCAAGTTCTAGTTCCCCTCCAACAGGCCATTTCATGCTACGGAGGCGAAGCATAGAGAGGGGCCTTTCTCAACACAAAGTCCCCAGTGTGTGTATGTGTAAAACAGACCCCCCAGTAGTTAGCCACTAAGACTACACCAGGCAATGGTGTTCCTCCAGGCTTTATCTGGATCCACTTGACTGGATTTTCACAGGTCTTGTACCTAAAGGTTGAAAGAGGATCTATCAAAGAATGTTGTGGTTGTGGTAGACGTTGGCCTTGTAGATCAAATTTGTGGTTGTTCTTGCAATATTTCAGCACCTCTGCTGTTTTATTAGTCTCTCTGACCTGTCTTTAGCTTCATCCAAATCAGACACCATAGTAGGTAGTAGCTTGTATTGCCTTCTAGGTAGACTCTAGTCTGATGTTGTCTGAAGGAAGCTGTTGGCTCATGTGTCGGCTCAGTTGGTCTTGTTTCCACAGGTTCCACAAGAGAGAAAAGGACAGAACGAGAAAGAGGAGGGAGTTGAAAATCAAGGGAGAGAACAAGAAAAGGAGGAGATAAGAGTAGCATTTAGTTTTTGGCATGCGCAGCCTCCGCTCCGTATTTACTCTGGTTTCGACCATATGCCAAGCCTTGGAGCTGAAGCGAGCTTTGTGCATTCAGAGACACAGTGCATACTTGAATTCCAACAATAGTAAACTTACATTTCCCCTCCCAGTTGAACATTCCAGACTTTAAACACTAGTGTTTTCTTTGAGGGCTTCAGGAACTGGATTTGCTGCACGGCTCGGCAAGAATCACTGAATGCACGTGGAGAATATCCTGTGGAAGTGTTATATTTAGGTTATGTGGCGGACAGATTGGCTGTACGGTCTTATTAGAGCTGCTTGCTGAGGCAAAGATTTGAACAGATCCCTAACCTTAATGACGCTCTGTTTGTGCGACGAACATGAATGATAACTCAAGTTGTGTGGTTTATTGAGAAGTGTGCTATTACTCTACTAAGCAACCACTTAGCAACACCCTAACAACCACTCAGAACATCCCAGCATCATGGTGCCAGCTTTGGCATGTAGTGTGTAATGATGGAGCTCATGGTCTTGTGTGTGAAAGCTTTATCTGTCTTCAGTGAAAGATGGTCAGTCAAACAGATGTTTAGGAGACGCTGACGGACATGCTGAGAGGAGCTGGAACTGCTATTGAATCTACTTCTCTTTCTTTTTCTTTTTCTTTTTCTTTTACTCTTTCTTTCACACTTTTGCTCTTTTTTTATTGGCAAGTGGTCGGGCCTTTTTTGCTCTTGATTTCTTATCATTTCATTCACTCACCCTTTCTTTAGTTCTTTCTTTCACTCGTTCTTTCTTTCGTTCTTTCTATCGCTCTCTCTTTCGCTCTCTCTTTCTTTCGCTCGCTCGCTCGCTCTCTTTTGCTCATTCTTTCTTTCTTTCTTTCATTCTCTTTCGCTCGTTTATTTCTTTTATTCTTTCTTTCGCTTTCTCTTTTGCTCGTTCTTTTGCTCTTTCTTTCTTTTTCTTGCTCGTTCTTTTACTCTTACTGAGAGGAGCTGGAACTACTATATTGAATCTACTTCTCTTTCTTTCGCTCGTTCTTTTTTGTGCACTTTTTCTTTTACTCTTTCCTTCACACTCTTTCTTTTGCTCTTTTTTATTGGCAAGTGGTCGGGCCTGTTTACCTTTTTTGCTCTTGATTTCTTATTTCTTTCACTCGTTTGCCCTTTCTTTCGCTCATTCTTTCTTTCACTCACTCACTCACCCTTTCTTTCTTTAGTTCTGTCTTTTGCTCGTTCTTTCTTTCTTTCTTTCTTTCTTTCTTTCTTTCTTTCTTTCTTTCTTTCGTTCTTTCTATCGCTCTTTCTTTCACTCGCGCTTTCTTTCGCTCTTTCTTTCTTTCGCTCGCTCGCTCTCTTTTGCTCATTCTTTCTTTCATTTTCTTTCGCTCGTTTATTTCTTTTATTCTTTCTTTCGCTCTCTCTCTTTCGCTCGTTCTTTTGCTCTTTCTTTCGCTTGCTCGTTCTTTCACTCTTATTTTCTCTCCTCATTTCTTTCTCTTTCTCATTCTTTTCCTTTTCTATATTTCTTTCTTTCACACCTTTCTGTCTTTTACGCTTGTCTCTTTTCTTGCTATTTCTGTCTCTTTCTTTCTGTCTGTCTGTTCATGTCTATCTTCACGCAGTCTACATGGTGGATTGATTGTTCCGGCTTGAGCTCAAACACAAATAATCTCACAGACGGAGGCTCTCACACACCATTCAGACAGCTGTCAATCAAATCCCTGACCTCAAAACACAACCCTCGCTCAAGGATTTATTAAATCAAACTATACAAATAGAGCAATGGTAATGTGATTAATCAGTGTATTATGCTAGTAAATTCAGGGCCTGTCAGGCAGATAAACCGGTAATTTTACATTGCATTTGTTTTGATGAATTACTAAGATTAGAATTTATTTGTAATCTTATCTCTGCAGGGTGTTGAGTGGTAAAAACACAGAAGAGGTGTATGTGTGTGTGCGTGCGTGTGCGTGTGAATGTGTGTGTATATGGGTGTTTTCCTTGTCCTCTGTGAAACTGCGTGTACAAAGATGGTAACAACAGTTTAACTGCTGTCTGTTAACTATACGTTGAGTAATGCTTTACGCTCTCAATAGAGTTTAATATTCCAAAATTGTAATATTTGTAATATCTTATTCTTTAACTCCATAAAATGAAGTCAGGGCTTAACACAAAAATGTGTCGAAGTTTTTTTTTCAAGGGGGTGCATCTTCTAGACCTCAAATGTTCGTATGTGTCTCTGTAAGACTTAATGGAAAAACGTGAAGACAATTACAGTTTGCCATGTTTTGTGTATGCAATAACAAACCCTGTATTATCTCATTAGATGAAATAGATGGAGTAGAAGAATTGTAGCCAAAACTATTGTTAAATTCAAGTTACCATGGTTTTATGAGATGTATTCAAGCAATTATGGAAATGGCATGAAACTGGTAGTGGAAACACTTTCTCTCTTTACTTCTGTGTAAATCTTTCTAAAACAATAGCACAGCATTAAATGTCTTATTTGTTTTTGTCTGATTTTGACTGAATTTTCTCTGTCTGTCTCTCTCTCTCTGCAGATATGAGGTCTACAGGTACAGCCCATTACTTCTCTTTCCTGTTGAACACATCAGACTATCGCATCTTGCGCATGGATGAGGATCACGACCGCATGTATGTGGGCAGCAAAGACTACATCCTTTCTCTGGACCTTCACGACATAAACCGAGAGCCACTCATAGTAAGAACCAGCACAGAACACTCCATTTATTTATTACAAATTATTTTTGTATTGTTTTTATTTATATTTATATTTATTCAAAAAAATTGGTTTGTTTTTTATTTATTAATTAAAAATGTATGTTTTACTGTTGTTTTATTTTGTTATTCATTCATTTATTTGCATAACAACAACAATAATAGGCCTATATATATTTAAATATATTCATGCATTTATTATTATAGATTTATTTGATTTAGTATAATGTATTTATTATAAATGTATGTATTTTTACTGTTTTAATTTTATTTCATTTCTTTGTTTATTTATTTTATTTATTTATCATAAATACATTTGTGTATTGTTTCCTTTTGTATTTAGTTTTTTACTGTTGTATTTTATTTATTCATTTATTTTTGTATTATTCATTTATTTGCTACTGCTACTAAAAATAATAATAATAATAATAATGGATGAATGGATGGAGTGATTTGTAGATTTATTTATAATTTTATTTATTTTAAATGTATTATTATTATGTATTTATTATAAATGTATACATTATTACCGGTATACATTTATGTATTTTTTTAATTATTTTATTTCATTATTTTTGTTTATTTATTTATTATATTTATGTATTTACTTTTGTTATTTTTATTTATTTATTTACATAATAATTATTAGTATTATTAGTATTAATGCTATTATTATTATTATTATTATTAGTAGTAGTAGTATTAGTAGTAGTAGTAGTAGTAGTAGTAGTAGTAGTAGTAGTAGTAGTAGTAGTAGTAGGGGTAAATAATAATTAATTATTAATACTTTTTTTTACTGTTTAGTTTTAATTTTAAGGCTTGTATTTATTTATTTTATTTATTTACTTTTTTTTTCACACTGTTCACCCTGTTTTGGCTTTAGTTCCTGGACAAGCACAAGCCATAACCTAAATCACAACAGGCTCCAAGGGTCATTCCTGTATCACTGTTACTTTTTACTGATTAGCTCACAGCAATGCAGGAAACTGACTATTAAATTCTATAAAACTAAAGCCTGGATATGGGGGGGATCCCTTGGGCCTTATAAAAATGCAGGGTGAACATTCCCTGGCTAGTTCAGCTCATTATGGTGAAAGGTTGTTGAGTTAAATGGGATTGTTTCTGAGATAGTGTGTCGTTGTTGTGACAAATGAGATTGACCCTTCTCTCTCTTTCGTACTCTCTCTTTCAGATACACTGGCCTGTTTCCCCGCAGAGGAAAACGGAGTGTATTTTAAGTGGCAAAGACACAAACGTGAGTGCCTTCTTTTTCAATTGCTTTGCTTCAACACAGCTCACATACTCTGATCAGGAACAGTGTGAAAACGAAGAATAGTACTCTTGCAACCCATCAAATTACAGGACTGGAACTAAATGTTGTCTAATTTGTCTTTAAGACCTCCAAGAATTGTTACAGAAAGTGTTATGACAATATACACAACCAGTTTCTCAGTTTACAGTTGGTCTACATTTGCTTGCAAAATATCTTTGTTTAGACAACTCAACTCCAGCCAGCTCTCACTTATGAAACTCTATGGCTTTACATGTGAAATCTACTTAAAGTTTGTGTTTTAGCTGTATGTGTCATTACAAATGCACTGCTTGTATAAAACCATTTGGTCAGGGTCTACAACCCTCAAGCTCAACAAAAAAAAGCTATATGCTGATATAAATGAAGTGAAAGTGAGATATTCAGGTTTAGGAATAGTGCTGAGGTCAAATATATGTGTTACAAACCTCAACCTTCCTGGTCAGACACCACACACAAAACATATGCACTCATAGATATTCAGAGAAGGAAAACAGATGCTAGATCCAGCATGAAACGAACTCGAACCAGTCAAATTCCTGGATTTGTGGACATATGGAATTGGGTGTGTGGTTTAGTGGTCTGGTAAAAAAGCTGTGAGCTTCACCTGATCATCTGCACATCTGCAGGGAAGGGGGTGTTTGGTTGTGCACTGGTATGGTACTTAGTGTCTGGTATGGTAGTAGGACATTATGGGTTTTACCACAGCTCATGAGTTATTCATAATGTTGAATACAATTGCTGTGAAATGAATCCACATGTAACTCTCTAGAGGTACTTTTCTGATATCTGATTTGACTCTTTTGAACTTAACATAGGGTTGCTGAAATCACTTCCAGTCCTAAGTTTAAAGACAAAGAAGTAGTTGGGTTATTCTTTCCTGTGATTTCCTATTGAAACAGGAAATTATACATTTTTAAACAGCCAATACTCTTTGATTTACATCACAGCTAGACAAAACCATGATTAGCTGCATGCTGTTGCTAGTTAGTGATGGATAGTATTAGGCCTGAAAAATATTCTGTGTAAAAACAACACAGTAAGATTTCAAAGAAATGAATACTTGTATTCAGCAAAGATGCATTAAATTGATCAAAAGTGACAGTAAAGACATTTAAAACGTTAAAAAAATGATTTCTATTTCAAATAAATGCTGTTCTGCTGAACTTTATTCATCAGAGAAATCCTGAAAAATATTTCACTGTTTCCTCAAAAATATTAAGCAGCACAACTGTTTTCAACATAATAATCAGAAATGTTTCTTGAGCTGCAAATCAGAATATTAAAATGTTTCTGAAGGATCATGTGGCATTGCAAACTGGAAGAATGATGCTGAAAATTCAGCTTTGCATCACCAGACTTAAAATGGAAAACAACTGTTTTTAATTGTAATAACATTTCACAATATTACTGTTTTTACTGTACTTTTGATCAAATAAATCAGACCTTTGAAAGGCAGTGTATGTCAGAACAAAATGAATGGTGCAACTGCATCATATTTAAGTGTTATGATAAACTATCATATTACAAAGTATTCTACAGCTGTTTTCTCTGTCAACTACAGTGAGAGTGGAGCAACAGATTGAGATGTATAAGTTTGAAATCAGTTAAAATGCTGGCATGTTTATAGCTAGCTACCCGAATACCTGAATGTGCTGGTCAAACATTAGCATCTGTGTATGCATACTAGCATACTATGTTTTTGGCATTGGTACAGTTCTCGGTTTTGGACCAAACGCCTCTGCATACAGCAGTCAAAATTTTGGTCCATATTCCCAGAGGTTAAGGACTAAATTTCAAATGTTTATATCTTCTTAAAGTTTATTTAGCGGTAGCATGTAGCACATAGCACTAACGTGAGCTAAAAGCCATAAAACTCACATTGTAAATTCACTGGCTTTTTAATGTCTGGCCTAATGGGTCTTTTGTTCAGTCTGTCTTTGACATGTGTGAAAATAGTTAACGTGATTGTTTCCTCTCTCAGGGCGAGTGCGGTAATTTCATCCGTCTGATCGAGCCATGGAACAGGACGCACTTGTACGTGTGCGGGACGGGCGCCTACAACCCAATATGCACTTATGTCAACAGAGGACGCAAGCCAATGGTAAATAGCCTTTTCTGAGAGTGGGGTAACAGGGCATGAGAGGTGTGTCTTAAACGTAGCGGGTACACCTGGATACCTGTGAGGCACAGGTGTTCTTCCTGTATTAATAGATACGCCTTTTCCAGATTTCTCCACAAATCTATCCATTACCGACTCTTACAGTCCATCAACAGTGATTTGTCACTCACCGTCCCACTGTGTGACCTCCTTCCCCCCGTAAAAACCCTCCAGGTGTTGGCTGGCGTTCACCCTCACAGCTGCCTTCCCCAGCGCACTATAACTCTCTCTCCTGTTTAGTCTTACTCTTTAATTGAGGAGCTTGAGTTTCTTCGCTCGAGCCAGGCATCACTCTGTGGACCCTCTTTGCCTTTTTAGGACCCTTGCTTGTACAGCTAGCACTTTGTCTCTCTAAACACACCACTTGTTCTCTAATGACGGTCCAGGGACGTTTAAAGTATAGAATTAATAGAAGTCAGAAGTTGGAATACCATTTATATACTTTTTATTCTTTAACACTTAGAAAACACACCTATACTAATACTATATAGCGATGCATTTCTTAAAGAAATAATTCACCCGAAAATGAAAATTATTTTTGTAACTTTATCTCAAACCTTCACAAAGTTTTATTTCTGACAGATTTAAATGTCAGTTTACTGATAATTTATGACAAACCATTTAATGAATCAACTACATTTAAATGCCTTTGCACGGTTGTTCAAAATGTTGATGGTTCTTGTTAGTAAAATAGTTGATTCATTTCACAAACAAGAGTGAACAGATTTGTTCATAAGTTGGAATTCAACCAAAGTCCCTTTCAAGGAAAGTCTGTTCACTCGGCAGCCATATTTGCAACATATTCGGCAGCTATTCCGGGCATCCAAGACCGAGTCCTATTTATTTGAATGGGGAAATCCTGGAATCTCAAAAACTGCTTGCCGAACTCTCAATTAAATAACATATTTCAAATCAGCAACAAAATCTGACATGAACTGTACCATAAATTGTATATTTCAGTAGTAATATGAGTGCACCATCTTTGTATATCTAAAGTCTTTGATTTAACTCACTGACTCAATGATTCAGTCAGGTTTTTTATTTTTTTTTATTCAGAGATTAACAGCTGTAGTCACTAGTTGTATGGAAAATACCTCCATTAGATGTTCTTCAGAAAGTCTCATGGGTTTGGAATTGAGTGTGAGTAAATATGACAGAATTATTCCTATAATTTCCCAGTTTTAATTCTGAAAGCAGTATTATGTAGGGTATTATGCTATGGGAGCTCCCATTATAGCGTCTCAGTATGGTGCTGGAGGTCGATTTCCCATCATAATGAATTGCCTAAACTTTTCCCAGGAATTTTTAACTGGCACACATACTTTTAATGCCCTCCGCGTGTGAATGTTGGTACAAGAGCTGAGAGGTGATGTGATATACCCCTTAACACCCTGCTCTTTCTAGACAGGAAACCTGGGTCACAGACTGCGTCCACAAAGTCCTCCAGCCAGGCAAACATCTCCATGTCTGTGCCAATGAGCATGACACATCATGTCTAACACATACAGACGCACATTAACCCAAAGACATCCAGATGTGGCCAACTGCAGCAGGTCTTTGGCGTGCTAGTCCATGCTTTGTATTCAGACTGTACCCAAGACAGTATGTTGAAAGAAACACATGTGGCCGCAGTAGACGTGCTGACTCACAATGTTGATTTTTGGGGTTTTCCGAAAGCCAGCTGTGCAACCCATAATGGTCAAACCATTCGACAGCAGCACGCTACGATAACACCCCTGACTCGAACACATGACACCACAATCCCAGACGGGTTTTGATTTACACTTCAAGATATCTATAGTGCCTAATATCTTTCGCACACTATCTCTCTTCCGCAACTTAGTGAACCGTCTGGACATGATGAAAAACAGTATACAGTAAACCATGTGATTCATTAGACTATTTTGATTGTTTTATAGGGGTTTTAGACACTTTTTAGCTGGCTGACCAGCTAGTCCAGACTGGGGGACTAACTTGAACAACTTAAACCACCTTAAGGCTGGTTTATACTGTTTACTGGAGATCACTTCCCCGAAGCTTAAAAATACATAGCACACATGATTATTGTCCATATATATATTATTTTTTATATAGGGGGGTGCTAAAAAGGGGGACCTTACTTGGTAAGTGGGTAACATCATAGATCATGCAACTATGTTGTGTTTTAGACGGCCATGCATCTCCAGATGCCCCAGACCAGAGGAAGAACTAGTCGTGCTGCTGAACCTGAAATCGTGTTTGATGAGACAGGACTACAGGTGGGACACGGATGTGGACGTCTGCTGCTGGCTCCCCGTTGTCTAAAGATGCATTAACCTGCATGCTCTTTGTTCCTCTGTGTTTTTCCTGTTCCGTCTCATCTGTCTGATTTCTGGAGTTTTTTTGTTGTTGTTGTTGACTCTGTCATGTCTTTCTAACATGTTTTTTTTTTTTTTTAAAGCTTTGTTCTGTGGCGCACATCTTGTTTTGTGTGCATTGTCACTTTCTTTTAGTTTTAGTATGTCTTAATGGCTAATAGCTGATCTTTGTTTAATTTCTGTTCTTCTATATTGTCTTAGCTTGTTAAATGTTTCTCTCTTTGTTCCCTTTCTACCCGCAAACCTAACTTTTCAAGTTAATTTGTAAGATATTTCACAACTCTATTTCATTTTTTTCTGGACCTTGCTATTTCTTTATGATTAACTAACTTGCAATACATAATGTTCATACCATCAAAGTAAATGCTAAATACACACACACACACACACACACACACACACACAGGCAGTTGATTCAGAGCAAACACAAAGAAGCAGAGGAAATAATAGACTTTCAGAGCTAAACATTACTCAAATACTTCAGCCGTCCTACATTTCACATCACAAGAAAAAGCGCTTGACCCTCTTGTGACCTGTACATAATATACATATACCACATATACATATTAATAATAATAATAACAACATAGTGAGGGAAAAACAACATTAGAGAAACAAGTAAAAAAAAAATTGGCAAGCACTGAATTGCAATAGCATTTTGAATTGATGGCAAGCACATGTATGAAATGAGGCATTTAAAAACTTTTCTTAGAAATGGTTATTCAGGTAATTCTCACAAAAGTTTGTCGCAAAATATTTTTAGCTCACTATAATCTCCATTCAATCTCCTCAGCCAAACAGAAGAATATAGGGAATCTGTCACAAATTTGACATACCAATATTTCTAATTTAAGGCACTTAAAAGGCACAGGATCTGCCAGCGCCGTTGTTTCTGCAGTGTTGATTTTAATAACGGGTGAAAGGGAATCTGTTAAAGCTGGACAGCACTGAATATTTTGACAGCTTTTCCGCTCTCATTTAAATGAATGTTGATAGATAAGATTAGAAATGTCTTCCACTCCTCCATCTGCATCTTTGACGGTAAAGGAAAATCTCAGGTTAGAAAACTAAGGATCTGGCTCATGGCGAGTCTCCAGGGCATGTCAGCACACGCTCGTGGCAATTCCTAAATCGCACATCCAAATACCTGTCAGTCAGTGTTTCTATATCGTGCCCGAGGGATGCTGGGATGGGCCGGTGTCAGTAAGCCATTCCGCCACGCTCGCTGTGCAGGAATAGACAGGTGTTGCAGGCTACGGACGAGCAGAGAAGTTTGGATAGTGAAACTTTATATCTGCGCATTATATTCAGAGATCCAACTCTGAGATTAGTTCATTTTGCATCATTGCTTCTCTCTTTTACTGTTGTGCATCAGTCTTTTTTGTCACATGCCTAACCCTGTTGCCTAAGTCCATGTCATGTTTTATAGGGATCTGAGGACTGAAGACTACAGTGTTTTTTTCTGGATTATTGATTGTAAGACAGAGAGATCTAATCTTTGCTTTCAATTTCCCTTTCAGGAATACGTGTTCCATTTGGAGCCTGGCAGAGAGGATTCTGGGAAGGGAAAATGCCCATATGATCCAAAACTGAACAGCGTCTCCGCTTTGATTAGTAAGTCCCTTCAAAATGGTGGAAAATATATTTCCACTTCAGAGAGTTGGGTGTTGAACGTGCAGTGTCTTGCTCCAAAAAACGGCATCTTGTATTCTTGTGAACGCTCTTTAAATGACTAATCAGAGCAACTCGCTTTATTCAGAGAGCTATTGCTCAACTGCTGCCCTAAAAAAGTGACTAGCTCCTAAGCATTGCTCTTTTTTTCCTGCATTCCTGCATTTTCCCATAAGATGGTGAAAAACTGAAATTTAACTGAATGAAAATTTAATTAAATGGAGAAACCATGGGATTATTAGTTATGCGTTTTATTGGAAACGTCCAATCCATGATTTGAGTAACTCTTGATGGAGAACTCAGATGGCAGTGAAAGCTGTTTATATTGAACCATGCGAATCAATGAAGTGCACGGTGTGTTTTAACAAGCCCTCTAACGATGCTTCTCACTGCGACTCTTCATGCACTACCAAACTCAACGGTTTATAGATCATTGGTAACGGGTCATTTCAGAATAGTGCTTGAGGGGAAAAAAGCTTTTCACATTTAGATATGTTCCATATTCACAGAGAAACGGCATAATGTTGAGGAAATGACGGCTTTGTTTTATTTGGCTCCTTGTAGTTAAATTAGGTATGAAACATAGAAATAAAGCCGCACTATTAAGTTAAATAAAACCGAAATCGCAATGTGGTTTAGTGCAATTATCATATTGCAAATGCAATATGATAATTGTAAATGTTTGTAAATAATTGTAAATGTTGTAAATAATTGTAAATTGCAAATGTATGTTCTGCACGTGAGCACCTCAGGATTATAATAACAATATTAATATTAACAATAATTTTTTTACCAAATTCTACAGCCCATCAAATAAGCACTGAAAACCTGAAGCTTTTTTTAAAATTGCATTTTAAATCTCAATCTCAATTTTTAACAAAAATCGCAATTTGTTTATTTCCCCCCAAGTTGTGCCCCAAATCTGAAAGTCTTTTTCTTTAAAAATGTGCATAGCTAGCCTGAATATTATCATGTTAGCAAAGCATTTGTGTCTGTGTATTTGAATAAAGTATGTTAAAGAATGTTTTCCTTAAACAATTTTAGTTTGTTACAGTGTGGAAATCCATAGTATTTTCTGACAAAATAGTTTTGTAGCCTATATTAGTTTTTTATTTTTTTTCTGAATAAACGATCTCCAAACTAGCGGGTCATCAGCAAGACCAAACAACAGCACAAAACCCCAATTTAGCAGGACTTACACAGCAGGTAATTCAGCAAAACCCTTGACTAGGAAAACAACTGGCTAAACCATCTAATCAGCACAGCTTAGCAAAGCCCACAACTAGCAAAACCACTTAGCTAAGCCAGTAAAACAATTTATCACAGGCTTACACGAGGTACGACCTTAAAAGCCACAAACAAACATGACAAGGAAGCTTTTGCAAACTTTGGCATGCCAGTCCTTGAAAGAACTCTTTATTGCTTGCCTGCCTTGTTGTATTTAACCACCACCTCATATATTAGAGTTGTTTGGTTGAATTTACAAGACGTTCTGACAGGTTGGCACCTAGACTTCCCCTAAGAATCAACAGTTTTGAACGGCCTTTGGAAAAACCGCCAACGGGCAGAGCAAATAGACTGTTTCAACAGACTCATTCTACATCCAGCCCGTTTCCTCTACAAACTGAACTCGTATCTCCCGCTGTAAACAGAAGCAAGTGTGGGCAAAAGCGGGTAGGCTCTGTGCTCTTGATACCTCAGAGAAGGAATTAATCTTGAGGGCCGCGACAGAGCTCCGTCTGGCCGTGGTTCTGCGGCCCCTCCTTCACAGCCATGGCCTCTGCCAACTACACACTGAGACACCTGCTCAAATGGCCTGTAACTGGGTTCTACACACCCACACACACACACACACACTTGACCTCCACACTACTTAACTAGGAACAAATTCCTCCAGAGGCAATAATAACCCCTCACATGCGCATGCATAATGACCATGTTCATGTGAAACCCAGTGGGCATCAATCTTGTGCATAATTGTGTATAGTGTAAGTTGGCAGTTGCCATCAAGCCAAGCTTTATATCATTGAATGGTGTCATATTAATATGCGTGTAATTAAAGTTATTATTATTAATATATTTTATTTGATAAAAAAATATATATATATTTTGGCTGATTGTCCCTGTAAGTTCACTGCAAATTGAAGAGTTGATCGGTTAAATGCTCTTTATCTGTGTCCTGATGGATCTCTGCACAGATGTTGAAAGAACGGTGTTAGACTTTGGGCGTGGCTGACATTTCATCATAGACGGCATAAAAGCTCATAAATCAAATGCATCATTCTTTCACATTTGCAGATTCTTACATTTTACTTTTTCTTTTTATCTCTCTGTTTCTGTATCTCTTAGATGGAGAACTGTATGCAGGGGTGTATATTGACTTCATGGGAACAGACTCCGCTATTTTCCGAACTTTGGGGAAAAACGCAGTCATGCGTACCGACCAATACAACTCAAGATGGCTGAATGGTAAATATGTAAAATAAGTGGATAATGAGTAGTTGTCGGTCTGTCTATTTGTCTGTCTGTCTATCTATCTGTCTGTCTAGAGAAAGTGTTTGTTGATTAGTGCTCTGTCTGCTTTTCCATTTTTTTAATTACCTTTTGCTTTTTTGCAGGTCACTTAAATAGTCCTAATGATTCCATGTAGTTTCTCAGTTATCATGAAAAGGCTGATAAATGTTTAATCGCATTGCATGTTACATTTTTCTCTCCCTCTCTCTTTTTCTTAGACCCCTCATTTGTCCATGTGCACCTTATCCCTGACAGCAATGAGAAAAACGATGACAAACTCTACTTTTTCTTCCGTGAGAAGTCTTCCGAGATGGGCCAGAGCCCCAAATCACAGTCACGCATCGGGCGAATCTGCCTGGTGAGCTTAAATCTCTGACCTAAAATATGATTTGATGAATACAACCCAAAGTTTGAGACATTCCATACCATTCAGCATTTCTGGAAGAGATTCCAGCTACAGCCGAGAGCGAGTGAGCTGTGGTTTGTGGATACTTGACTGTGGCATTTTTGTTTGCTTGCCGCTGACGTGCTGAAATCCACACATATTTGACCTCCCTGCTTACAATACGTCTCTCTATCCATGTGACCCCTGAACCTGCGACCTTTTGACCTGTCAGATCAGCCCTTCCGAGTATGACTGAGTTTCTTTACGTACTATGGAAAAGACTGCTAATTTACTAGCACCGAAGCATTTGTCCCGAGCGTAGAGCTTAACCACAAGTTCTTAATGAAAATAGTGCAAGACCACAGCTGCAAATTGAGCAGGGCAATGAAAACAAACATCGAGCGGCAGGCTTGGGCCACAGGGGTAAACTCAGGGGTTTGTGGTGCATCTTCTTGGGCTTAATGTAAGCTTGTGGGTTTGTTCTTGTTTAGCTGTATTGGGAGGGTTAAATAATGAAACGTTTCCCACAAACATAGCTAAACTGTACAAAACCCACATAAATGGGTAAATTAATTGCAGAATGTCCAGCCTGCTATGCAATACAATAAAAGTTCCAAAATGTCTTATGACTGTAAAGGTGCTATATATAAGTCTTTGAAGCTTTATGATTTTTTTTTAAATATTGTTTCTAGTAAAACTTTTTTATGTTTTTGAAAGAAATCGCTTATACTCAACAAGGCTGCATTTATTTGATCAAAAATACAGTAATATTGTGAAGTATTATTACAATTTAAAATAACTCTTTTCTATTGTAATATTTTTTTAAATGTAATTTATTCATGTGATGGCAAAGCTGAATTTTCAGCATCATTACTCCAGTCTTCAGTGTCACATGATCCTTCAGAAATCATATATGTTGAGTTGCTGCTCAAGAAACGGTTATTTTTATTAACAATGTTGAAAACAGTTGTGCTGCTTAATATTTTCATGAATTCTATGATATTTTAATTACAAATCGTTCAGAACATTATATATCTTTTGATCAAATTAAAGCTTAATAAAAGTAGTAATTACATAAAAGAAAAATCTTAATGACCCCAAAATTTTAAATCGTAGTCTATATACAAAATGTTTTTGTGTGTGTGTGTGTGTGTGTCTTTACAAATGGATTTGAGCGTGTGTATTTTAATATGCATCTGTTCATTGAGCTGTTTCATATGTGGAACCACATGGTGGTGACATTACATGTGTGTTTGTGTGGGTGAGTTTTTGTGTTTATCCGCTTTCTGTTTTGTGTTTACGGGTGTGTTTATATGAGTGAGTGGTCTTTGTCGTGCGGCCCCCCAGGTCTTTGTTTATGAGTCGGGGTCATGTGGTGACCTAGCATGCAAACACACCCCTGCACTCAGGGCTTTATGGATCACACTCCGGAGAACCAGCCATTCTGCATCTCACATCTGAACCCATCTGGTCACCATCCACACTCTCACAAAGATCTTTAGCTTTTATTAATAACAATCAGTCATGCGATCAAAGATGAAGCATGCATAAATAGCCTTAGGTATGATCATTCATATCATGTATATGGTTTGTCGTATACAACTCATTTAGCTGCATCTGTATAGTTTGGATAGTTCACCCTAAAATGAAAATATCTTTCATTATTTACTCATCACATCCCAAACCTGAAGGACATTCTTTTTTCTGGGAAACACAAAAGGTGAATTTGAATGAACATGAATGAGGACTGAGAAATTCAAGCTACAAAATTACAGTAAAGCACCTTAGTTGCTAAAGATTAGGATCCCCTAATGTGGGCCTCCTTTGTGCATTATATTCCAAATCTACTGAAGAGTTTGTGTAAGGAACAGATTGAAATTTAAGCCATTGCTCACTGAAAATCTAGCTGTATTAATTCATTGATGTCCAGATCATTAATGAATTGTTTTTTTGAGTCATATCTTTTCAGTGAATAATTGATCCAGTTCACAAAACCAGTCTGAGAGATCCGTTCACAAATGGGACTGATCTGGGGATGGGTTCATGAAGTATTCTTAAGAGAAAATTTATTATTCCTAGAAAAATTTCTTAAGAATGTTCTAAAGAAAAAACTTTGAGGAATTGAATTTGAAATCCTAAAAAGAATGCTCTTAAAATTATTGTAAATCTAATAACCTTCAAATAGTTTTAAATCCCCAAAAGAAAGAAATTCCCATCAAGCCAATTGCAATTTTTTTTTTTTTTTTTTTTTTTTATAAATGTGTGCACATTTATTATTATAAAATCTGCAGGTAGTGTAATTGATTTTGGAACATTTTTCATTCAGCTGATCACCAAGTCTTCGACAAGACCCGTCATACAATCAAATATCTTCAAAGTTTGTCATTTTGTTTTTAAGAAAAAAATCTTATCTTAAGAAATGTATTAACTGAAGTCTGAAGAAGATTTTGGTTAAACTTTTCCTGTTCACAGCGGTTAACATAACTAGTTTACAGACTACTTTAATGATGCTTTTATGGTGTTTTTGTGTCCTTTTTGAAGCTTGAAAGCACCAATCCCCATTTACTGTATTACAATTGTATGGAAAATTGTATTGTATTCCCTGGAAGAAAGTAAGTGAAACCAGTTTGGTATGACACAATGAATAAATAATGACAGCATTTTTATTTATGGGCAAACTATCCCTTCATACATACCTCCCAAACGAATAGGTTGGGATTTGAAGTCAGATGATAAATCAGGATTCCTCAGCCACCTCTTCCTAAAATTTGGCCGGCCATCAGACCAGATGGGTGTGTTTTGTGAATCAGACGAGACACTATTTGCAATCTTGTCTTCTCACAGCTAACTTTTCCTGGCTGTTTGTTCCTCTCTCTCCCGCTGCGGAGGGGCTTGCAATGAATTAAATGCAGCTATTTCTCCTCTCTTTGATTTCGGCTCAAACCGCGTGTGTGTGTGTGTGTTTACAGAACGATGATGGCGGTCACTGCTGCTTGGTCAACAAGTGGAGCACCTTCCTGAAAGCTCGTCTCATCTGCTCAGTCCCAGGAGCTGATGGGATTGAAACGCATTTCGACGATCTCAGTAAGTGTCCATTTCCGTTTCATCTCCAACAGATAAAGCCGCCAGTGGAAAAGTCCCATCTCGGCTCTTAAAGTGGTCTGTGTTGGCTGCGGGCCAGTCAGGGATCACTTTAGCAGTGTGTGAATGAGAAAGATCCTCTCCTGGTTAGTCAGGTTTCAGTGGCCCTGTCCAATGTCGCCCACACCCTAGTACAAAACCACATGCAAACCCTCCATCCACCCACTACATCCTGGATCCCCTAATGTGGGCCTCCAGGTCTGCATTTACACCGTGCCAGGTGACGTACCTCACCCCCCTGCCATATGGCACCAGATTCCCCCCTAGTCCATATGCCGAGATGGATAATGGCTTTTTCGGAGCGGTGTTACAGAAACCCACCTTTCTTTCTCCGAACAAAAGGCTCTTTTGAGAAGGCTGAAGGTGTGGGAGATGTGCCATGAGCTGCGGAGAGAGTTCGGATGACGTCCAGAGAGAAGGGCATGCCCTGTGGACGGATCAGGTGGACCGACAGAAATGCAGGGTCCAATAAGGGTCTCGCTCTCGCACTTATAGCCATTTCCAGACTAATTGGCCCCAGTGATGTTGGGAAACGGTGGGTTATGATCACGCTGGAATTTATAGCTGTTGCTCGTATTAAAAGAGCAGGTCTGGGCTCCCGAACACAGCCGCTCAACACTTATAAACACGTTTGGCTCTTTATTAGTGGGGAGGATGTTTACACAGGCTCGTGGAGAGGTTTTAGATGTGTGTGTGTGTGTTGAAGGAGGGATGTGCAGGCATTTTTAATAAGGTAGTAAAGCTGTAGTACATTGTGAGTTGTGACAGTCTACTAATGAACAGGATTAAGCTTTTATTAGAGTAGAGAGAGCGCTGTGCTTAAGTACTGTGCCATGTTTATAATCACACGTATATTATATGGAAAGCAGAAGAACGGCCCAAAAGTTTAGGGTTGGTAAAATATTTGAATGTTTTTAAAAGAAGTCCCTTATGCTCACTAATAATGCAACAGAAAAGAACAGGATTTATTTAAAACATATGTCTTTTTTAACATTATACATGTCTTTACTGTCACTTTTGATCAATAAAATGCATCCTTGCTGAATAAAAGTATAAAAAAAAATTTAAATAAAAATTTAAAAAAAAGGACTGATCTTAAGCTTTTGAACTGTAGAGTACCTTCTTAATAAATATTTCTGGTCTTATTATTCACAAATTGTCAGTGCACGTTAATCTATATTGTCATCATTATTCATCATAATTGATTATCTCAGACTCTTAAAGGCCACGTGGGCGGGGAAAATAATGTTAAAAGTAGTGCTGTTTCATGTCTTTAAATGTAAATTCCTGCATTTTCTGTTCAGTGTTATTGGGAATCATTGTGTAGATCTTTACATAGATTCTATACAGCTGCTCATGTGACTCTGGCTTTACTTTTAGGAGATTATGGGAGTTTGAACAGTTGGAAGACGTTAAGGATTTGGAAAATTCGTCCCAGATGTCCAATTGTTTGTTAAAAAAAAATCAGTAAAGAGGTGTCATTTAAAAATATGTGTGTTCATCCCTTTTGAGGATCCTTAGATATACACCATTAACTGCGTCTCTCCTGTTGTGAAGGAGGAAGGGGGAGGACATTTGCCTCGAGTTGCCATATGTATTGGCATGGGCAAGAGAGAGTCTTAAAGGTGTTATTAGTTGAAAGCATAAAACATAAGGGGCTGGGACATGTTGCAGACTTAACTTGCATTTACGGCAAAAGCACCTCAGTGTGTCTGGAACATGTGCATAACCAACTATACCACAACTTTTCATTTTTCATTTATGTGATCATGAGTTTATAGCTCTCTGAGTCTAATAAGCCTTGTCCATATACACAAGATGCTTCACCTGCACTATACATATACATCATATACATCTACACTCAGATACTGTATAAAGGTTGGCAGGATGTGTGTGTGAAGCAATAGGAACCATATGCTTTGCTATCTTCTATCACTCACTTATTCCCCTACACACACATGCACTCATAAGTGTTTATGCAAGCCGACTCAGCAAGTTTCATCACAGTGACTGTCTTTCACCTAATTTTCTGTCCGGTTTACTGGAACAAAATTACTCCCAAAAATACTACAATAAGTATAATACTGGTGTGGCTTATAATGTTAGAGGTTTCTACACACATTTTAACTGTAAGGTTTATGAGAAATATCTTGCATTTGCCAACCTCTGCTTTGATAACACATCCAGTCTCAAACTGTTACAAGGTCTAAGCCTGAGAATATAATTTGTAATAGAGATAACTCAATCAAGTCCGATTGAAAGAGATGCTGAAAACAAGACACAAATCTGATGAGTGAAATGCAGTGAGAAACTCTGAGTCACAGGAAGTTTGTCCCAAGATTCAGTAAATGCGTTTGATTTATGCACTGCAAATATTAGCTAAGTGTTCCTCCAGCTTTTTCACTGCAGTGCTGTTCTATGTTTGTGTCTTTTAGGGGATGTGTACATACAGCCCACGCAGGACACTAAAAATCCAGTCATCTATGGGGTCTTCTCGGTGTCAGGGTGAGTTTGAGTGTGTCAGACCAGGTCTTTCTCCATCTGGGAACTGTAGTAAACACTGGAAGGGCTTGTTTAGCATGGGCATTTGTCCACTACATTTGCATCTGTTTTTTTCCACGTTTAATTCTAAACATCACTTTATATATTATGAACTTTATAACAAAACGTTGTCATATTTCCCCCGCCAGCTCTGTATTCAAAGGCTCTGCGGTCTGCGTCTACTCCATGGCGGACATTCGGATGGTGTTCAATGGACCTTTTGCCCACAAAGAAGGTCCCAATTATCAGTGGGTGGCCTACACTGGAAAAATCCCCTACCCTCGTCCAGGAACAGTGAGTTTCACCCTCTAATGAATCAGAATACCAATAATAAGATGGATTATTGTCTCACCGGTGTAGTAATATTAATCTAGACCTAGGCAACACGCTCAAACTTCAGCAAGCTGAAAGCACAGATTATAAGTGGGTTAAGGTTTTAGACTTAGCCATTTGTTATAGAGCATAAAGTTAGCCTTTAGTGCTGCTGCGTTAGCACAGTACAGGGATCTGATTGGCTATATTGATCCTCATCATTTTTTTATTCAGTGTCCTGGTGGGACTTTTACCCCCAACATGAAGTCCACTAAAGACTACCCCGACGAGGTCATCAACTTCATGCGGAACCATCCCACCATGTACAACACTGTGTATCCGGTGCACAAGCGCCCCCTGGTGGTCAGGACCAACGTGGACTATGAGTTCACCACCATCACTGTGGACCAGGTGACTGCTGCCGACGGCAACTACGAGGTGCTCTTCCTGGGTACAGGTGAGTTTGGAAACTACCCCGATTTTTACATATTTATTTATTTATTTTATTTTTTCTTGCATGTAAATTTACCATGTTATATGCAATATAATATGCATACTTAAATGTAAGTAACTTAAAATATTGTATAGCAGAGCATAGTGTATGCTCTAGTATTTAAGTATTTAATTATTATTTTTTTTAAATATTATTTTCAGTTTGTCTCTTCAATTTAGTTTAGCTTTCATTTTATTTAAAAATTAAAAATATTTACAAATAAAATTAATGCCCTAACTGGTATCATTTAAAAATGTTTAAAAGTAATATAATGCTCCGCACTGGGTTATTGTAGTTTAACAAATTTTATATAGTTTTTATATCTGGTTTTTTTATGTTATTTTCAATTTGTCTTTTCTTTTTTGTTTGATTTAAAAACTTAATTTTTATATTTACAAATACAAGTAATGATATCATTTAATTTAATTTTAATTTATATTTCTCCACACAATCTAGTGTTATTGCTGTCTAATGGCATTTTCATGATTAATGCAGACAGGTTGTAAAAGTTTTAAGTTTAATAATATACCATGTCTCAAAAAAAATCGAATTTTTAGTTGTGCATCATGGACATTATTTTATTTTACTTTGAGTCATGCAAATGTATTTTAGTTTAGTTTCCGTTATCCCAGTTATTTTATTTGACTTATTTGTCAATTTGTTTGTTTTAATTTTAATTGTGTTGTTTTTTTAACAGAGCTTTTTAGATACAGTAACTATCACCTTGCCTTCCCGCTAAACCTTTATCAAGACACTTTTCTGAAACTGCTGCAGGATAAACTAAAAAAAAAACAAGTTTTATTCCTTCTCTATGTACTGTAACTCTACGTTTATCAGACGAGGTGAAAAGCATCTGACTCTACTTAGATGGAAGTCAAACGCAAAAAAAGGTTTCGTGTTTCCATCTTTCTGTTCTTTATATAAAAACTGTGAATGCAGCCCCTTAAGACCGGAGGATCACTGTAAGAGAATCCATCAACCTACACTGATCTGCTAAACTCTTTCTCTCGTCTCCTCCTCTTTTAGTTCCCTTTTAACATTAAAGAGTCAGAATGCCATCATTCTTTCTGTACACGGTCTCGTCATGCTGTAGGTTATCCCTTTATGTCTGCTTTTCTTGCTTTGTGAGTCTGAGAGGCTAATGGGTTTTTAAATCAACTCTGCGTGCCCCATTGCACCTACAAGCACTCACAGGAACGTCTCTAGCTTTCAGCTGCCGTCGCTCGCCTCCATTCAAAGCTCAGGTTAGATGTATTGCTCCGGTTGCAATAAATCTCCAGCGACTTGCACAGAGGAATGCAACGGGCACGCTTAAATCAAACAAGCGTTTCGGTAGGGCGCAGCCGCTGGAAAGCCTCAGCGTTCCAGTAGAGATGGAGCCTGACAGGGTACAGCCGAGCTGAAAGATGAGCATGCCGTGAAAAGCAGAGAAAACAAAAGACAAAAGAGGGATTTTAAAAGGAAGGGATGGTAGATGGAATACGTGAAGGGTCTGCATGTTAGATGAGATGGAAAGAAAGAGTAACTCAAGAGTCTCTGGAGTCAGTGAAAGATCATAATCGTGATTTTTATCAGGGCATAAGATGCAAAGACAAAAGGCTCGGAAAAAAGGAATAGACAGAAAGTTGTCAGAGGAATGTCATGGCGCTTTGAATGTTTTTGGGTCAAAGACGGCCATGCTTTGTTGTAACATGGAACTGCACTTGGAAAGAGCCAGTTTATGTGGTTGGCTCAGTGAATGATCTGACTGTCTTTCTATTGGCCTACAGACAGAGGTACAGTGCAGAAGGTGATCGTCCTGCCAAGAGATGACCTGCAGACAGAGGAACTCGTGCTGGAGGAAGTGGAGGTCTTTAAGGTGAGCGCTGAACCCTGGGACTTTCCTGTTCGCTGGTTAATTGTGATATATATGTAT
The DNA here is from genome assembly GCF_963993115.1 of Abramis brama. NCBI lineage: Eukaryota > Metazoa > Chordata > Actinopteri > Cypriniformes > Leuciscidae > Abramis > Abramis brama. The sequence continues at coordinate 6,415,138 of NC_139985.1, forward strand.
TTATTTCCTGTGACGGCAAAGGTGAATTTTATGCAGCTTTTTATTTTCTTATCATTGTTATTGTTGTGTTGCTTAATATTTTTGTGGAAATCGTGATACCTTTTTTCAAGATTCTTTGATGAATATAAAGTTTAAAAGAACCAAATTTATTTGAAATAAAAAAATAACTTTATAAATGTCTTTTATTTGGTCATTTTAATGCATCTTTGCTGAATAAAAGTATTAATATCTTTCCAAAAAACTAATATCGTACTGACACCAAACTAAAAACAAAGTCTACATTACACCTAATAAACAAATTACCAAAAAGTAAAGGTTAATGTACAATAACGTTTTCATATCTGTCACTTTCAGGTCCCTACTCCCATCACAACTATGAAGATTTCTTCAAAACGGGTAAGAATTAGCTATACACTAAACCTGATATAAATGGTTCACAAACGCTGATGAATAACCAAACCCATAAAGAAGATAACAATAAACCGATTTAAATTGGACATGCAGCTGCTATCTGTCTAAAAATGATCCCCTGTAATTTATGACACAATTTGTGTTTTATTCTTTCATTGTGATTGGGATTGTTGGCAGATGCGGTATGACATCATTACAAGGCCATATTTTAAACACTAGTTCTCCCAGAATAACTGATTCAAAACAGCTGATCCTAAAAACAGAAATGCCAAGTGTCCAAACGCTGGAGAAAAAAGCTCCATTATCAGAACAGGCTTGAATGTGCAGTTCCAACCCTGCACAGACCTGCCATTTTTTTCCAAAAGGGTTTCACAGAAGGTCATGTATTACCCTGAACTTTCACGATCAAATCAAATTATGGATGTTTACACTTCACACTCGTAGTTTGGTTCTTTTGGTCCGGACCAAAAAAGAAAATGATAGATTTAGTCCTGGTTCGCTTAGCGTTCACACTGTCATTTTTAACACCGAACCTAAAGATACAAAAAAAATATGGCTTATATTTTGCGATGGAACTTGTCAAACATGCAAAACAAAAGCGGCCTGAGACCAATCTTTTCAGGGTTCTCGGTCCTCTTGTTTTGTTCCGATGGCAGCGTTCACACTTATTCAAATAAACCGCACTAACAGAGCAATCGCACCAGAGTTCATTTTAATCGAACCAACCTATGTTTCATCCAAAGGGAGAGAATACAAATGGAAACAACTACTAAATGTCTTTTGACTTTGTTGCAGCAACAACTGTACGTGGCGTCAGCGGTTGGCGTGACTCATCTGGCCTTGCACAGGTGTGACATGTACGGCGAGGCCTGTGCCGACTGCTGTTTAGCCCGAGACCCTTATTGTGCCTGGGACGGCAAGTCCTGCTCTAGATACTCGGCCTCGCAGAAGAGGTAAATATGCCAAAAACACTTCAGGAAGACAAAACACACACATCAAAGATCACTTCCCAGTCATGAGCATTCTTAAGAATATGATCCTCATTTACAGTCATATTTGCTTGATTTCTGGGAACATTGTGCATTGAATGTTGCAACTGCAGATATTTTGCTATCGTCCAGTCAGACGCATTAGTCATTTTGGGCAATTTCAGGGGAAATCAGTTTGAAGTTGTTGGTGTGTCCATATGAACCTCATTTAGGGACGGGTGAGTCTTATCGTTGTGAAACAGGAAAGGATTTTTCCCTGAGTTGCAGAAAGATGAAATCCCAGAGAAACACATTGAACATTGCTTCCTCTTCTGAACTTTACACAAGCATTCAACCTGTCATATCTTTAGCGTGACTGCACACACAGCTTGATTTATTGAAGCAGTAGATGGTGCAACATTGTTTGGGTTGGAAAAAACCCTAAAAGTTGAGCGTTAAAACTGAGAATTGGAATAACCCAATCTGCTAATCAGATGGGCTGTCCAGTAAATTTTTGTCTAGTTATATATTTTCATACTTAATCAGTTACAGGTGGAAATAAATGTCTTATCTTGCCATATTGGCTTCCTTTCAGACGCAGTCGACGACAGGATGTCAAATACGGGAATCCCATTCGCCAGTGCAGAGGATACAATTCCAACAGTAAGCCTAACTCATATTTGTAAATGCAGAAATGTATTGTAATGTATATTATCAATAAATAGATTTAGTCCAGTCTGTTTTGTTTGTAAATATATCAATCTAATAAACATATTGTATGCACAACTAATTTACTGGTAAATCATTCACAGCTAATACTTGTTTTCATATCATGACACATTTATCAACAATTCCGTTTTACTCGCTTTCATTAATTTGTCAAGTTTGTTTATATAAATGAAGCGTATATGTAAAATTCAGTCATGCTTTCTTTATTCAACCCTTATGAGCTGTTGACAGAAAGCATCATTCTGCTCTGATCTGGATTTGTTTTAGTTTGACTGACACGGCTCTCACGTTCTACGGGCTCTGCCGTATGAATTCACGGTCAGCTCTCGTTCTCGCTCCAGTGCTGTGTTGATGTCTATGAGAAATGACGTGTTGTTGTTGTTGTTGTTGTCCAGCCAATAAGAACACTCTAGAGACGGTGCAGTACGGGGTGGAGGGAAGCAGCACGTTTTTGGAATGCCAGGCCAGATCTCCTCACGCCGCCATCAAATGGCACCTGCACCGAGACAACAGCGACAGGAGGAGAGAGGTGAGGACACACCAGTACATATCCATATTCATGTATGAGTAAATGGTATAGATGCACAGTATGTTAGAAAGATTATATATGTCTTTACTGCATCCTTTCTGAATAAAAGTATTAATTTCTTTCCAAAAAAAATATTTTGAAAGAACTTTTGGTCCCACTTTATATTAAGTGGCGTTAAGTACTATGTACTTACATCAAAAAATAAGTACAATGTACTTATTGTGTTCATGTTGTATTGTAAAACACTTTTGCTGCTATTGAGGTGTGATGCGGGTAAGGTTAGGGACAGGTGTGGTGGATTGGGTAGGTTTAAGGTGTAAGGGAAGGGTCAACTGTGTAATTACAAATGTAATTACATAAATTAATTACAGCTGTAATTACATGCAGGAATTTTTAAAATGTAAGTACAATGTAAAAACATGTAGTTACACAATAAGTACATTGTATCAAATTATTCATTTCAATGTAAGTACATAGTACTTAAAGCCACTTAATATAAAGTGGGACCGAACTTTTGAATATATATATATATATATATATATATATATATATATATATATATATATATATATATATATATATATATATATATATATATATATATATATATATATATATACAGTATACACACACATACATACACAACCTTATATATATATGCATATATGGTTCACATGATTCTTCAGAAATCATTCTAATATGATGATTTGATGCTCATTTCTTATTATTATTTCTTATTATTATCAATGTTGAAAACAGTTATTTACAGTTTTATTTCAGGGTTCTTTGATGAATAGAAAGTTCAAAAGAACAGCATTTATCTGAAATAGAAAGATTTTGTAACATTAAAGACTACCATTCAAAAGTTTTCAGTGCATGTTTGTAAATACAGTATAGACGTATTAAATTTTTTTTTTAAATGATATATAGAAATTGTAATGGTATCAATTAAGCAATCTGAATTCTACATACGAAGTTCATTGATTTATTAATCTGTTCCTCCAGGTCCGCACCGATGGGCGCGTGTTGAAGACAGATCAAGGCTTGCTTCTACGTTCCCTCCAGTCCTCAGACTCTGGCATCTACGTCTGCACAGCCACTGAGAAGAACTTCAAGCACACCTTGGTCAAACTCCAGCTGGTGGTCTTGACCAACCAGGCCGTCAACAACATCCTGGTGGAAACGGGCCGTCCCGCGGCCTCTCCGCTCCAGTCCAGCGCCTGGACCCCCAGCGCCGGACAATACAAAGACCTTCTGACCATCCTCAGTCAGCCCGAGATGGGCCTCATAAACCAGTACTGCCAGGACTATTGGCAGTATGGAGACCCGCTGACCGGGGTCATCAAGGCCAAAGACCTCAAAGAGCTGAAGGAACAGAAGAAACCGCGGAATCGCAGACATCACGGGGACGAAGAGGAGACATGAGGGGGTTTTCCACTCCTCGGCCCTATAGGAAAGACTTCTAAAAGAGGAAAACCTAAATAAAAAAAAATAAAAAAAACTTCCATCACATGAAACCGAACTTTGCAAGAAACAAACGGAATTCCCTTTTAACACGTAAAGATGATATCATACACAGTATTTATTGTAGGTTGTATATAGTACCATTCTGTGGATTTCTTTGTACTTAAATAGAAAAAATGAATGCTCTTTGTGTATAAGTACCTAACGGGCAAATATTATTGTAATATTATTTTTATTGTCACAAGTTCAAACGAAACAAAAGAAATCTCCAGTTTCCATCTTCCGGGCATTGACGACTCGTGTATATTGACATAAACTCATAGACTATGAACTACGTTGAACTGATGGGTGAGGAACGAGCGACTGGGGACAAATCTGGCCCTTGGACTCTTCAACAGAAAGACAGACAAAGGCGGTGACATCATGCTCTTCACCACTAGTCCCACCCCTAAGTGCATTCTGGTCTCTCATTGGTTACAATGAGACACCAGCTCATATTGTCTTCCTAATGTCACTCTATATGCACAGCTCTTCTGTTTTCATTGCACAAATGAATCGAATTTCATGGCACAATAATGTTTTTTTTTTGTTTTGTTTTTTTGTGAATGGACTCGATCAAGTTTTGACTAATGTAAAACAGCTGCTGAGGGCTCTTAGTAAGCTTTTATTGTTTTATATGCCACTTTTGAAAAGACTAAAAGCACAAACCAACTTGCACCGCAATGATGTCATGGTCGTATATGTCCAGGTCATATTTCACCATTTAAAATGTTTTTGTTTTTTTTCTTCATAAAATAAATAAAATATACAAATATTTTCTCCCACATTTTATTTTACTGAATTACACTAAAATTCAGTAGAATTAATTTTATTTAAATTGGCACTTTTTAGAAATGCTTCACAATTATATATATTTTTAATAATGTTATTATTAGATTTGAATGGGGAAAATGTCCTGAAAATAGTCACAATGCAAAACTCAATGGTACTAAAAATGATTTTTTTTAATAAGCAAACATCATTTCATATATTTTTATTTTTAATTTCGGGGTGAAATATGATCTGGACCTGTTTTTGTGAGATTCAGCCAATTATGGCACATAACCTAAATATGAATTTAGATGAACTGTTGAAGACTACAATATTATAAAAGACACATGCTGATGTATGACAAAAGCTACATTCATTTTCAAAACGTGTTCACACTGTATAGAGCATTTTATCACGGTTTTAAACTACTCAAGGTCTTGGGAAGCTGGCTTTTCATTGTGTGCATGATTTATGTAGTGGTATCGTAATTACGAAATTAAAGCTAGCTGCGTTACAGTTCTTTCTGTTGATATGTTTTTAGGGTAAGGTCAGTGTTGGGCAGAAGACTGATGGTCTTATACATGCAAAACGGAGGGCAACTATTCACCTTAAAACGATGATAAACTGTTTCCTCAACAGTCGATGGTATCGTTACTTTCCCTGCAAAACACCACACGGCCCCAAAACCAGTAAGAAGCAGTGTCTTACATCGAGAGAAAATGGTTGTACAATTTCTTGGTATTTTTAAGATGTGTCTTTAGAAATGTTTGTGTTTTTATTTTGTCATCAGTTTGACTAAATGCACAGGTGATGTTACTGTGATAATTGTGTAAATGATATTCTTTCCCCTCTTGCTGTTGCTAACTAATAAATTAAAGCTCTATATTTTATAGTAATTCAACTGTTCATTTTTTTTTTCTTTACCAGCTGATTTATTTGATCACAGACTCATGGAATGGTTATGAATTGTTTTTGTGGAAGAATCCTGGACCGACAGGACAGGCAGTGAAAGGGAGTATTTCACTATTATAGCCCTTGCATGCTGGCACAGTCCTGGTATTTCTATTGAGATGCAGATTTTTCAAGCAACTTTATAGGTATAGTTCATCCAAAAATGAAAATTAATTTACTCACGATTATGTCGTTCCAAACCTGTGTGACTTTTTCTTCCATTGAACACAAAAGATGTTACCTGTCAAGCTTCAAATAGTACCATAAAAGTAGGCCTACTCCATGTGTGCGCTATAAAGCCTTAGCTTTGTGTGAGGAACAGACCAAAATAAGCAGTTCATTTAGATTTCAGAGCAAAGCATCTTGCAGTGAGATTTCTGCAGCGTCTCTTATAAGCTGACTATAGGCTATATCAACTTGAACCTGCAGTTCGTCAATGACACCTAGTGTTCTTTAGCCTATTCGTCTACAAGGTGTTTTTACAAAGTGCATTTAGCAGATGCTTTTACCCAAACTGCACATAACCGAAACAAGCGCTCTGCAAGTCTCATGTAAAAGGGCAAAAATGATTGTTTGTTAGACTCAAACCAGCCAGTTATGTTGAAAAATGAAAAGCAACACTACATAAGATATTAACTTGTTTTCATAAAATGTTTTTTTTTTCTTTCTTTTTTTCAGATTTTATGTTTTTTTTTATATTTTTACTTGGATAAATCAAGAAAACAATAATTATAAAAAGTATTAAAAAATAGGAAGTGTTTGGGAACATCATTTCTGCCACGGAATAAAAAATAAAGGAAATTGTGACTTTATATTTCTGGGTTTTTTTCTTAGAATTGAGAAATAAACTCCACAATTCTGAGAAAAAAATCAGAATTGTGAGATTTAAAAAAAATAAATAAATCACAATTTCCTTTATTTTTTATACTTTATAACTCGTAAGTCGGACTTTATAACTCGGAAGTCGGACTTTAACTCGCAATTCCGAGTTTATAACTTGGAATTCCGAGTTTATATCTCTTAATTCGTACTTTTATAACTCGGTAGAGTTGGGAAGTTCATTTCGTTTTCGACTCAGTGCTCGTTAACCTACAAGACTATTTAAAACAAAAACAAAGTTATTAGAAACCCCTTCTATTCTGGATCGGATGGTTTGAACAGCTTTGTACGGTTAGAACAGCGACTTCTCAAATGAAGAGTTGTTGTCAAATGATACTTTATTGGGAAGTGTACTCTTACAGGCTCAGATGTTAGATTCACTGGAAGATTCAAACAAACTAACTAATTAAACAGTGCTATAATGAATCCAGTCAGCGAATCCTTGCTCCAGACTCACAGCACAGACTTATAACTCGCAAGTCGGACTTTATAACTCGCAATTCCGAGTTTATAACTTGTAATTCCCAGTTTATATCTCTTAATTCGTACTTTATAACTCAGAAGAGTTGGGAAGTTCATTTGTTTGTTTGTTTTTTCTGACTCAATGCTCGTTAAAAAAGACTATTGAAAAAAAAAACTTAAAGTTAGTGAGTTAGAAACCCCTTCTAACAGCTTAGCCTACAGCTTTGTCCGGTTAGAACAGCGACTAGAACAGCGACACTCACGGTTACTGAATATTGTTCCCAATGAAATAGGTTGCAGCATTGTTGTTCTCTGGGCACCACGGGCATCCCAGACATCGCATTCAGGCAGAAAAAGACTTCATCACTAGCCTCTTTTGTCCCATTTGTATCTCCCCAACACACAAACCTCTGTGTCTCTTATCTGATAGCTCCCATCATTCCCAGTGCCGGTGGTGGGCAGTGGGCACAGTCGCATCAGTCAGCAGTGAGTGACTGGCTGTTCTCACCCACCGGGGTGATGGATGATTATCGGAGTGAATAGCTGAACGGCTCAGAAACCCACATGCTTATCTTCCCGACCCATCTCAGAGGGGGAAGCGGTGCCATCCTTTCAACATGCCATCATAGGCTGTCATTATGGAAAGGCCTTTATTCATGCTTAAAAAGTCTTTTGTCCACTGTTTCAAAACCTCTTTATCGGTCCGACAAAAAAGAATAGGCCTATCTTTTATCGATTATGTTTTGTCCCAACTTCCAAGCAGATGTTTAAAGAATTGTAGCACCCATGGTGAGAAATGAAAGCTCTGAAAAACTAATTTTAAGTAACCTGACTAGTCTTGAAGGACATCAGAGACGTTTACTGGTCTTATCAGGCTGAGATCAGAGACTCAGAGGAAGCGAATGGAGTGAGTGTCAAGACTTTTTGAGAAGAGGCAGCTGATGAAAGGGTGAGATGACGAATGTAGGGCGTCATGTTTGTAATGTTTTGTGGTCTGGACAGGACATTAGTAAGCCAGAAAAGACTCTGATGTCATTCTAAACATCCTCTAAAGTGGTTTAGATGCAGACGATAGGCTAATTGTGGAATCATCCACAAACTTTCATATAGCCTAACGTAATTTGAGGTTTAGTAATGCATTTGGCCAGACAATAAAATATTCTCACTTCTCATTAACAGAAGAGAGACAAGATTGCGCGCTTATTGTATGGCTGATTTTCTTTGTCATAAACTTGGTTTTCTTTACGGATCAAAAGTGTACTAAATGATGTGAACCAGCAGAGGGCAAGCTTTAATAAGCCTCTAGGTTGCTTTCTGATGCACTGTATAGGAGGAGTAGGCCACTGCTATAATATTTTATGTTATAAATGTTCTGCCATTTATTTAGGCTAAATGTTTATATAAAAGTCTGTATATGCAAATGGATTTTACAATTATTTTGCCCATATAAGTGGAGAACTTCTCTGCTGGAGTAACAGGTATATCCTATAGGCTATGCTTATGTAATATATTATTACAAAAAAAATATTAAAATATTAAATACTGTAACTCCCTTGAGTGAGAATGGGTTGCAAATAATCACTCTAGGAGCCCTGTGCACATGAGCCCATAATGTGACTGTCTACTTTTTAAAAATAACCTGAGGTGGTTTTCTTTGAGATTTTTGACAACATCATATCTAACTCTCAAAGTCTCACATTCTAAGCATGTTAAAATGAATAACACTACTTGTTGCACACAACAAAGAACTACGACTACTAATGGATGATCATTCAAGGATGTGTTTATTTTGAAAGCATGAAAGTGATTTGAAGAATACAGAGGTTAAAGTGGAGAGAGGCCAGTCCTCAGTGTATTCACAGGTTCACAGTCAACCAAACTGAGAAGAACATCTGAGAGAATGAGGAAATCAACAGACACCCAACACCAAAGGCAATAGTGAAGCACTATTTTAAAAAAAATTGCTTTGAATTGTGTTACACAGTATCTAGTTGCGGTTTTAGTATACATGAATGCTATAAAAACATTTTTTTTTTTCAGACCTACATGAAACATTACTTATACTTTTTTATTTTAGATCTTATCAGTTTGCGCTTTTTGAATTTTTATACGAAATCAAAGACAGAAAAACAAATGACATCTCAAAGTCTCAGGGTAGATAGAACGAATAAAGGTATGCGACAGATTTTAGAAGAGAAATATCATTTTATAAGATCAAAGAGAAATGAAAGCTACAAAATGACAATGACACAGGTGAGATCTAAAGTATATCAAAGCTGACTTCAGTAGAAACCTGTGGCAACCCATGCTGAGCATCATTATGAAATCAATAGAGCACTGACAGCATAATTGCATATCAAGGCCTTCTTCAGTCAAACCTCCACTGACTCCTATGATGTTTAGAAAATTACAGCTTGTCACCACTGCACAACAATTACAAATCGTTGGCCACTGGAGGGGAAACTCACTGTTTTCGTTCACCTTTACTGTATGACAAGTTCGAAATAATAGGACCACCATTAGGTGCACTGGCTTCATCTGTCCCGCTCAAGTCCTGACCTTCCCGTCCTTCCAGAATGACGTCACTATTGTCAACTTCAATGGAGGACAGTCTAATCAGAAATTGAGTGTTCACATGGACACTGACATTGACATTAGCATCACAGTATCGCAGTTGTAGACTATTGCTCATATAAAGAGGTCAACCGTTTCGATTTTGCTTTTGTTAAGCTCTAGTAATCCTATATATCCTTATACCTGCCGCTTCTCTGTGCTAAAATATGTTTGTATACTGTAAACAAAGCAACCTAATCGTGTAAAAAATGAAGACGGCACAGACAAAAATGAAGACCGTCTCAAAATAACCAGTCCCCTCAGCGTGCGGGCCGGGGCTTTTCTCAACTGACTTTCTATGATGTTTAAAGCATCTAGAGATGCTGATTTTTAGAAGGCAGCTGTCTAACTCAAAGATCAAATATTTTCACAGGAAAAAAAAAAAACGTTTAAATATGTCATTTTGATTATCAAAGATGAGTTTTAATGGATACAATTATTGACTATTGACTTAAAAATCTACAAGTTGTAAAGTTTCCTGCTCGGCGTGATGTTTAAGGCCCGTTCGCACCATTTATGATAACTAAAAAGATAACTATATTAGCGTCTACAACAACAGATGATAGTGTTCTGCTCATTATAAGCACGTACTGTAGTTTTGTCGTCTGCTGCTTCAAATGCTAAAGCTCCTTAAAGTCTTTAAAATGGATTCTGATTGGCTGTCAAAGTTGATTATTAGTCAGCTGAAAAAAAATGATTCTTAAAGTAATTCCAACGGTGTCGTTGCTCTGTCGTTATCATTGTTATTGTGATGTGTACTTCCCTATTGTTATAGAATTAGAACGATTATTAAAACACAACATTACAGTTATCGTCCTTGGTGTGAACAGGCCATTAATGTCCCTGGAAACCTCTAGTCCCATTTAGCCATGTAAAATATCTTGAGCCTGTTAACCACAGACTTTATTTCAGGCGAGTTAGCAAAACCCCATTCAAAAAACATTGATTTGGGGACGATCTGAAGTGCAAAAATGCTAACTCATTCCTGCAGCACTCTATACTTGTCACTGAGACATTTTTGTTATATGACCTAATGTGCCTTTCTTAAAGCAAAGGTGGCAAAGGGTTGAATGACTATAAATAAGGCCCTATTTACATCTGGTATTAAGATGCGTTTTGGTCGACTGGATCACAAAGTAGACGAGGGAGACACATACCCGTTTACACCTGGTATTTTAATTAGTCTCTTTTGTCCACTTTCAACCACTTCTGTCCTGACTTCTTCGAAAGGAGGGGTCTATGGGCAAGATAAATGTACGTTTTTTTTTTCCAGATCTTTTGATCTAATGGATGAAATAAGCTTGTGCAATTTATATATAAACGTGCCCAGAGATGACAGAAAAACATACGGAGAGCAGTGGCGTTCCTTTTTGCTCTGATAGCTGTAAGACTATCACAGAACAGAGATCAAGAACAGAGAACCCTGCGAGTTAGAAATCTTGAATGGTGAGAGAATATTTGTCTTCAGCCGACAAAGTTTAAATCCTGTCTGGCTAGCGCACTTCCCATACATTCGACCACATGAGTGTTTGCACTACGAAAGCAATCCGTTTGAATGTGTTTTTGACCACCTCTGGAAGTGGCCGAAAGTGGACAAGCTCAAAACATTTTAGACCCCGTTTACACCTGTATTTAGTGTACTTGACGAAAATGCTTCTTAATACCATGGCCTAAATATCCGATGCCTATTATATACTTGCAATTCAAAAAAGATTTGGGCTCAAGAAAAATATATAAAGATCATGAGTAAATAATCAGCCCAACGAAAGCGTCTCAGAGTTGGCATAAAATGGCCACTAACTTGTACATTTAAGCCTCCAATGAAATCCTGTTAAAAACAAAGATCACTGTGTGTGGCTGTGTACTTTTAAAATGGAAAGGTATATTATTCAAAACATGTACAATGTATGCAAATGAGTATATAATACATTATAAGAACAAAACACATTTTCCACTGTTCATGTGGCTAGCTACCAAGCAGATGTGAGGTATTAGTTATGCTTACCTACTCTGCTCCATTTATTGGGCCACACGTCTCAACCACTAAAACACCATTACGAGATGAATTTAGCCGCCTTAGTTGCTGTAAAAGTATTTTTCATATGAATCCTCTTAACGTTTCGTGAGTGCGTGTTCGATCAAAACATGAAATGTCCATGTAAAGCTGAAGCTGAATGTGTCAGTTACCTGGACATGTGTGTCATAAACAGCAGATTTGAAAAAAAGCATGCTGTTCTTGGCTACGTCTAATCTACAGAGGTAAGTAAGCTATTTACAGAAACTGTACATTGCACATGAAGCTGTGTCTCTGTGGTCCTCTGACTAGTTCAATACAGATGTCAACAAATTGCAATGCAATAAAATAAAATAAAAAGTAGCTATAAAATGAGGCCTACAATGATAATCTATCCTAAAGCATGTATGCAGATCAGTGCTAAAGTTTCCAATCTTGGCTTAATGTAAGCAGAAAACAGCTTTTTTCTTATTTTACGCGAAGTTAAAGTGGCCAGAGCATTCAATATGCGTCACACGGCATTGTGATTCAATAGAAAACAAGAGAATGCTTGCTGGAAAATGTTTAAAGGCAAATTCACACTGCACCGACAGACGGCGACCAACGTGGACAACCACCATATTACAGTACGCCACTTATCAGACATCCGTCAAACGCAGATTCAACATGTTCAATCAGCAAAAACGAGAGCCAATCAAACACACTGATTCAACAAAAGTGTCTGTCGCTGTCTCTTGGCTTGTCTCTGTGCAGTGTGAATTGGCCTTTAGAAGTGTTGAGATTAATGCTATGTGCTGTGGAATCAGTATTAGCATGCTTGCTGCTTATGTACAAGAGTGCGGGATCTTAAACGCAGGTGGGAGAGGAAGCGAGATTAACCGCTCTGTTCCTCCCCTGTGTCCGATGGCAGGGAGTCTAAAGCTTCTCCGTTGCATCGCGATGTGGGATCGGGCTGTTCGGGCGCTGGGACGTGGAGAACAGGCTCAGCTGGTGGCGGGGCGGCGGCGGCCACTGCTTCCACAACAGGGGCTTCTGTGCTGGCAGAGTGGCTTTCAGCAGTACTCGACTGGGCTGTGGAGGCCTCAGATGGAGCCTGGGGTTTTTCCTGAGCTCCTGCTGCAGGGTTGGCCACTTCTGGTACAGCTGCTGCTGCTGCCGCCGCCGTCTGATGCTCTGGTGCCCTGAGACGCTTCATCATGGTCGTGACCCGTACGGCTTTCTGCAGGAAGGTGATGATCCAGATTTCATTTAGACAAACTCAACTTAAAAAAAAAAATTTAAACACACAAGTGTCATTGAGGGTAAAATGCTTTTAGAAATTACCTTCCACTTGGCTTTTGCAAAGTTTTTCTCGATTTGAGCACACACATTTTCCTTGATGTTCTTGTCGGAAGCACCATTTCCAGATATCCTTTAATAGTACAAGAAAGCTTATTATATGGCCTGGAAAGTTGTTTATAGATATATACTACTATTCAAAAGGTTGGGGTCAGTAAGATTTTTTATTTATTTATTTTTATTGAAAGAAACAAATACTTTTATTCAGTAAGGATGGAGTAACTTGATCAAAAGGATCATGTGACACTGAAGACTGGAGTAACGTTGCTGAAACTTCAGCTTTGACATCACAGGAATAAATTGTTTTAAAAAATATTCAAATAGAAAACTGATATTTTAACTGATATTGTACTAAAACCTTACAATATTGTTTTGACTGTTTTTCTGATCAAATAAATGTAGCCTTGGTGAGCATAAGATACTTCTTTGAAAAACATTTTAAAAAATCTTACTGGTCCCAGACTTTTGAATTGTATTTTATACCCCAAAATCTTCTCTGAATAGTTATGAATGCCAATATATTGAGTAATTGTCAAGTATATTGATACTATAAGTACCATTCATGGTTGATGGCTTCTTGTGCAGTCAGTCGCTGGTCCTGGTCCACCTCCATAAGACGTGACACTAAGTTTTTAGCTGCGGACCAACAAAATGGAAGATGTAACCCAGGAAACACAACCAAACTTTCACATCATGTCTTTAAAATCAAGGTTTACAAAAGAGAAGTTTGTGCTATACTAAGCATGTGAGGTTTAATCAGTATTCTTCAGTAAAAGTACCGGAGTCAGAAATGTCATCCCAGTATGGTGAGTCAAACTCATAGTCTCCAGCAAGAATCTTCCGGAAAAGGTTCTTGTCATGGTTTTCATAGTCATCCTCATCTGCTTCATCGTAGAATGGAGGATTTCCCGAGAGCCTATGCATGAGATGAGGAAAATCATTACAAACTGTGAGAAGGGTCTGGATAGTGGTAGACTTGCTGACATACTGTCTGATGCATATTGCTCATAAAATGAGCACAATATTGGCATTTTTTAAATTATTGTACAGATTTTGTGGAGACTGCAGCAACATTATGTGAATTAGATATTGCTTTATTTACTCTAATCTATTACTGCAGTATCATCAGTTTAAAATGTATTCCTCAGACAGACAATTCTTGCCAAAGTGGGTGGTTCTTTACATCAGATTATCAGCCACTTCAGCTGATAATCAAAAGTCTAGCTGTGGAAGAGTAGAAGAAAATAAAGGTATTATGAGCTCCTGGTTATAGGAGAATACACTCACAGTATGTACATGATCACACCAAGAGCCCAGCAGTCCACAGGTCGGCCATATCTCTGTCTCCCAACAACCTCTGGGGCTGGTTGAAAAAAAGAGGAGGTCAAATCATTTATAGAAATATAAATGCTCTCATTTTCTATTCTAATTTTTATTCTAATTTTAACAACTTATGCCCATGTAAACAGAAATCTTGTAAGAAAATTCTGTTTGCTCGCTCTGTAATCTTCGTTGTTCCTCAATAAAGACCATCTGTTGCACCTGCTCCCATGAGTGTTCAAAGAGGTTTAGCCTGTTTTTAAGAGCTTCTTACCCAGATACTCTGGGGTTCCACACGGCTCCTTGATGAGTCCATTCTCCAGTTTTGCCAGATGGAAATCACTGATGACTATTTTTGAATGTTTCAGTCGGTTGTAGTACACCAAATTCTCAAGCTAGAGGGAATGAGAATGACAAGATGACATGCTGTGTTCCAAAACAACAGATGTAAAACAAACAACATTCCCGAGTGAAATTTATGAACACATTTTACTGAATAAGAATAATTATTAGTTATTGTATATAAGATTTAGATATAGCACAACTATGTGTAGTTGTTTGTCAGTAAGATAAAATGTTTGATGTTGATAAAAAAAGACACATGATCTAAGAAAATCCGATTTAAATATGTTCAGTAGTTTGTAGTCTGCACTGCGAAAATAACTTTCCGTGATAATATTCAGTATTTTTGTTTTGTTTTCCAGTAAAATTATTCTTTCCCCACTAGAAAATTGTAATAATAAAGCATAATTTACGAACAGGGTAATAAAAATAATCGTAATTCAACGTAATTTCTCTGAAAACAAATCGAATTTACTCATCTTGTTTAAAGGATGTTTGATGCTAAACAAGAACATTTACTGATTAAGAAAGTTTTTTTCTTAATGAACAGCAATAAAAAAATTTATACATTTTTGAAATTGGAGATGTCTAAATTCACTGTCAACTGATATAAAAAACAATATTTAGAGAATAATAAACATATTGACAATAATGAATATTGTATGTTGACAACAAACTAAATCTAATTTCATTGCATAAAAAAAAAAAAAAAAAAAATGAAAGTGCGAACATCAATTCTAAAGATTGGATCTGGAAACCAAAACAGAACTGAGTGCAGTGGAAGCAAAGCTTCTAGTTTATGGGGTTAATTCGTTATAAAGTATATGTGCTAGTGTCCACCAGAGGGCGCTTTGCAACGTACCTTTAGGTTCCTGTGAACGATCTTCAGGCTGTGCAGGTAAGCAGCTGCCTCCATCACCTGTCTGATAACATTGCTTGTGTCCCTCTCAGAATAATAGCCTTGATCCAGGATCCAGTCAAAGACCTCGCGACCTGTGGCTCTGCAAGAAACCACACAACGTGCTGAGCTGCTGCTTCTGTGCAATTATGAATTATTCACACCCTGCTTTAAACGTTGGCACCTTCAAAAGCTTTACTTAATCATGCAGGTGTAGCAGACACAAATCAGCCAGTCCACGCCACACATACAGCGTACAGAAGGGACAAGGCATTAAAATAATGAATGCAAATCCATACAGGCAGGTAGGAATGTGACAAGGACGAGGCGGTATAATCATGCTAGGACAGTCTAAGCGCAGGGTTTATTTCTGTTATGTCTCAGGCAACAGCAGCAGCGGATTTAGCCTCTTGAAGTCAGTATCAACATTATAGAAGAGAACCTATGTCACCAAACAACCTATGCCGGAGGAATTTGGTTTCTGCTACTTTTTTTTTAAATTCATTGTTTTGCCCTTTGCATCCACACGTCATCTGAGAAACAGGCAGCTGCTTGCAATCGCTCACATGCAAAGTTGTGCACATGTTCTGTGTGCTGTATGCAAGCAGTCAAATGCACTTCTTGGTTAAAACACTTGTCTTAATTGACAAAATATGAATGTACACAGATTCAGAATGTAAAGTAAAATTTCAAAGTAGATTTGTGCATTACACATTGCAGTGTAAATACAGCCAAATAGACATCAATAATAATCAAACAGCAATAAATATTCACAAGAAAAGAAAATTGCTCTCATCTCTATAACTTTAGATTATAACTATAACCCTATAAAGCCTACTGTATCATTTACACTCAATTTTTTAAGTTATCTAAATGATCAACATGATCAGAACTCTGCTGAAAAACCTGTTGTACACAATCTACTACATGCCTTCTGTCGTCTGATTGATATTTTATACTTTTTTAGAAAGTAAAAAGGCCTTTTAGTATCATTTTTAAAATGTCTCCCTTCAGGTCATGGTACACGTGTCTTTTTGTTGTGAAATATTTACTGATTTGAATAAAGTAAACCTAAGAATAATTTCAATATTTCAAGATAAACACTTACTAGACTGCAGCAACTTTGGTTTAGTTGATTATCCAAACATATTTTTAAAAATCATGTTAAAATGTGAGTATAAATATGTTACAACAGGCTTTTGAGGAACATTTATTTGTACTTCTCTCAATCATCATTGTATTACATTGTATTATACTGTATGTCTACATAATTTGAAAATACCTGAAGGTATGCCTTTTAACATATAGTTATTAGTATGCATAAATATTTAGCTTTTTTTAATAGTTAAGTAAACTATTTCAAATGAGTATGCTGAAGAGCAAATTAGTTTAGCTGGGTGTTGAGAACTGAGAAAATACCAACTACTGAAATCATTACAGTAAAGAACTATTTCCTCATAAACTGATTTCAGGACTTACAGCTCAAGGAAGAGGTAGTACTCTTTCCGGGTCTCGTAGACATCGATCAGCTGGAGGATGTTGGGGTGTTTCACCCTGGGGAGGAGAGAAGGACAAACAGTTAAGAGCCCAGATCCACCCCGTCCCACCATCAACCCCACACTCGTGCCCCATCTGCCACCGCAGACTCATACAATGCCAGTCATACACGCCTGCATTTGCATATTGCATGGGTTCCTATATCCGCTGTAATCATATTTAATTAAACAACAAATGTCAGTATTACCATTAACGCTCTGTGGCTGTATCACATCTGTTCAAATCAACATTTATGTATGTATGATTTGTGTAATTGTTTTCAAATATATGCCAGCCTGAGGAGAAGGCTTCACCAGCTGAGTCTTGGTTCCTCCCAAGGTTTCTTCTCCATCTACTAAATCTTGGGGAGATTATCTTGGCCACTCTCGCCTTTAGCTAATCACTGGGGTGTTTGTAACGCATTGTTCTTATTTTTGAATATGTATTATAATGAAATTAAATGAACTGAATGGCAGATGTAACGGAAAGAAACTTCCCTTAGAGCATATAAAATTTTAAATCCAGCACGTATAAGCGTATGATTTAATTCATTATGCAACATGGACACTGTAAAAGAGTGTTTGAGAATTTTGTAAAGGTGGTTATGTCAGCCAACTTTTAAATTAAGAAATGAATACACTGATTATGCTTTGAAGACGCTAATGTGCACTTCTGCCAGCAAAAGAGAGGGGAACTAAAGGTGACCTCAAAGAAATCCCTCTTGCCGTTGTGATTTGTGAGCGGGGACACAAATGTAGCACTGCAGGATCAAAGTGGCATCAGTGACTCACGGCAGATCAGCCTTTTAGATGCAGTATAATCATACACTGATGCAAAGCATTTATCTCTAATATCTTAAGGCTTTGACATGTCTGGTATATTAAACAAAATTCATTGCATCATTAGGTGTTTAGTGTACTTTCCTGTTCTTTGAGAGGACTGAAAATCTCGATAATGAACACCGGCTACGCATAGCTCCACAAAGTCAATAAGCTTTTTGTTAAAATCGACTGTGTGGATTCCACTTTTTACAGAATTAAAGAAAATAAGCAATTTGCAAGCAATATTATGTGGGTTTTTGAAGCAGACGTAAGAGTATGTTCAATACAAAACCTCAAATCTCTGTGCCATTAAACTGGATGTGATTTTATTCAAATCATGCTTATGTGCAGTAGCTTGAAGTTTGTACTCATAGATTTGCATAAAGTATGCAGTGGAAGTAAATGATTAGGACTGTGTCGACATTAGTTTTGCCGATGCACTGCGGCAAGCTTGATGCAAATTATTGATGCACACAGTTGACATTTTTAAATCTCTCTTCTTTTTTTGGAGTTCCAAAAGTGACCAGCACAATGAGGATATGTGAGCTTCTGGGATACACAAATCATTCCAGAGGAATTACAGTTTTTAACTGAGCTTTAAGAATCATTATTCATAAAATATATGATTCTCTTTCCACCAAATGAAATCAAAAGAGCAGATCAAAGGACCGCAGAGGAAGCCGCAGTCTACAAAATGATTGTAAAGGTTTTTGAAAAAGAAAACTGAGTTGAACTCACATCTTTAGGATGAAAATCTCATTTTTGGCAGCCTTCCGCACTTTTCTTCCATCTTTCTTCAGGAATTTTTTGCAGGTGTACATTTTCAGAGTGTTCTTATCCTTCGCCCTGAAGATCTCACAGAACTCCTCCCTTGAGAAGAAATTACATTTATTGCATGAAATACATTAGAATTTATATTGACATTATAGAATAGTTCATCCAAAATGAAATTTCTATTAACTCTACAGAAAATTACCGCATGAGCTCTTAACTCTTAATAAATAGCTCTATTCTGATTGGTCAATGACATCATTCAGCTGTAAATCATTTTGTATAACTGACCATTGTCCTTGACTACCATATTCTGACTATACTAGTTTCATGTCTCTCATAACACTCTACAGTCTCACATAATCAAATCATTTCAACTGAAATCAATATTTTATATCCATTTATTTAGCAAGTAGCCAGATAATTAGAGGCATAATGAACACAGTCAGTCAATCATTGTTGCAAAATAAACCCCTTCAGATGATACAAGAGTCATTTTGTGATAATCATGGCTGACTGCACATTGTCCCTTACGAATATACATTTGAGAACAACTTTTGCAACTGCAACTTAGATGCACAAATAAAGAGGACGGATAACACAAAAACATATTTCACTTACGTTTTAACAATCTGCCCCAGATCATATTTGTCTGTAATTTCTGTAGGACTATTGTAGTCCTTCTTCTCGCCAGGATTTAAACAGCCGAATGGCATGGCCCACCCTGCCCTTGAAAGAACCCGAATGAGAGAGAGAGAGGTTAGAGAATAGATCCATTTAATTCCAGTTATCAACACTATTTATTCATTGCACATTGTGTGAATATGTATTACTCAGTCACACCAATTATTCTGGATTAATATGCATGTTCACTTCATATCACATTCTGTGACATTTTTCATTCCGAAGGGAAATAACAGCTGTGCATAAACACTCCCCTTTGACATTCACAAACAAAACAAATTCAGTAGCAAATAACACTGCACTGCTAAGGGATTCGTCTCTCTGCCAATCTAATTTCAAATAAAACAATATTTATGGAACTTATGAAAAATGTGAGTTGTGCTGCACACATGCAAAACTTCAGGCCATCACGATGTTAGGGTGTTCCGGGTGGTTTCCATGTGGTTGGTATGGTTTTATATTGTGATATAATGAGTTGCTGTTTTCCCTATGGTGTTCTGGTTGGTTGGTAGGGTAGGGTGGTTGCTTCCCTCTTTATGATAATCTGCTATCTACATCGAGCCTGGGACCCTATTTCTGTGCAAGTCTATGGGATTTCTTAACGACTGCCAGGCAAAAAGAAAAAAAAGGGAAAAAAAAGTGTGCTATTAGTACACTTCTTTAAACTAAAAAAATAAAGTATATTTTTAGTCTACTTTTATGTACTTCTAAGAAATATACTTAAAATGACACTTAAGTGTATTTGACTTATACTGACAGAAAAGTATATAAAAGTATAAGTATTTTTGGCCTATACTTGTACTCAATTTTTTGATCGAGATATACTTAAAAGTATAATTAACTATTCTAAGTATACTTGGCTTGTAGTTGTGTTTACTCTTTTGATTGAGTAGCTTAATAAAAAAATAAAAAATTCACATAGCTGTCCATACTAATTTATAAACTTACATTGTTTGAAAATATTGATTTATAAAGAAAACATATATGTACTTAATTCTGAGTATGTGATGCGAGTATGAAATCCACTGAAATCCAGCTGAATAATTATGGGCAAAGGAAATAGAGGTGATGAAGACAAACGAAAAACTTTTGTGCACCTTTTACCACACTTACAGTCTAAATCACATTGTTCCACTTCTTCCAAGCCAACAGACTTACTTTCTTTTTTGCTGAAAGTGAGACTTGTTTATTGGCAGTCTAGTCGGTAGAGTTTTTTATATTGAAACTTGCATGCATGTACAGAGGAAACTGAGAACCAATCGACTTTTGATTTTTGCTGACTAGAAACCTCCCATGATTGCCTTGGACAAAAAAAACTCTGGCATTTGTTTATTGAGAATTTCCTACTCTAACTCTGCCTCCACTTTACTTGTGTATGCTAGCTTTAATCATACTGTAAAAAACTGTACCTTGTAAAAGAGATGAATTTAATAGCATTAGTCTCCCTGAGTCAACCCAAAGTGTTTAACTCCCTGTAACTCGAAATAGGAAATCTGATATTCTAGTGTATGTTCATATATTAAGCTTAATTTTTTAACTGAATTAAGAATTTCATTTCCCATTCAATCTTGAATGGTTTCACCCACACCACAACTAAACTATCTTAATTATCAAAATTTAATACTAAAATATATTAGCTTTTCACCACAGAGGAATGGAGGTAAAGCATCAAACATGGTTTGAAATTAAAATGGTTTCATGCAAGTCAAAATTTGTATTTAATCTGACTATTTAAACAAATTAGGTCATTTTTATGATTTAGTTAGATCATTAAAATTACAATTGCAGGTTACCACACATTCCAGTTTACATTTTAGTGTGCCACCCAAGGATTTTTACTGCGCCCCTCTGGCCACCCCATTCAAAATATCCTGGAGGTGCCACTGATAAAGATGATTTCAATGTGATGTTAATCAACAGCTTGGAAGACATTTCATGTAGCCAGTCCTTTGACTAAATGTTATAAGGATCAATCCAGGATGAAATATGACTTTGTTTCCAGACGGAATGATTAAAACACCAGCCAATGAATTTTAACCTGGCAATTCAATCCAGCTCTTGCTAGTTTTGTGTGTAATATGCATCAGACGGTCACAGTGAACGGATTACGGCTGGTCGTGGGTGTGCAATTTGAAACTAGTCTAGAAGACACACAGCCCAACACTAGGAAATGATTGTACAGTTGACTTAATTATTTCATCATCAGTAATGTATGAGCACTACAAGGTCTACAGAGTATATATATATATATATATATATATATATATATATATATATATATATACTAAAACAAAAATAATAATGCAAACACAGAGAAAGGCAGGACACAATTTACACACACAGTCAAGCAGAAAAAGAACAAGCTTTCTGATTTACTGTACATCCTCAGACACACAGATTGTGTTCTCTGTTTCTCTCCCTCTCTCATATTGTTCATTCCTCATTTTTCCCCTCTCGCTGTGCTCCACTTTATCTTGTTCCTTCCCTCTTTGTTCAGTTTTGTAAACCTACATATAATGCTAAGAAGTTTGTTATGTAAGTGATGAAGCTCTTTGCTCTATGATTAATTACACTTCTGTTTGCTGTGTAAATTTCCTTAAAGGGATAGTTCACACCAAAATAAAGATTCTGTCATCATTTACTCTTTTTTATGTTGTTCCAAACCCATACAATTTTCCTCGACTGTGGAACACAAAAGGAGAAATTTTGATGAATGCTCAAGTTGCTGTTATTTATACAATGAAAGCATATTTAAGTAATTTGTGTGGACAATCCATAAAGAGGGTCTTTCATCATATTTTACTAATAACATGAATGTATTAATGGCATTAAAAATTCAATACAGTAATAGTATAATTATAAATTATAATTGCATGTGTTAACACGTTACCTTTGAATCGTATATAGATGCACTTTCTCTACTGATTTCCCAGTATGGCACTATAAAGTTCCCCATGTTGGGCTGTGCTCTTAAAGCACATTTACAGCACACTCTCTCCACATCCATATGCTTTGATATTACTAACACAGCATAATGGGCAGTTTGGCACAAGCACACACAGGATGATCAATCCAGGATTAGTTAATTAGTAATATATTAGTTAACAAATATATAATGTATATTAAGCATTATAGTCAAGGAATCTGGCCTGCAGGTCTTCGGAAGAGGGCAGATCTGTTGATCAATACACTGAGCTGTTTTACAGCGGCCTGTGTGCTCTAGCCAATATCATCAGCTTCTGTATCATCAGTCATTTTCTACTGAAAGGAAAAATTATTTAAAAATGCAGGTTGAGAGCAAAACTTCTCTAGGTTATTAATTATATGAATGCTTCTTATTTTTATCAATATATAATATTATTAATATACATACACAAATTATATTAATATTTACCTACTCAAGGATAAAGTACTGTTTATGTTCTTCAGATGCCTTGTTTATGGAGTTTTTCCATTAATCTTCATACTCTTATGCTTATCCTTAAATGCTAATGTGTAATATATTGATTTTCTGAGAGTGTATATTGATTTTCTGAGTAAGAGTTTTCATATTTGAATAAGCATTTTGTAATTCTACTCCATGCTAATGTTTAAATGGTGATGTAAAATGGCATATATTATATATAATAAATGCTGTTGTGCATTTAAAAGATAATACACAAAAAAAGCAATTTGTCTTCAATTTCCTGGCCTGGTTTCATCTCTCCAATGATGCAATTACAATAACGTACAGTAATTCATAATACATTTTGAATAATTGCAAGACCAGTCCCTCTTCAAATGTATCAGGGTCTACAGAGCTTTCCTCTCTTTCAAGAAGCGTTCCTCTGTGCAACAAGCAAAGAACTTAATTGGCTGAAAACTCTTGAGGTTTTTGGAGAAGCGAAGAGAGCAACAGGAAGCAAGAGAAACCGACCACGTGAGCGACAGAGAGAGCGAGCAGGAGGAAGATTACAGCGGGGTAGAACTGCATTCTGCAACATCATCTCCAGCTCCTCATTACCGCCTCTCGAAAGAAATCAGGCGATCCAGAACTTAATACGAAACGGGAAACTTCTAAGAAAAAAGAAATGAAAGTTCCTTTGCTTTCCCAAGGGCACTGTGAATGCTAATTAAACCCAGTGGCTGGTACATTAGACTCTGTTTCAACCTTTCTGCACGCCGTAGAGAAATACAGAAAATAGAAACTAGGGGAGAGGGAATGATAATAATCTCATGTAGGGAATAAGCAAGGGAAGGAGAGAGAAATAAGAGAGATAGTCTTGCTACACACATCAATCATGAGTCATGAGGATTGATAAAATGACAAGAGACAAAAGGAGAAGACAATAGTATTCATCATTCACACACCAGCATCTGCGTCTCTCAGGAAGGGTGGTTTGCAGCTAGTAATCGAGCATCTCGTGTATCCTGCGGCATTGTGCTACCCAACCAGCTGAAACTTCACTCTCATAATCACACCATCTTCTCCAGTTTTTCAGAGCTGGCAAAATCTGTGCCTCCCTCTATCAGTCCCATCTGCCTTTAGTTTGTAAATACATGACATCAGGTTGGGCCACGGATAGGCCGAGACAGAGATCGCTGAGCTTGATGGCCCACAGATTGGCTTACAGCAGGTGGTTTAGACATCTGATCCAGAGACGCTTTGAGATCCTACTGCACACTGAGTCGGGTCAAATTAACCAGGGATCGGGGTAAAAATACCATTAAATGTGGCAAAAATCCACTTGATTTTTCAAATGTTTTTTTTTCTAAAACCGTGTCTACACCAGATGTGAGCAGTGCGACGCCACAAAAGCAAATAGAACCCATTATAATCAGTGATGCTGTCTACAATGGATACGACATGGCGCTACACAACAAATTCCCGACATTAAACTGATGCCTATTCTATTTCTGACGTACTTAAAGCTCTCACGCTACTTCCGACATGAAGAACTAATAGATTTGCAAAGGTCGCTTTGTTGCGTCCAGTGTAAACAGCTTGAAGCTGGTGTAATAGACATGGTGTAACATCTAATATACTGCATAATATGCATGCAAGCCTATCTAGTTTAGCCTCTGCAGAGAGAGTATTGACCAGTCGCTGTCAGATATCTGCGTTCATGGTCTCAGAAAAGAGTGTTTTTGGATCTATTGCTAATATCAAATGGTTTTTAATAAGATAACATAAAACATTGAAAATGCTCCTAAAACCTCAACCAGCAAAACACTGATATGATTCAGCAGCTTAGTGGTGAAAATGTAATGGTAGCCAATAGGGACTGGCCAATTCTAAGTAGATGGCTCATACTTAGAATTGGGGATTTAAACAAACCCTTAAATAATACAATCCAGTTAGTGATTCATCATTCACATACTACAGATATGAATAATATCTCAAAATCATGTAGATTGTTGAAGAGTTAAAATTATTTTTTAAAGCAGATTATGATTTTCCTTTTATGGATGATATATGGGCAAAAAAATACCATTATTTTATTTGATTTGATAAAAGCTACAGCCACAATTGTTATGAATAAAGTAATTGACAAAAATAAGTAACAGCATAATAAATAAATAAATAAATAAATACATACATACATATTTAAATAAATCAATTTCCAGTGTGCAAATATGCCCCACTAATACAAAGTTTATACTGGATGAGATTGAACTGAAGTATAAATATTGTTTGTGCCAGGCCTCTAGATGGCCTTTGAACATCACTGACACATCGCTGAAGACTTCGTCTAGCTTAGTTGTCCTCTGATTTAGTCTTCAGTCAATGTGACGCTCAGATCTCATCTCTAGACAGCTCCCCCTGGCACATTCTTACTTACAAATCTGAGTAAAAATGTGAGTATTGATAAAGGAGCATCTGCTGTCATTTGGGCTTCACTCTATCCTGTTTGGGCATTGGAGTGTTTTTCAAAGACTTTCTGAGGCCAGTTTCAAACGCGATGAGATGTTTGAGTCCGGCACAAATGAGTGCCTGCCTCCACGAGAAGCTCCAAGCCTCATCGCATTGTTGGACCAACGGAGGAACACACAAAATAATGAGCAGGGTGAAATAAGAGAGGAACACTATCAATTATTTCTAGTGCAGCTCTCTGACAGTTTCTCTCCGGCTCTGGGAGCTCTCCGGCTCTGGAATGACTGCTCCTCTCAGTTATTCCCTGTGTATTGTTGAACAACGGCTCCTCCGATTCCTCATTGTTATTCCTTTCCTCTGCATGGCTTCTCTCCTTCTCTCTCCTCTGGCTGTTTGTTTTGCAGTGGTGTATACTCCATTATTATTGATCATTTTGTTAGAGAATGAAAAATGCAATTCATGCATCATACAGCATATACACAAACAACACCTTTGTGTTTGGCAGGGTTGGCACTCCGCTGTTGAAACTTTATCAGACAAAAGAATTCTCTCTCTGCATTAATCTTGTTCTGTGGAGGATTGTGTAAGACACAATTTACCCTATTTTTTTGTGAGTCGACTACATAGAACAGGGGTGGGCAAACTACGGCCCGCGGGCCCGTTAGGCTGTTTAATCCGGCCCGTCGAGTATTTAAAATTTTTTTCTTAAGATCGCATTCATTTAGCCTTTTTCTTGCAATACTTTGCGTAATACAGATGGTGGACAACCAGAATGCCTAATACCGCCGCGCCAGCCGCCGCGGTGATTTCGGAAAATAAACCAGCCGCATTTCAAAGTCGTTCCCGAAATGACCGCCAGGTGGCGCAAAGGGACATTGTGCAAAACAGCGGCAATTGCCGTATTTTAAAATGTAAGTGGGTTAAATATAAAACCCTAAGCCTAATAGGCATATTTTTCATATATATAAATAGGCCTATTAGGCTACAACAGAATAGAACCAAAGATAGAATCAATTTTAGAACTGAAAAAATAGAATCAAAAGTTAAAAATATAGACGATATTAGGAGCAATGACGCTGAATATTTTTACTATTCTATTGAGGAATTAGATAAATGAAGAGCTCTCGTGAGCGATACAATTGCATAGTAATTTATAGTGATTTCAAAAGCAGTCCTTAAAAAAAAAAAAGACATGGAGTAGTGTGGCATAATTTTTGAGAGATTACTCGGAACGCGTTTTAGTTAAGATCCTGGTTTCAATGTCCTTAATGTATATAGGGTAGGCTACTGCTTTAAAAAAATGTCAAAACGCGTTTTGAGATTGTTTTGAATTAAACATTGAAGTTTAAAATGTAGTGTTTTGGCACACCAGGCCGAGTGGCGTTATAACGTAGAACTGTAGAACTGTAGAACTGTGTGATTCCGCATTTTAGTTGTTTCAATGTAATTTTGTAAGTTGATACAACTTGTGGTTTCTGAATTTGTTAATTCAACTTAACATGTTAAGTTTTCACTGTCTCAACTAGTCTGCAAGTTGACATAACTAGAGTATTTGCCGCCTCAACTTAAAAACATATGCTGAACCAGTAAGGTTAGTTCTCATTTTTTATCGCGAGATGAGATCACGTGAAGCGCGAAACAAACAGGTCTCTCGCCTTGACTCCTTCATCGGCCATTGCTGGAGAGTTTATCGGCAGATGATTTAATTCTTCCACTATCATCAAATATGGTAAGTAAATATTCGTTAATATGATGTAATAACTTGTAAAATGACATATGAAGTAATCATCCATTTATTGTTCAATATCAACGTTTCTAGATCACATTGGACCGTTGCTAATCCAGTTTTGCCAGTTTAACGTTACGTAGGCTAATATATATATATATATATATATATATAATATTATGTGAGAGAGACTGATATATGGATGAATGCTAAAATAGCCCAGAGAGCGGGAAATGCATGTCGTGAAAAATAACGCATTTCTACCATGTTTGTTCACTCTCATGTTCAAGTTATTTGCGCCAAAATCAGCAAGTCTAATCACCATTCAGGCAAAGCAGCGTCGACGCGTGAGTAAGTTACGACAACAACGAGCTGACAAATAATGTAACGTTAATTTAATGTAAAACTGTGTGAGTGGTGCGGCAGGATTATCAGAATCCTCCGGTGTTCGAGATGGACGCTCCATAACTGAAAAGTTGTTGTACAGCTGTCTAGTTTTACTTATTAAATGTCGAACTTAAAAGACTGTGGTCAGTTATGTTTAGTTTATTGTGGGAGATTATGTAACTATAGCAACCGCTTAACCATCGCAGTGTTTTCCCCAGAACTAGTGAAATGCTTAGCAGCTAATACTGTCCTAATAAGGTCTTAATAGTAATGTCAATAAATATATGTCCACAAATTTGGTGATAAACTATTATTGATCTAGTCTTGATCTTGATTGTGTATGTGTACTCGGTTTATTAAATGTTAGTTGACTTAATTGTTCTTTTCTTTTGCCCTTGACCAATAAAGTGGAGCAGCAAGTTCTGTTTTTTTCAAGACAACCAATGAACGCATTGTCAGAAGGCACTACAAGCTGAAGCACTGCCATCATGTAAGTAACTGTCTGCTTCCCTGCATCTATAAAGACTGTGTGTGTTCATTTAGAACTGAGTTTGCTCTAAAAAAAAACATTTGTCCAGGGACCATACACATCTCTCCGGCTCTGTGCTGCAGCTTTTACGTTGAACTGTGATCTTTATGCTTTCTCAGAGACCTGTGGCATTACAGGCAGACAGGAGAGTTAAAAAAGGATCCTCCAGTATCTGATATGGAAAAAGAGGTGGCCGGTTCTTTTTTTGTGAGAGACAGGTAAAGTCCTACACTGCTGAAAATGGTGTTTAGATGAATATGTAGATATATTATTTTGCAGTGTTGTTTAACATGCTGCTGTTATGTTTGTGTCATTTAATATTAGTTTAGATCAGTGCAGAATTCAACATGCTAATTTCACTGGACCTGAGCAAGTCCTTTTATGAGGGTCTTGACTGGCATCTACCAAAACTGTTGTGTCTACCGTTCAAGCGCTTTGCTGACATTGCTGAAATGAGGACCATAATGGACAGCCTAGATAAAAATGTAAGTACATATATTTCTACTGTACTTTTTTCATAAACATTATGGGCACTTCCTTTCTTGCCATTTCTGTTGTCGTGCATATTTTTTATTAGTGCTGCAAAATATTGAAGAAAAAAGTAATATGTCATTTGTTAATGCGTATTTAAAATAAATTAAAATTAGTCACCTTCTAGTCAATCATTTTATAATGACATATTAAGTTTTATCTTTGATAATCAAAATTACATTTTGGAAGAAAAAAGTCCCCTGTGAAATCAATTTCTTCAGGCCTTAAAATATTGTAGCTTGATTGTAACATTTTATAATGCTTCATTTAGTGTACAGATGCAAAATGCCTCCGTTTATTCACAGTGTATAGTATTTGACCTAAGTCTCTCAGTTTAAAGGTTTTTTACAGGATAGTTCATTCAAAAATGAAAGTTCTCTCATCAATTACTCGCCCTCATATTGTTCCAAGCCTGTAAGACCTTTAATCTTCTTCGGAACACTAAATAAGACTTGGTGTACTCATGTTGTGTTTAAGTGGTTGAGCTTCAGTGTTGTATGTGTGAAAGCACATTTTGAAGTTTGTCATTTTTTAATACAGCACACAGATTCCGAAGAAGATATGATCGGGGCATGACTCTTGGAATCATCGCAGTGGTGGAAGATGTGATAGACCCAATTCCATGCAACTCTAGTGATGTGGCCCTTGTAATCGAGGAAGCAGTTGTTCTGCGAGGATTTGGTGACATACAAATGACATTGCTTTATGCTCTCAACATAAACTACCCCAGAAAACACCTCAGATACACTTTCGAGGTGATTCATGAACATTGGAGCTGATACCTGCAGTGCAAGAGTGCACTCTCTTAAAAATACATTGTTGAATTAAAGATGTTGTTGAGGTAAGGTATGTATTTCTATAAAGAGCCTGTGTTTTCATCTGTATTTTTTTGTTTACCCATGTTTTTACAAGTTCTCTGTATCAAGGGCCTGACATCATTTTCATTGTTTAACTTTGTTTAATTTTACTTGGCTAAAACATATATTAAGATTTCATGTGGTTTAAAGTTATTTCACAGTTAAAGAGGTATTATTAATGTGAAAAATCTTAAAGTGTTAGTTTAACCTAAATTAAAATTATTTTGTTAGATGTTAGATCTCATGTTGCTCCAAACCTAAAAGACCTTTGTTTATCTTTGAAACATAAATTAAGATATTTTTTTAAATGAAATCTTTGATCTTTCTGTCCCTCCTTTGACATCCTATTCAACTAGCACTTTCAAGGTCCAGAAAAGACATCCTTAAAGTAATCCAAGTGACGTCAGTGGTTTATATATTTGTTTACATGCAGCAGTGTCAGCTTTTGCGTCGACACAAAAATCATGTGCTGCTATGTTCTTGTTAACATTTGATGGAGAAAACTATTTAATAAATAAAATGGAATGAAACACTGACAATGCTTCATAAAACTTAGGTTAAACCACTGGAGTCACTTGGATTACTTTAAGGATGTCTTTTCTGGACCTTGAAAGTGCTAGTTGCTTAGGCTGTCAAAGGAGGGACAGAAAGCTCACCGATTTTATTAAAAAGATCTTCATTTGTCTACCAACAATGGAAAGTATTAACAGGTATTGACAGGTGAGCAACTTTTTTTGTGTGAACTGAGACATTAAGATTTTTCACATAAATATACCCCCTTGTGAAATTACTTTAAAACACATGAAATCTTAATATATGTTTTAGCCAAGTAAAATTTAAAAAAATTAAGCAATGAGAATGCATGTCAGGCCATCAATGCTGAAAACTTGTACAAACATGAAAAAAATCCCACATGAATACACTTTCTATGCATTTTTCAAATACATTTTTATCTTTAAACTTCATGCAGTTGTGAGATAATTGTATTCCTTTGAATATGTTAACAGTTTGTTCTTAACATTTATTGATTTGTAAGGAACAATAAAACCATTTGTATGGAAAAATCTGTTATTTATTTGGTTGAGATTGGTTGAGATCTATTTATTGCAAGTTGAGAAAATATGCTAAATTAAGTTCAATGAACATACACTTTAGTACAGATAACTTGAAAATGTAAGTTATCGTATTTCAACTAATATTTAGAAGTCCAGGTAACTTGAACATGTAAGTTATTGTATTTCAACTAATCTTTACAAGTCCAGGTAACTTGAAAATGTAAGTTATTGTATTTCAACTAATCTTTACAAGTCCAGGTAACTTGAACATGTAAGTTATCGTATTTCAACTAATCTTTACAAATCCAGTTAACTTGAAAATGTAAGTTATTGTATTTCAACTAATCTTTACAAGTCCAGGTAACTTGAAATTAGTTTTTGGCTCAACTATTTTAACTATGTCAACTAAACTTTTTAAGTTGAACATACTTAGTAGATTAAGTCAATAAAACTTAACTGAGTCAAAGCAAAAAAATAACTAAAAAATGTAAGTTGAGTGAACTAATTTTTTTTTACAGTGTACGCATTGTTCAAAAATCAGGTTTTATTCTGGCATGTTGAATTGTTAGATTTTTTTTTTTTAGATTTATTAGATTTAGATTTTAGATTTCGTTAGATTTTTTTTTCTCATAACAGCTAAAATAACTAATATATGCCTTGTCTTAATATGACCTACTTAATATAGGCAATATATAGGCATATAATAGCCTATATAATAAATTAGCAAAACTTGGCCACTAAATATTTAATTTTCAATTATTTTAATTATCACAATTAAAGTTTTAATTTTATTAAATTGAACAAGCGCAACAATCAGCATTTAATCAAATATTCTAAAAGATGTATTATTAATAATAATGTTATTTCAACATAATATTTCGTTTTTTTCGACATAATGTGTGCGTGCAACAAGCAAGATGTGTATTTGTAAATCCGGTGATGCGTGCATTGATTTTTATCAATAAACTAGAGTTTTCTGACAGTGTCGACTGCAAAGATGAAGTTGACGATCGCCATTTTTGTAGTGAACGCACCTAGAGAGAAATGCACATAAAGACATAATCAGAGAGTAGCCTTTTTCTTTTCGTTTTGAATTATTTCGTTTGAAGACATTTCAAGCTTTGTGTATTTGATGTATTTATCATGTCTGTGTGAGGCATACGCTGAGTTTCGTTAAGTTAGGAGGATGAGATGCGCTCCAGCTGACGTGCAATGCAAGTGACTGCGCGGGCGCCTCCATGATTAGTGTCTGTTATATTTGCTTCTCTTACTTATTTAAATCCAGGCAATTGGTTGATGAAAAATTGATTAAAATTAAGATACAATTTATAGAAAACGAAATTCACTTTAAAGAAAGGTTTTCTACTAAACAAAACTTAATGAAGTGGTCAAAATCATGTCTGACCATATCCATCTCTCGATATAATGCATCCTATCTTACTCGTGCTGTTCACTTTTCATATTCAACATAGATGGAAAAAAATAACATTATAATATTTTAACAAATATGATACTATATGAGATTATTTAATGGCTACAACAGTATAGTAGGCCTATAGACTTTTTTTTTAGAATAGATTTTTGCTGTGCACTTGCATATTAGTGTCAGCTGGGAAGGAAATATAGAGACCAGACCTCTTGGAACTTTAATTGAATACATAGCGTTGGTAAAGCATACTGAAATTACATCCCTACAAATTTATTAGGCCCTACTGAAAATAAATGTATCGAATTTAAGCAAAGTAGCCTAAATGTTAAGACTGTAAGCCCTTTGCTTTTTTACGTAGCCTATAAAGGACTCTTATAGCCGACTTTGTGTTAATTTAATTTGTAGAGGATTTGTAGAGGATAAATTATTGTAAATTTTTTGGCACATACTTTGGCTAATACTTAGAATTGGGGATTTAAACAAACCCTTAAATAATACAATCCAGTTAGTGATTCATCATTCACATACTACAGATATGAATAATATCTCAAAATCATGTAGATTGTTGAAGAGTTAAAATTATTTTTTAAAGCAGATTATGATTTTCCTTTTATGGATGATATATGGGCAAAAAAATACCATTATTTTATTTGATTTGATAAAAGCTACAGCCACAATTGTTATGAATAAAGTAATTGACAAAAATAAGTAACAGCATAATAAATAAATAAATAAATAAATACATACATACATATTTAAATAAATCAATTTCCAGTGTGCAAATATGCCCCACTAAGACTGTATGTTAAGACTGTAAGCCCTTTGCTTTTTACGTAGCCTATAAAGGACTCTTATAGCCGACTTTGTGTTAATTTAATTTGTAGAGGATTTGTAGAGGATAAATTATTGTAAATTTTTTGGCACACCACGACGAGTGGCGCTATGCATTGTTCTAAAGCCAGGTTTTATTCTGGCATGTTGAATTAGTGTTCGACAAACGCGGCGGCGCGTTCATTTGAATGAAGATCGCTTCTCGCTCGTTTGAGCGAAAACACACTGGAACGTTAGGCCATGTCGCAACGAGTGAATCGTGGCCGAGTGGTTGAACTTACGTTACGATCATTTAGATGACACGGGTTCGAATCCCGAACTAACTTAGACTACTGATATTTTTATATTAGCCTATTAATGCATTTTATAGTCTATTGTTGATGCAGAGAGATTTGTCTAGTTCTAAAACATAGTTTTTTGCTTATAGCCTATTTACAAAATAAAATCACCATGCATTTCCATTTTACACTAATGAGGAACAAATATTATACAATGACTTTACTTCTGTAGCCTATAATAATTCCAATCGTAATTTCAAAAGCAGTTCTGTTAAAAAAAAATAATAAAAAAAAAAATAATAATAATAATAATAATATATATATATATATATATATATATATATATATATATATATATATATATATATATATATATGACGTTTAAACGACAAACAATAAAATCAGAACCAGTATTCTGTTGCATTCATGGTTTCAGTGGCAGTAATGCATCCACGGCTTTTCAAAATGTCACAAAGCGTTTTGAGATTGTTTTGAATGAAATATTGAAGTTTATAATTAAGTGTTTTGGCACACCACGACGAGTGGCAAACTCTTTGCTTTGTTTTGCAAACTCAGATAGCCTGTGGGGGGTTTGGAGAAGGCAATAGTTGCTTTATCGTGGGGGTGCAGGACTGTGCAGTTAATGTTCCGTCTTTCATATGGAGAGTGTCGGAGCCAGCCTGATGAGCAGGCAAAGGCTAAATTCTTTTAAGGATTAATCTCAAAATCTCCAAAAGTCCATAGCCTATGTACAGTAGGCCCTATATCTTATTAAATTATATATTGTAGTTTTATTGATTGTATTTAAAGGTTTTCCACACACAATTTCAATTTAGCAGATACAGAGCTCTTTAATTCGCGACCCACCTCGTTTTATTGTAAGGTGAATTCAGCAAGGCATGTTGTATCTTTGAAGGAACAAAAGCTATTTGTTACAGTTTTTTCTTTCGTGATTTGTGTGGATGACACACAGCGACATATACAGTATTATCAGCTGTATGGTGTTTTTTTACGCTGAAATGCTTAATTTCGAGAAAGACCCGGCGCGCGCAGTGAGGGAGACCAAACTTACTAAAAAAATATCCAGCGCGAGAGAGGCAAAGAAAAACGCCTGTTCTTAATTTATGTTGCTTTGAACTTTTTTCGTTTTGTACCGTTTTAATTTTTTAATTTAGCTGCAATTTCTTTGACAATAGAAATTTAAAATGTTGCAAGAATAAGATTCTGTGTTTCTTATTTTGCATCACAAAGGGAATAAACTCTATCGATGCAACCCTGTTTAAATAAATAAACTGTCCCGACACTTTATTCATACCTTGAAATGTGCGATGGGTTTTCAAACTTAATTAATTTTCTTTTTCTTTTACATTTTCATTGTTTATTTTTTAATTGAAAGTAATACTGTATTGAAAGTATTTTTATGATTTGTTCGATCTGTTTTGAAAAATGTCTTCCGTTGCTATGGCCGGGTATCACTGTCAGTCATCTCAATCTCGTGAATGATTCACACACACAAAAAAAATAATTTAGCAGATTAAAGACGAGCTTCATCATCTTCATTTTCTGGTGCAATCGGCTTACAGTCTTCCTTCATCAGATGTGTCGTCTTTGCAGCGGCACAACATGTTGCAAATTTATGTTGTAATGTACAATTGATAATTAAACAAGACGATTGACTTTAATAAACAGATGCATATTTAAGCATCAAGAACGGAAAAACATAAACACTGTCGGCTACACTGAGATTCGATCTCAGATCGTTTGAAGCTCCTAGAGGCTATTGTTAATGCATTGACCACAGAGCTATCGTCTGAATAGCCTAGGTTAACTACTGTTTGTTCGGGATTTTGTTTTATTTTGTTTTAAATGTATTTTTACATATTTTGCTTTCGTTAATGTTAACCAATTCTGTTGTAGCATAATAGGCCTATATTTTTTCCCTAAAAGTTTGTTTTATTCTCTGCTTTGTTTGTTTATATTTTTACATATTCAATCAGTCTCATTTTTGTTCAAATAATGAAAAAAGTTTTTTTTGTTTTTTTTTTTACAAGATCTTGCGCCATGTTTCTTTTTTTTCAAATTTTTTTAAAAAAAATAAACAGATAGGAAACTTACCTTTTAAAATGCCGCAGTTGCTGCTGTTTTGCCCTGTCACTTGCGCCACCCGGTATAGCCTAGTTATTTCGCGAACGACTTTGAAATTCGACTGGTTTATTTTTGCTGCGGCAGTAATAGGCATTGTGGTTGATTATTTATTAAATAATTCAATTGATAATCATAACAACATGTAAGCCTATTTAATTCTGAATATAACAAAGAATGCTTAAACCGACTAACATCGGTTAGTAACTGCAAGTCCTGAAAATGTTTTAATTTTACGTAAGTAAATGACAAGTAACCTATTGACATAGCCTTTCTAAATTATAGAAAAACTGGGCACACAATTTTAACGTGTCTACTTTGTTTAAATTTAATGAATTTGAATTTGTTTAACCACAATATTTATCTTGAATTTATCTGTGGCCTCTCAGCTCAGATTACTGCCGCGGCAGATTACGTCATAAAGAGAATAAACTGACACTTTTCAAAGTCTGTGATTACAGCGCCACTCAGCGGTAAAAGGCAGCAAATACACATCCCAATCTTGCCGCCGCGGGAACGGCGGCGGTAAAAGTCTCATTCTGGTTGTCCACCATCTGTATATATATTGCGTTGCATATATTTGACAATCGGAATATCAGATATTGCATGCCATAGCTGTAAAAAAGGAAAATATGACATAAAAGCAGATCATAATTCATTCAGCGCTGTTGTGGCTGCGGTGTGTCACGTAACAAGCAATGACGCGTCACCATGGAAACCAAACAGACAGCGACTTAAGCGCATAGACTTGTTGCACGTTAATGTTTTTTCCTTTTTTGGAATCTCACAGAGAAAAAAAAAAGTTTGGTAACCGCTTGCACACCTGTTTAGTTTTTCCTTTGATTTGTCTGCTATTTAGTTTCTTTGCTCCTCTGGATTTGTGGATGTATCCTGACTGAGTGATTCCGTTTACCGACCTTTATCGCCCGGTTTTCGGCTACGCTCCCCTGTCTGCCATGTACAGAACCCGTTTTTTTTCATTAAATGTTCTGATATGCCTTTGCTTTTTATGTTTTATTTTATTATTCTTAAAATAAATTTGTATATTCGTTTATTCCGTTTTTTTCCACAAATGTATGACTTTTTGAAGTGCAAATTGATTGCCATATGCAGTTTTAATAAAGTTGAATTAACGTAACCTTCTGTCATTTTTACTCTTCTAAGTGTACACTTTCTAATTTACTGTTATGACCATTAAATAATAATAAGGATAAACAATATTTAAAAAGTATAGGCTATAATTATCTAACATATGACTAATTAAAAATTAACCTCAAACATTTTTGGTGTATAAATGGCACGAGAAATAAAATTCGTGGTATAGATACACACTTTCATGAGATCGTGTTTCATAATCTGCTACTGAGCCGGCCCTCTGTCAAATTTTAAAACCCAGTGTGGCCCTTGAGCCAAAAAGTTTGCCCACCCCTGACATAGACAATTAAATCATCATCATCGTCATGTAGAGAGTCTTTAATACACTAATCTGGTCAGAGCATTCTTTAACTTGCTAAAGATGTAAAGTTCTGAAAGCTCTATGCTCCGACAGGATTTTTTCCAATTATAACATCCAGGGTTAGAGACAGTTCAGATGTCAGTAATGCATGGGAACAGAAGACTGTACAACACGCTTAACCTGTTAGCCTTCACGAGGACGCGGACACACTGAATCGTTCTTAGTTTAAATAGTTCAAAGTTACTATCAGATTTAATGTTATTACCTTGACAAACTATACATCATTAAAAAGATATAAGACTAAAGTTTCAGTATTTGACCACTATTTTATTCTGAGAAACTTATAGTGACAGTTATGTATTAATTTGTGTCAGGAGTTATGTAATGAAAAAATGAGTCGATACCTTTAATGAATTATGAGCGTCAGCCACTCCCATTCAGAAAAAAACTCCTGTGCGGTCGTTATGAAAGCACTTGACCAAACAACATCCCTCAGGGCTTTTAGCTCAAAAATGTGCAGATTTAGAGAAATAATGATAGATTCTCATAGGTTTACGTCAGATTTCTATAGAGAGGAATAATATTTATTGAATTTGTACCCAAAATAGGCCGATGTAATCATTATGAGCACTGTACTCTGATGTACTGTGTTTTCAATCCATACTGGCAGCCTGAGGGCGCCCTATGCACATTTAGTCCATATATGGAACACATGAAGAAGAGCCATCATGTGACATTCCAGGAACTCTCTGACATAAACAAAGCTTCCAGAGATCGCTGTATCATGCTGATAAAGACGTTTTGGAGACATTAAACATGACTGCAACGATATATGATTTATCTGTGTTCTTCGAGCCATGTCAGGTATTTTCATAATAATAGATTATATTTATAATGTAATGCTAATCAATATAGACTTTATCATCGTGCAGAATACTATAAAATAATATATTTTCAGTCTGATTTTTTATCCAAAGCCAAATCAGAACACAGAAGGTTATTTAAAACACTCGACTTGCGTTAATAAGTAAGTTTGGCCGGAGAGGTGTGAATGTGTGCAGGGGAGACTGAGACTGAATGGGGCTCGTTTTCCCTACCGCATTCAAGCAGGCTCGGGTAACTCCACTGCTTAAAAAAACAACATTAAACACATCACTTGTAGAGAATTACAGACCTGTCTCTCTCCTACCATTCATTGCGAAAACACTTGAACGAGTTGCTTTCAACCAAGTAACATCCTTCCTGTCTCTGAACAACCAGCTGGATGTCAACCAATCTGGCTTCAAGAAAGGGCATTCAACCGAGACTGCATTACTGTCGGTCACAGAAGCCCAATGGACCGCAAAAGCTGCTTCCAAATCTTCAGTTCTCATTCTCCTGGATCTGTCTGATGCTTTCGACACTGTGAATCATCAGATCCTTCGGTCCACCCTCTCATCACTGGGCATCATAGGTACTCCTCTCCACTGGTTTGAGTCCTATCTCACAGGTAGATCCTTCAAGGTTGCAAGGAGAGGCGAGCTATCCAAAGCACATCAACTGACCACATCATCAACCAGATGATCCCACAGTAGCTGCATGGATCTCAAGCTGTCTGGCGGACATCTCGGCATGGATGAAGGAACATCACCTGCAGCTCAACCTGGCAAAGACTGAGCTTCTATGCCTCCCTGCCAATCCGTCTCTACAGCACGACCTCATTATCCAGCTAGATTCATCATCAATCACCCCATCAAGGTCGGTCAGAAATCTTGGAGTAATATTTGATGACCAGCTGACCTTCACAGACCAAATTACAAAGACCACTCGATCACTGCACAACATCAGGAAGATCAGGCCTTTCCTAACTGAGCATGCAACACAACTTCTCGTCTAGGCCCTGGTCATATCTAGGCTTGATTACTGCAATGCTCTTCTGGCTGGACTTCCATCATGTGCAACTAAACCTCTACAAATTATTCAGAATGCTGCAGCCCGTCTTGTCTTCAACGAGCCCAAAAGGGCCCAAGTCACTCCTCTGTTCATCTCTCTACACTGGCTACCACTCGCTGCTCGCATCAAGTTCAAGGCATTGACACTCACTTACAGATCTATCACAGGCTCAGCTCCCTTCTACTTTCACTCACTCCAACGAGTCTACATCCCTACCACATACCATCCCTATCCGTTCAACGAGCGACGACTCGTGGTACCATCACAGAGAGCCAAAAAATCACTCTCCAGAACATTCTCATTCACGATTCCATGCTGGTGGAATGATTTCCCCACCCTCATCCAGAATGCAGAATCCCTGACAACATTCAAAAGACAACTGAAAACTCATCTCTTCCGTGAGCACTTAATCTCATTAAAAAAAAAATTCTTTCCTTTTCCCTTAATCCTCCCTTATCGGGCTTATGCTACTCTGAGCAATGCCTGCACTTTGTATTTTGAGCACTTCTTGCATTGTTTTTGCCTCTTCACAATGACTCGCCTAATTTGATCCTAATTTGTAAGTCGCTTTGGACAAAAGCGTCTGCTAAATGACTAAATATAATGTAATGTAATATAATGTTTGCACCACAAAACAATAGAGACAATAGACTGAATGGATGCTTAGAAGATGACAATAAACATCAGTTTGCATTTTAGAGTCTAATCAAATTAAAGTCATATGTGACCCTGGACCACAAAACCAGTCACATGGGTCAATTTATTTAATTTGAGATGTATACATCATCTGAAAGCTGAATGAATAAGCTTTCCATTGGTGTGTGGTTTGTTAGGATAGGATGATATTTGGCAGAGATACAACTATTTGAAAATCTGGAATCTGAGGGTTGAAAAAAATCGAAACATTGAGAAAATCTCCTTTAAAGTTGTCCATTTATGTTCGTGATTGTGCTGCATCCACTCACAAAAATAAATGTTTTATATATTTACAGTAGGACATTTACAAAATATCTTCATGGAACATGATCTTTACGTAATATCCTAATGATTTTTGACATAAAAGAAAAATCGATAATTTTGACCCATACAATGTATTGTTGGCTATTGCCACAAATATACCCGTGCGACATGTGACTGGTTTTGTCATCCAGAGTCACATATGACATGATCTTTAAAAACATTTAGCTTAATTAAATACAGAGTTTTAGACTTATCATCTTCAGATTTTAAATATAACATGGTCAGATGTGGCTTTAGCTGCAGTGCATTTCTAGATTGATACAATGCCAACTTCATGAAGATATTTCATACAAATATATTTCTAGTAACTTTACAAAAATTTGAAGCTATTTATAAAAAAAAATTCATTATGACAACAATTAATTCTAAATGTACAATAAACTGCCATGTGTCAGCTTTCAGGTGAGATCATACTTGTGATTTTAGTGCAAAGGGTTCATGAACTGTATCTGTTTTAGTTTGGGTATGCCATTTCTGTGGATTTTTCAAAAGTGGGGTTGCTGGCTAACAGGTTAAACCATGCAGCAAGCTCTCACTGAAGCGCAATGCCTTATTTTTTTAAATCACAGCAGCTGTGCCAGAGAGTTTTTTTGTTGTTGTTGTTCCAGGCTTAGTAGAGGACAGCTGATGTACATTGGAATGTATGTAGATTACACAATTACAAATTCAACTTCAGACCATAAGGCTGAGAGTATAGGGAATTGTGTAAATATATACACTGTGAATGTACAGCACTGTGCAGAGCTCCTCAGTGCAGCTTAGTGATCAGGAGACAAATGCTTCACACATGCTAATATAGACTACCTTTCAATGGTTTGGGGTCAGTAAGATTTTTTTAAATGAATACTTTTAATATGCAAGGATTCTATTTTTTATTTTATTTTTTTAAATACTGTTCCTTTGGAAAAAAAAATTATCAAGGTTTGCATAAAAATATAAAACAGCACAACTTTTTTCAACACTGATAATAAGAAATGATTCTTGAGCACCAAATCAGCATATTAGAATGATTTCTGTAGGATATTTCTCTATATCAGTAAGCACTCTTTTTAAACTCCTCTAAACGCCTTGATTGTAGTCTTGAGTTTTCTTCAGGGAACGTAGACATTACAACATTCCTCATTTAAATAATTCCCTCCCAAGGCATATGCAAAAAACAAATAAAAAACAAAAAAACAGGCCTCACTGAGTTGCATTAGTAGTGTGTTGAAACTTGCGGCTATGGTAAGGGGTGTGACATTTCCGAAACATGCTCAAAGTTTCCAAAGTGACCAATCTCAAGACACTGGTCCAGCCGACCAATCAGAGACTGGAACTAAACAGAGCATTACTGACAGACTGGAAAGGGAAGATCTGCAACAATGCAAAATGAAAAATAATGTGTTCTTTAAACATTCAAGAATGCAAACTTATTCTAGAAGAAAAAAAACAAAGAGTTTGTAAAAGGGCATAATATTGCCTCTTTAATGATTCCATGATTAAATGTATTATGTTGACACACCACATTATATGAGCTAGGCTACTCATGTAGACATCCTGATAATTAAACGCAATTCGTAATCTTTTTTTATTCACAACTGAGAAAAAGTTGTGAAGGTCTAAAGTGGCACAAAGTGTGTGTGAAGTGACCCTGTGACTGATTTAGCATTTTAAAGACTGCATTTACATTCTGCAACAACATCATACAGATTCATTTATGCTTAACAGAAGATCTGGCAACAAGCATAAACAGGGTGATGACAAATACTAACACACTTCCCAGTATTTCCATGACAACAGCAGACTGCTCTCTTACCAACACTAATATAATATACACACTGAACAGCAACTTCCAGCAATAAAACTAGCAAGGGATCATTTTTACGTGCATCGATGTATCATCGACTTCTGTCAGACTTTACAGTCTCATTTGAAAGAGTTATGCATTTACTTTGTTTTTATATGCTCTTCTCGCATCTTTTGCTACGCTTAACATCGATGGCAATTCCACTGCAGGGTTGTCAAATGAATCTTACAGGGCAGCGAGGAGTGACGTGTGCACATTTTCAGTGACTCTAGGGGATGTTTTCCAAAATCACTGTCATAAATATGTCTCTTCATTACAGAACAAGGAGTTTATGAGTGTGCACACCCCAAACAACCACATGCACGCTCTAATCTCATTAGATCTCTATGTCTCATATGCTGCTTCAGCTACACACTTTTTAATTGCCTTGTATAAAATTTACATTACAAGAAATATTTTAAGCTCACACGGCAGATAAATAATAATGAAGTCAGTTTGAATGCAGGCTGCCCAGTAATTGAAGGTCCATTCGGATTGCTGACTGCAGTAGTCAGGAGAGGCGAGACAAATTACAGGCTATAAATTCTAGTGTGCATGGCATCCAATTTGAAGGAGTGTGCATGTGTTTTCAGATTCATCTGATCACTTTCAAGTATCCTTTTCATGATAAAACCTTTTACAAATACTTTCACCGCAAAACCAGACACATTCAACATCTAATGTCCTTCTAGAATGTACTGTTTATAATTAACTGATGCAATTTTTGCATTTTTAAACGAGTCCTCGTTTTAAAGATCATTTCATGCATGCATGCACCTATCCTACCATGCTCATATAAAGGTGTTCAATTGTGACAGGTGCACACAGGCCTGTGGGGAGCACTGCAGTACACTGTGCTTCTATTCGCCATTGCTGTCCTCTATATTGTAGTTGTACAGTCTGCCTCTCACATGCTAAATATAGTTAGATGTGTCTTACAGTGTCAGCTGGCAACGACTGCACCAACTACATGAACAAACGCACAGAAGTTCAGTTCAGTTTTATTCTGTTCAGTAATAACTTCTCATATGCCATTGCATTCACTCCACTTCTGTAACCAGCTAAGAAGTTTAGTTTAATGGTCTTAAAGATTTAATTGTGTTCATTTCCTGCTGAGCTTCCTTCCTGGAATTGAAGTCCCCATTTGTGCCATTAGAAAAGGCTTTGAGGAAAATGGAACAAAGTAACTTATAAAAGGAAATCAATAATATAACTAATCAATGGCTATTCTACATTATTCAGGGGTAACTGCGCTCTCATTTGCCTCACTCAATATGCACCAATAATACTTCCCAGCCTATCAAGCATAAAGGGCATTTTTGAAGGAAACAGATTATTGCAGAAACATAATTTTCATTAAGAAACGTTAGTCAAAAAGCGTCAGATTTTAAGTATTCTTACATTGAGTAAATTTCTTGCTCCAGGATGGACCACAGTTAATCCGATCTTATATTATTCCCTTTTATCCACATAAAGTATGTAGACCTCTTCTCTTTATCAAAAGAAACTGATTTATTTTTCTCAGATGGAAATAAAAAGACAGTAAGACCCAGGGAGTTTGAGTTATCTAATATTTGACGTCAACTCTTCATGGTGGTAACAGATGTTGACTCCATAGAGGTGACAAGAAACAACGCCCAGCAATTTCTCTTTTAACACTAATGCATTTTGCACTACAGGACGAGACAGATAAAGATTCAAACCACACAACAGGGCAAATCCACAGTGCCTGAGGAGTAATAGTCCTTTTTCACAGTTTGAAGGTGTGAATTTGATTGCTTGCACAATGGAGAGTGCACTAAAGTATTATGGGAGCAAATTGACTATTGTGTGTAGCAGAAACTGTTTATATTTCAGGTTAACCCTGTTTCTGCGTCTACTCAAATGTATTATTTCCTACGTGGAGACACGGTTGACTGATAAAACATAATGAATGCTGCCTACTTTCGCATTATCTTCCTTTCAATGTATTGAAGAAATTTCACCTATGAGGGTAGGTAATAAGTATTTCTATAACAAATCCACTTTTGGCAGCACAGCATTGCTGAAAAATTGCTGCAACAAAGTAGCTAAACTAGTTGATGCCTTTACTACTTATATGATTAAGGTACTGTCGTTACAGTATAATGTTTTAAATGTTTAAATGTTTTTGGTTCACAAATGAGAACAAACAAACATACTATTATGTTTGCAATCCATGCCACATTTGCATGTGGAGCCCCCTGTTGTCAATTCATATGATAACTGGCACTGGTCTTAATTAAGGGTTTGTATGCCTTTTCCCTTCAAAAGGAGATGAAGGAGCCATCTGATATTTTTTGCCCATTTCAATCTTTAAAGCGCTGCCTTGTAGCTTTCATTCATATTTCTCTTTATGTTGTGGAAATCCATCTTCTATCAGAAGAGAACAGTGGGTAGAGATGAAATACTCATTAAGACTTACTTTTATGACTATTATGTATCGATGAGGAGAGTCATACAGCATTCCTGCATGGCCGATGCTGTTTGGGTCTTTGGTGTCCAGTCACTAGGGGAAAGCTAGCACCATCTTCATGTAAAGCATGTTTCATAACTCTAAATGGAAAATTACTTTCTGGTCATTACAGGATTTGCTCACTGATTTCTTGTCCTCGGTAGATGCTGCATGGGTCTTTGATGTTTAATCAAACAGGAAGCAAGCTATGTTAGTTTTGCAGAATAGAACTCATTAGTAAGCAGTTTAACAGACAGATTTGAAACCCGAACAGACAAAAATGGTCCAACAGTACTTAATATTTATATTTATAAATATTTATAATATTTAGATATAGGCCTTAATTCTACAAAACATATAGTTTGAGAGCTAAGACCATAAAATATTCTGACAAATATAAAATATATAAAAGATTCAGTCAATTATTTTGTTTTAAAAAGAAAAATGTCAATCCAGCAAAAAATATAATAAATAAAACTGTTTACTTCTACAACTGTGCAGTGAATGAATCAAGTAATCTAAAAACATTAAAAAAATTGGAAAAGGAGAAAGTTACTATCAAGGCAAAGTATGCCTGGCAAGCAGAAAATTATTAATTCAAGCTCTTTAGAGGAAGAAAAATATATATTTTTTACAAATATATAGATATATACAAATATATACTTTATGTGAGGAATTGCAATATGTGATAATATGTGGTCTTATGAACAGAGACATATATAGAGATATTTTATAGAGACATCTCCAAAATCCGAAAGACCCAACTCCTTTGGAAAAATCACTTTGACTCACAAAGCAAGAAGATGGCATTTCAAACTAAATCTGTCAGACACATTGTAGCACACATATAAATGGTGGAAAGCGTGTGGGGTTTACAGAGGAAAAAAGAAGCAGTCAAGCAGGAATACGTCCAGATTGAGACAACAGAGGGAAAAGATAGTTATTTGCCAATTACGCAGAGAATACTGAGCAATAGCTAATACAAATCATCTTCATATGCCATATTATATAAATGCAGATTAATAAATAATGATCTA
This sequence comes from Abramis brama, assembly GCF_963993115.1. NCBI lineage: Eukaryota > Metazoa > Chordata > Actinopteri > Cypriniformes > Leuciscidae > Abramis > Abramis brama. The sequence continues at coordinate 6,460,040 of NC_139985.1, forward strand.
AACGTATCTTTAAGTGAGCCACTGCAAACGTGTGCAGAAAAATTGCAACAAACACTGCCAACTGAGGCATATCAGCTTGTTTATTTCATGGATAGCTTCACCACATGCTCTCAACAGATGTCATTTTGAACCTTATGAGGCTATAGGACGACTTTCAGTACAAAACATGTTTTATTTGTTCAGGTTCAGCTTCTGAGCTCCTATCCTACACTATCTAGTGTCTTAATATGACTAATTTCTGTATCCATCAGCTTTGGTCTTTAGTGTTGGTGTTCTGACTTTGAACATCACAGAGTGTTGGAACATGCTGTAATTAGATTGGACGCAGCCCACAAACACATTAAGACTGGGAAAGAGAGCCAAAGACTGAAATTTGCAAGAGTTACTTGGGCCTTTATGTATTCTCATGGCCTGATTATTTTAGTGGTGTTATCACTATGCATTGGCAAGCCAATAATTTTATGTTGCTCTTCTCTGCCATCCAGACATGCTGTTGCTTGTATCCTTTTCACCTTCAGATATTACAAAGCTTAAAGTGATGTTAATTGATAAGAAAATAGGCAATGTGAATTTAACAAAAGGATAAATGCACAACAAAATTTGTGTTATTTTAGTATCATTGATATACTATTATAGATTTTGTTATTTGTTGTTTTTATATTTTCTCTTTTTAATTTTAGTTTTAAAAAAATCTGTGTGTTCTGTAATTTTTATTAGTTTTTTGGGGGTTTTACGCATTGACGGAACTTTATTTTTTATTTTTATTTAAGCATAATAACTCTGAAACACACACACACACAAATTCTACTCCTCTGTTTTGTTGTGTTTAAATGCACACGCACACATACGCATACACACACACACACTCAGAGTGCTCTGGGAACTGAAGCATGTCTCACACATCCTGCCTGCAAAAATCTGTCCTGGATGCTCAAAAGGGTGACTGCCAGCTCTTACCCAAGAACAGCAGGAACTTTCTCTCTCCCTCCCTCTCTTCCAATCACTCACTCTGTCTCTCTATCTCTGCCCCTAAATTCAAGACCTGAGAAAACAGATTAAGCAACACAGGAAAGTGACCCTGTACTTTTTATCTTCACAAACAAATCCTGCTGCACTGAGAAATCAAAATAATACAATTAACATAAAAACATAGGGTTTTTAAAGAGTCCAGAACAGCAATGTAATTGAAAACAAAGATGTGTAAAGTTAATATACTGTGTTAAAAATATTAAGGACACTGCTTAATATTCACCGCTACCCAGGCAGCAATCTGCTAAATGTCCTGTCACTCCTTGTGTCTGGTTAGGACCAAAACTCATGGAATGGCTTCACATACTGTAGATTTTGAATGTTTTTCCCCTAGTTAAGATTGTGTAATGCGCAAATGCGCATGGAATGAAGCTATCGTCCACTTTATTACATTATAAGGCAGTCATAGCCAGAGTGAAAGATAAAAGAATGACTGCTGCTCTAATAAGCTTTCAGATCAGCATTGTAAGCCAACAAAAATGTCCTCTGCCGCATATGTTAATAGAGCTGAAAGCCGTTTCACTGCTCAAAACAGCCCCACAAGGCTTTACAAAGGATGAATTCCAGCATCCTTACACCCACATGGGTGAAAGAGCCCACCTCGCTCGATTATCTCTCCCAGTCAATTGAGTGTAAGAGCTTTTTTTCTTTCCCGCAAACTAAATATAACTGGAGGTGAATTGCTGTAGTGTTGGACTGAACTGGACAGTGGCTAGTCAGTGTTTTTATGTCAGTACACAGTGTGATTGGAGAGTACAGCTCTGCAGAGAGAGAGAAAGAGAGGGATGAGTCATTGAACGGATGACAGAGGTCAGCACGGTGGGAGGATGAGGAGTGCTGAGCGATGAAGGTGAGAAACAGCTTGGTTAATGGAGGACTAACGCCCCCGTTAGTCGTGCTACGCTAATACATGTAGAGTTTGTGTGTGCGCGCGCGTACATTTGTTTGACTGTGCTCCAGCTGACGCAGCTCACTGTGTGCAATCTGACAGCATTTATTTTTTGCATTTGCTGTTGCTATTGAAAAAAGCCTCTTTTGAAACGGTTGGTTTGCTTATTAGACTCACCCTGCAGGAAGTCTGCCAAACCTAACCAACACCTATGAAACACCCAATCCAGAACACACTGCAAACATTTCCAACAGAAAAGAAAAGTCACAATGTCACAGTCAAGAAAAGAATCAGGTTAAATAGATATTAAATGGAGACGTTTGCCTTCTCATCTATCTCAGGAGATGTGTCTCAAAAGAGATATTTACAATGTCACAAAGATTAACAAAGATAACCAAATCTGCAACTAAAAGTCAGAGATTTCAATTTGAGTCTTTAAATAACTCCAAAGCCAACTTATCTGAGTTATGGTGTCCACATTCATTTTATAACTCTTAAAATTTGAATTAGGGATGGGAATCACAGCGTACCTCACGATACGATACACGATACATGGCTCACAATACCGATAATATCCCAATACAGCAATTCTGCAATAATCAATATATTGCTAAACAATCCTACAATGATACATCACAATATCTGTCTAACTATGAAAACAAAATGCCTGTGAAAAGGTTAAAGGGTTAGTTCGCCCATTTAAGACATGAAGTTGTATGCAATCCTTACCAGCACTATAGTGCATACACACTGACCCACTCTGTGGTCACCTCCCTGGTCAGAGTTCTGGCCGCTGGAAGTTTTTCAAGAAAGTATTCCCGGTTAGTTTCCGGGGCCTCAAAACTGTGCGTTTTTACCTGAAAAAATTATATGCGTTTCAAAGCTTGATTAATTTACATCACAAAAAACACGCCAGCCAAAATTCATACCTCAGTTTTAATCGGCACTATTTTCTTTCCATTTCTATCAATCCGCGCTGCTGTCAACGTCAACAGTGCGCACGTTCCGATCAGCTGTTAGTGTTTACACAATCGAATGACAACGACGTAAAAAGTACAAAATTAAAAATGGTGCGAACTTGTAAATTCCCAGGTTGTGACCACAAGAATGTGCCGGGATCACCGTTCAGATTCCATCGTTTTCCTGTTTCGGATATAGCTATGAGACTTTGTGTGTAAACTGACATTTACCTGCTTATCAGCTATTTTATATAAACCTGGTACATTTCAAAATTTACCAAACTCTTTAATTTAAGAGCATGAAGAGTGTCAAAGATGTCTATTTACAACATGTTCGTCCCTGTTTCTTAGGCAAGTTAAATTATATTCACGTTTCCCTCATTCACGTGTTGAGCGCCACCTCGAGGAGCCATGAAGTAGTGACACTGGGAACAGGAAAATCAACTTAAGAGTGCCTTATTTTATTAATTAAAATATCGATATTTGGCGCCTGCATATCGATTATCGTATCGCACGGAGAAGGACAAAGATATATTGCCCAATCGATATTTTGTCCCACCCCTACTGTTAATGCATGCAAGCTGTATTACTCCAAATTAAAGGTTGATAGCTAAATGAAACATAAATCCATTCCTCCATTAAGTCTCTTGAGCTTTGAAAGAGTAACTAAAAAAAAAAAATTTCCATAACTGGTCGTACTCACCCCGTTTAGAGCGAAATTTGAACCGTGATCTCTGGCGTGGGAGGCGGGCGAGCTTACAAGGACACTAAGACCGTGGCCGCTAATGTGCCTCTTGAGACCAGGGGAGTGAGGTTTACATGCACAGCTCTTACTGACCTACGTCTGTTACATCCGGGTTATAAAAGCGCATCATCAACAACCTAAACAGCCATTCACACGCTCTATTACAATAAAACTCAGTTGCAAATGCATTTCTTAACTACACATTGCCATATGAACAAGCGAGACGATTCAGCAACTTCTCTGACTGATTCAGTGAGTTCAATCAGTGAAGGAATCGTCAGACTGAAAGACTGACAACTTGTGATTTTATGAATCTGTTTGACTAATCTCACTGTATGTTTATTTTCCTGTTTATGTTTATGTTACATCTTTCAAACAGTGAAATATATCACACCAGTCAAAGACATCCATTACAATGGTATGTGTTTACATAAAAAGTGCATGTGTCACCAGCCCCTAATGCGTCACTCTTGTCATCCAATTGTCTTTAAAGCTACAGAATGATGTTTTGATGTAAAACAGCTCCACTGCGGGTGAGGTGTGGCAGTCATTTCACAGCATGGCTCCCACCTAAGCAAAATAAAGGAAAAATATCTCAAGTTTAAGCCCTTCACTCCTCATACACTAATCTGACCATTCTGCTCTGCTATTGTTTGTTGCCTTGGTTACAAAGTCCCTCAATGGCATTTCACTCTACAGTTCCAGTAAATCAGAGAGCAAAAAAATAGAAAACGCACATGGTTTGGGAGCATGATGTTATACAAGGCTAAATTTAGGAGCTGCCTGTTCCAACATCCGTCACTCAGAATTAGGAGGGGAAAAAAGGAAATGTCTCGCTTTTATATCTAAGATCAGGAAGTTAAAATAGAACATTTAAATGGACAGGCACATGGAGATGAGGTCTTTGTGTGGGTAACTGAACCACGTGAATGAAAGCCTTCTGAATTAGAGCTTTCAAATACGCTTGGAAGTATTTGACAACATATCCCACGCACACTCAATTCATCTGTTGGATATGTTCTGCCTGATGAAGTCAACTACATCTCTGTGAATCAATGAAACTGCTCCTTCTCACTAGATAATCTGTCTCACCCTTCTTTGAATTAATCACCTGGTATAAAATGCAGCATTGATTAATAATAGTCATGTATGCTACAGAGAGACATTTATCTAAAGATTATTCAACATAGTGCTTCCTCCATAATTGCGTGCATTGAAATTTAATCAAATAAAAAATCAATTAAAAGCCAATATTTCATATGAACCTCTAAACAGGGTCTTTTTGGGGAACCTGTTCAACCACTGCTCTTGGTTTTGAAGAGGTTATAACTTATTTTTTCACATGTTCTATTCATATTTTGAACGCATCTTATATTATGCATGCTACATGTTCAAAAAGAGTCAGCACAGCCATGTGCAAGTGCATTATTAACTTAAGAGGAACATGAAATTGCATTTGGCTTGTCTAGTGCACACGGCCTTCTTAAATAGTTCCAAGAGTGAAACCCAGGCACTTCATTCAGCTTTTACACACTAGGGTGGGCTGTAACTCCATCAGCTATGTGTACAAATCCACTACCTGTCAGAGCTTGAGGAGATTGCTCTTTATTGATTTCTTTATAGACATTCATGCAAACACAGGCCAAATACTTGAGTCCTATAATTAAATCACAGCATCTGTTGACAGCTAGCTTAACAAAAAAAGAACAAGGACAGGCAATAACTTACATGGACATTTTAAAGTGTCGCTCGCTGTCAATCAAAGAATATTCTTATTGGAGTAGAAACCGAGCGAGATCATGCAAGACACCTTGAGCACAGTATAAATCTCTTGTCAAAAATGCTGCAGAATAAGAAACTGTGTGCCCTTGAGATAACATGAGGGGAGCAGATCCCAAATATAAGTGGATTAAACAGGCTTTCTGATTCATAAAAACAATTTGCATTTCTAAAACATAGTTGTTATAGCTTGTCTAATTATGCATTTTTTGTACTGTAGTTCTCGAACTTAAATTGACAATGATGTAGGGGTGTGCAATATCATGATTTTAGATAGTAAATGATTAAAATATCTCTGCCTTTGAAGAGAGGTTGTAGTATCGTGCAACAGTGCATTCAGTTGCAGTTCTGACAGTTCAGCAGTAGGGTTACGCTCATATGACATTGCAGTTCTTCGCCATCATGACAGTTTATTATTTGCATGCGTTTTAAAGCCTTGCCGGTTGAACTTTTTATTTCCACACTGTTCTGAGTGCGTACACCCGAGAGTGCGTACACACAATATAAGCTAGTTACACGAGTACTTAACTAAGTTTTCTTTCGCATCTTATTGTACTTAAATTGTCAAATACACACAAGGTTAAGAGCATAAACACAGTCGTTAATATCTTAAGTGAATGTAAGTAAACATTTCGGATGCGTGTATATTAGATCTGTGTGTCAGGTCTTAAAGTGACAGCAGCCTAATAAACCTGCTGCCGCCTGTGTAATTTAGGTTAATCAAACAAATTACAAAATGAAAATCTTCAAACTTCAGTAGCTTTAATAATAATCAGTGTATATTCATACAGTAACGTATGTGTAGTGTTTCATTTTTACATTTGCTTATTCAATTTCTAACTTGAATGCTGTTAAATAGACCTACTTTGGCTGGCAAAAATTAAAGCACTGTTTATTACATTTCTATCTTGTATTATATTTGTCCTTTTATTTGTAATTTGCATTCTGGTTCTTACTCTTCTAATTTTTAATAACAAAGACAAAATAATGAAATAAAATAAAGTTAAATAAGTTAAGTTGTAAGGCAAATTTTTTACAATTGGGCAAATTAATTTGGCTGTACTGATATTACATTTTTGCCAATCACCCACCCCTACAATGATGGATAACCTAAAATAACGAAATGTTACACTGCAGAAAAAAAAAAAAAAAAAAGTTTAAAAAGCATGTGAGAAAAGATGTGATGCTCAGATGATGTCATGGAGCATGGGAATAAAGTCATCATAATTCCTCATACAAACGATTCAGAGAGATGAAAATGTCTTCAGAGGCAGCATGAATCAATGCGGAGGTGAAATATTAATAAATTTTTGATTTAAAATTCCCCTTCAAATTCGCTATTTATGGGGGCTATCAGCTGGAGTGGAGCTTTGAAGATGCCTCATGCCACATGTAACCCTTTCAGCAGGAGCCATGCTTCAGCTATATCCTACTACCCTTTTGTCTCTGAGAAAGTCTTGACGTCACTGAAGGCTATGTTGTTCGCGTTTAAAAAATGAAAGGACCAATTCCCTTCAATCAATGTGACTGAGCATATATGTTGTTATTATTCTTTTTACTATTGGAGAAAGGAATGGTCTGTCAAAAGATTACTGACACATGTGTTGCTATGGACCATTTTGGACACATCACTTTGTACCCACAATGGGAGAAATGCCTACAGCCTTTCATCTTTCAGGTGGGACATATTCAATACTACCAAAGCTAAAATAATATGTCCTAGTCAATGGTGCAGAACTGAACAGAATCGTTATCTAATAAAAACCTGCCACAACTATTCTGTAGATTCATTTATCACAATTGCTAGGCTTAAGCAAAATCCATGACCTCTTGGAAGTCTCTCCCTACGGGACACAGTGCTGCCAGTAATGATGACTACCTTAGATCATAAAGAATAAGGGAATGGGAGCATATAATCTCTATTAATCATTACACGACCAAGACTGGTGGACTTTGTTTCAGTGACTCTTATGCATATGACCCAATGAAGCTTTAACTATTACACCACTTAATTTCCAACACCATTAGGTGAATAAATCATTGCTTATGCTCATTACTGTACTAGAAAAAATACACAAAATACAAGTTAGCTGAGGATTTCAGGGTCACGCTAAAGCTAATATGATCCTGGCCAACATGAGCTACTTTACACACAGTCATTCAGTGAGACAAAATATGGCTGCTTCCTCCAGTTTTGCTGATGGTGTGACATATTCAGCTTTGTGTGATTTTTTTTAGAACCTCCACCAGATCATTATTATAGTCTTGGAGACACAGAGAGCAAGAGGTTCGCTCTGGTTGTTATCTCTCAGGAAAGGTCAAAGGAATGCCAACAGAATGCCCCAGGGGTCAGTTACCTATTGACTGAAGTCTTGAACACTAATGGCTTACAAAAAAAATATACAAATGAGCCTGCTGGTTCCTGACGGCTGAAGTTTTGCATAAACTATACACTTTCAGGCTGATGGCATGCCAAGAGTGTTGTCTGTTCTTTTTTCTGCAGTGACTAAAGGGTTACATTTTATGGTTAAACCTTGAGAGCACACGTGAGTTAAGGCTATTCCATGACATCTAAAATTTGGCGTAAAGACTTAACGCTGCATAAAAGCTAATATACGCCAGCTCTGACCCTCCTCAGCAGCCGTTCATACATGTTCTTGCTTTCAACAGTGAGGCCCTGTAAAGAGGAATGGAACAGAACGGGGTGTCTCAGGAAACATTTAAAAGTTTAATTTCTTTTAACTTGAAAATCTTGCCACTTAAGGTGAAAGACATCCATCTAGCATTTTTACATAAAAAAAACCAAACAATAAAAACAGCACAGATGGACACTAGAACACATTCTGTGTGAGCGGCCCCTTAGCTCTGTGTAAATGAAACAGTGGAGCCTTTTGAAACTGTCATGACAGTCATAGTTTCATATTTTTATTTCTATACTCTATATATCATTTCATAGCATTATTTCTGAGTGTGAATTTTCTATAAATGCATTTATATATGCCTTTGAAAAGCCGTAGGCTGCCTGTGTAAATGCACCTTTGCGCGTTAAGACAGATGCAGTTTCTGTGCCACAGCATTAGGCTTTTCTGTCTGGATTGTTTCCCAGACAATCCAGTTGAAGCATACAGTATGTGCAGACTTCACCTGATCACAAAAGCTGTTTTTATATCTTGACACTATTCAATGCTTTTGAGCCAGAGTACAATGTGATTCAGCCTACAGTATGCATTAAAAACAAAGCAAAAGTGAATAAGCATGGTACTCTATAAGCGCTTTTGGATTCCTTCGGGATGAAAAAAGCAATGTCAGACCTTATGCATGCAGAGAACTGATTCATTTGAATGTTACTGCCTTTTATAAAACATCAGCAATCCAATAAATCAGCCATGTTTCCAACTGTACAGTGTCATTTTGAGGTACAATCAAAACTGAAGAATGCTATTTAGCCTCTTGTGCATAAAAATTACTGATCTGATTCCCAGTAGAAATCCCTACAAACATACATTAAAATGGCCAAGCTAATGCTGGCTTAAACTGCTGTCCACTTTATGCAACATTTGTCTGGATCTACTTACTGGAATACAGTCAGTCAGACCACAAAACTCACTTAGGAGCCGTTGCTTAGTACAAGTGCTCCAACACCATAGTGGTTAGTAGGCAACATTAATCTTGCAGCATTTTGTGATCACAATTTCACCTCTTTCCCATATCATTCCCTGTCCTCTCTCTACCATTCCTATCAATAAAAGTGGCAGCATTTCATTTACTTGAAGGCAGTATTCAATCAACTCTAGCCATACAAAGCCCTTTACTAAACCCAGTCCCATATTTCAAATTACAGTTCAGGACCCTTTAAAAGTGTAATAATATTTATGTCACATGTCAAAAGTTATAATCCATCTCTCAGGAGAAAATGATAGGGGATGACTTTGTTCTGGTAGAAGACCTCATAAAAAGGATCTGTCAGAACGAGATGAGTAAGCTCACTCCACCACCACTGGATGTAATAAATGTACTCACAGTCTGTAAAATACAATTCAGGCTACATGTAATCATTTAAAACAATGTAATGTTCATTTAAAGAACACTAATTAAGCAGCATGCAAAAGAGGTCAACGGTTTCCAACAAGCACTTGCTAAAAGACAACCTGAGACACAGTTGGACCCCATATGCTCCTAAGGGCTAATCAAACATCTGCATAAATTCTCAAATGCAGAAAAAAATAATCATCAAAAGCACTGAACCATGTATGAGTCTTTTTTTCTTATTATTATTAATCAGGTTAACTGTCCTTAAACTATTAATGTCATTTCGGATTAGCTAGATATGTGCTTCCAGCAGAGCAGCTCCTGTTATGCATGGACAGAAGAGGATGTCTGCTATCCAGAGGTAGTTATTCACATAACTGACATAACTGACTACAAGTATGGAGGAACTCTGGTGTTGATCACTGGAGTAGTACTGTGTGTCAGCCACGTTTCAGCACCATGGACAGCAACACTGTCTGCACAGCCCACATGAAGCTCTTTATTTGAGTACTACAAACTTAGATAGTTATAACCCAATCCTTCCTATTTTCATTTATATGCAGAAAGGACTGATGGTACATCCAATAGGAGTACATGAGCAGTTCTGGTGAATGGCTGTTGAATGTGAGCAGTTCTGGTGAATGTGGTACAACTCAACATCACTATTTTATACAGCCAGACAATCACATCATGCAAAGTGAAAATGATAAGAACATAGAAAATGAATATGCACACACTATTTATTCTGTTTTCTCTTAGCATAATGATCTCAATACCACTCTAAAGATTAAAAGGAGCAACATCATAATGGCTATTATCATTTACATTATGTGGGCACCAAATAAAGGCACCATTAAAACAATGAATAATTGACACTGATGAATAATAGATCATTTATGTTTAGACAACTACTGATGAGTTGGTTAAGTGTTTTTTTTGTTTGTTTTTTTTTATAATTAATTTTTAAAAATGGGTCAAATCACTGTCAAAAATGTATACAAAGAATATTGCTTAATGTAATTGCTTGTTAAAAGTGAATAATTGGATTGGGGAGGGGTATTTTGTGTCAACTTTTACACTTCATGATGGTCTTCTTTCTCAAAACAAATGAAATTAAACAAGCTCTTGCACAGAAAGTGTTTTTTGACGACTAAGTAGAGTCTTTATTATGAATGAATGCATGTGTCTATCATCCCTCAATGATGGCTGATGGTTTTACACGACTCTCCTTTCAACAAGTAGTCAAACGTTTACCAGTTACTAATTCGCATAATTTATAAGACTAAAATGAGCAAGTACGTCAATAACTTTGTTATTCATCTCATCAAGACGTCGAATAAAGACCCTCAGAATAAGGTGGAACTCATACTATATGACTTTTCAGCATCATTATTATTAAACATAAAACAAATTATATTGTATTATTTATAATATAGAATATTGTTGCATTTTAAGATAATCACACAGAAACAATTTGGTTTAAAACACAGACGCACCGTAGCCTATTATAAAGCCTTCCGAGGCAGTGCGTCTTTAATGCAGCACATCACATTAAATATATATATAAATAAAGCTGAACATATTTCTTAATTTTGATTTCTATTTTGAATCTATGCAGGTATTACTCACTACTTATATAATTACACTGCACTGCAACATGAACACACATGTAAAGTGTGACCAAAACAGTGAGTGCATAGGCTACCGTGTGATGTTTATCATTGTTCTGCGATTTAAAGTTATTATTTGTCGAATAAAGCCTGCAAAAAGCTTCCCTTCGACGTATTTTACGTACTAACTCACCGCACACACTTAAGTTTTGTTCAACACGGTGCCATTAATGCAAAACTTACTTTTCCAGTCGTGAATAGACGTGAAATGCCCTCTCAAGTTCTCAGTCCAGAAGTCTTCTGGACGAACTGAACTTCTTGTCGGTGTCCGTTAAGTTTTGGCGGTTATTCTCTGCACGGTAACGGTCGCAAATTCCGCGGATGCCTTCCCATCTGTTTCGCGCTGGCGGGTTTTTTTCTCAGTCGCGAGAGGATGATGGATATGAGCGCGCGCGAACGAGAGAGAGTGAGAGAGAGAGAGAGAGCGAGAGAGAGAGAGAGAGAGAGAGAGAGAGAGAGAGAGCAGCGCGCGTGAGAGAAAGAATGCGCGTTAATCTGACAGTCGTTTGTAGGGGTGTGGCCATCTAGTATCATAAGAGAAAATATTAAGAACATAACGTGCTGTTTTGTACTCTTGTCCTGTTGCTCATGAGGGGGGGAAATACAGCACAATACTCAGTTGTTTTAATTAGTTCATATGAGATGTGGCTAATCACACAAAAGTGCTGTAGTGTGACGGGGCAAAACTATGTTTATAGAACCACTTTATTAAATACGATTAAAGAAAAAATCATTGTTTACAGTAGGCTACCTTTTAAATGTTTATAAAGGTATATCATTTGTGTAAGAAAATAATATTTGAATGTAGCGAATGAAAAATGATCAGCTTGTATGCATCATAATAAGGAGTAAGTAGGGTAGGTTGGGGTAAGATGCTATTTAAAAATATAACTTTAAAGCATACAAGCATACATAAGTCTATACAAGTGTCTTATTTCGGGAGTAAGGAATTCACTGTCAGCAACTGATGATCATGCAGCAAAGGAAATACTTTTACACATCATCATAAGGTGAAAGTGTGATTAAGGTCTGGCACTTTCAACTCAAAATAAACTGACAAAGTAACTGCATTGTTTATGAATGAATGCATGTCATTCGGCTGACGAGCTTTACACAATGTTTACCATGTTCAGCCAGTCATTATTGGATTAAGATTATTTTATAATTTTTCACCTAAATTTATACTAATGCGTATTATAGAGTCACTTTATGACATAAGATAAAAGGAAACTACTCATGTCACGTTTGAATTGAGTTAAACGTGATCAGAAGGACATATTTTGGATCACGATTATACAGAGACCACATCCTCAGTGAAACAGCTGAGCAGAAGGGGTCGAACTCAGCCACCATGGAGAATTTGTTGTTTCAAGCTACATTCCTACTCGCAATAGCAGTTTGCCCCAAAGGGTCTCAATGTCTAAGAGAATTAGTTGAAGCATAAGCGTATAGTGTCTGCTTGAGTGGCTTCCCATGTTCATGCATCTCACATAAAAAAATATGAAAAAAGTAATATGCTTCAATCATATGAAGACTACTATGAAGATGTCCACACATGATTGGTTTCTACTCTATACCATACAAAAATCTAGTCTCTTGTGAGTAAACAAGACATTTGTTTTGGATGATTAGACATGCACTTCAAGCTGAGCTACTGCTATGCGTGGAAAGAAGAGGATCTCCTGACATACTGTAAATCTGTATGTTTACTATCCATACTATCCATTCTCACATTAAAATCCACCAGAGACCACAATAATCTGCACAACCTCACATTCATTTGACACTTATTACTGTTACAGTACTGAAAACTGAAAGCAAGTACCCACCATCAGGTTCATAGGATGGAAATGACCTTTATAATCAAAAGGGACCAATGAAACGGCACAGATTTTGGAGGGTTTCGAATCACTGTTGCATTAACAAACTGATTAAATAATCACAGCAGTCTTTCAAAACAGTTGAAAACAGAAAACATAATAATACATTCAAATATATACGATGTCAACACACTGATAGCATCTAAAATGTTAAAATCTTTTATGTACACAAAAAATCTTTTGAAAAGTGGTTGAAACTAAAATTGCCAGCTTTTGTCACCATTGCCATCATATATAATTAATCCAATTTAATATTATTAACAATAAAAATCAACAAATAAATTCCAATAATTCAATATTTTAAACACTTCAAATTCTTTGTCTCTATAGTTGTTCATAAAAAGTGTAATGTTTTAGATGCTGTCAATATACATTGATTGATCATCACCAATGACTAGTTAACCAGTATTACCTCCACTAAGGAGGTCCTCACATTCATTGGTTTTAAAATGAAACCTGCCAGTCAATTCTGAACTTTAAAAACTCTAAAGAAACTGTGACCAGAAGCTTTTTTTTATTCCTTGTCTATGTTAAAAATACAAAACTGAGATGAGGCTACACTGTTTTTGAATATAGGGTAGTGCTCATCCGTGTTATCACAGTGCTCATGCACTGTTAACATCACCAAATTACACAAGCCTGTGTTACTATGGTTACAGATTATCACAGGCAAATATGCACAGCATGAAAATCATGACTGGTGGAATGGAAGGGAGACAAAAAAAAGTGATGTTTTACATCAAAATATACTGAAAAGGTTTATAATCATCTACAGAATTGTAATAGAAGGTTAAAGTGGATTCACCGAAATCTTTTAAACATCTTTACATACTGATCAAATGAGGGAATGCTTGAAGCATTACAGTATAGTCACTTTAAATGATGCATTATGGCTTCAGAATGAGCATTTATGCTGTGCGGAGCATTCATAAATTCTGAAGACCTGGACCTCTAGAGATGTGAGCCACTGCTCTACAAATCCACATAAAATATCCCCTGACACAGTTTATAAGGTTTGGTTTATGATTTGTTTTTTATTTAGGGGCACATCATTTATCATATAAAGCTATCCAGTATGTCAGCGGCTCGTACTCCCAAGAATAAAGTAAGAAACCTGGGATTTGAGGACTATATGTGTGATGCTAGCTGGTGGTGTGATATTATGGAAGAACCCTGGGGTTTGGAAGTTGGATCTCCTTCTTACCACAACTGATCTCTCAGCTGAGTGTATAGCAAGGATTTACTAATCAGTGTGGTGCCTCCACTCAATTACTACAAGTCAACAACAAATCCAAACTGACACCATTTGTTTTCTTTTTAATATGAATGGTGTATGGCATGTTTGAGTCATTTTACATTGAATCGTTGAGGCAACACCGAATCTCTGTCCTTTAAGTCAACATAAATTAAAACTGACCCCTTTCTAATGCAAATTCCTGGTCTTACTCCGAACAATTCAAATCCCACCCTCATCTTTTCATTGAATATCTTGTTTTACTCAAAAAAATAAATAATTGTAAATAAAAAAGGGAGTGGAGTAAACATTTCACCATCAAATCAAAAACGACAATTCTTTAATATTTCTATATTTATTATAAATGATTTATGCATGCACATCATTATTTTATTTTAAAAATCATGTGCACGTGTAATCTATAATCAAAATAACTTCCCCTCCCTCTTGTAGTGATATCTCTTCTCTTCCCTGATGACGTGTTTACTAATGTGAGGGTGGGGCAACCTGTCACTCACATGAGATCAACCAATTGCCAGAGGTGGACAGTAACAAAGTACATTTACTTGAGTACTGTACTTAAGTACACTTTTTGAGTATCTGTACTTTACTTGAGTATTATTTTTTCTGGAAACTTTTTACTTTAACTTCGTTACATTTGAAAGACAAATATCGTACTTTATACTCCTTGAGTAGAGAGTATAGTAACGTCAGTCAGGTGATGATTTTGGTTGCAGGGGTTGCATTTTGTTTGGAAATGAAAGCTGGGTTGACGTCAGAACCCAATGATTTCTGACGTCAACCCGATTTTCATTTTCAACCACAATACAACGTCTGTCCAACGTTGGAGATTAACGTCAATCTGACGTTGGATTCTGACATCAACCTGATTTTCATTTTCAACGTTGGGTTTGGTTTTCTAAATGCGAATTTTGTCATTGTTTTGGAGCACACTAGCTTATAGACAACAGTAAGGCTAACATATTCATACTAAGGTACTGTAAGTATTACATACAACGATGCAACAATAATAAAACAATGCATTGACATTTACTTTTTACTTTTGATACTTAATACTTTTAAAAACGAGTACTTCTGTACTTTTACTTAAGTAAAAATCGGTCTTTACAACTTTTACTTGTAACGGAGTAATATTTGACCAGTAGTATCTGTACTTTCACTCAAGTAAGGAAGTTGTGTACTTTGTCCACCTCTGCCAATAGCAAACCACAACCATCCAATCAATTCCAAATGGACAAAATCAAGTATTTTACTCGAACATATGTCACAACAGGGAAGAAAAGACTCTTGCAACTTCTGTTTCATGTTTACTTTAAGTTGCAATCATCTTAAGCTCTCACATATATCAAAAATCCAACCTACATTCACTATAGGTTGTTTTGAAGCGATTCAAACAACTGCCATCAGTGTGTCTATGCCATGTGGAAGAGCAGCTGCAGTGGCTAAAACAGAGATGGTTTGAATCCTTAAGGAAACATAAAAAGGAAAGCAGAAAGTGGAAAATGCTGCCTCGGGGAGCTGCTCTGCCGTCCCATGTGCGCCGCTCCCTAAGTTATATCACATATACTGAATATCTGTGTGCTGACACGCACAATGTGTGCAATGTGACAACATTCCCTGGAGATTGCTGTGTGGAAACATTCTCCACTATGGATCAAGAACATGGGGGGAAACACTCTGTTCATACATTATGGTTTACTGTCAAGACATTGTGACAATGTTACGATGCTTCCATTGAATGTGACAAATAATTGAAATAATTCAATCACTACAAGAGAGAGTGAAATTAGCCGGACCCTGCTGCAAAAGCAGTTAGATAATGCTTGAGGAAACATGTGAAATCTCAATATATAAAATATAAATGAAGCTTCCCAATCATTAAACCCAGAGCTATGGCCGCAC
This sequence comes from Abramis brama, assembly GCF_963993115.1. NCBI lineage: Eukaryota > Metazoa > Chordata > Actinopteri > Cypriniformes > Leuciscidae > Abramis > Abramis brama. Next base: position 6,476,177 of record NC_139985.1, read on the forward strand.
TGATGGAAATTACTCCTTTATCGTGGCTTCCAGAGTTTTTATAAATAAGTCTAAAGGCCCTTTCGCATAATTTGCATAAGCATTCTCACACTGACATTATTTTATCTTACAATGTGCTTGATGCGGTAACAATATCAAATTATTTTATTCAAGTCAAAAAAATTTTTTAAATCACTGTAAGAACCACAAGTTACTTATTTCTTAGCACAGATGTAGGCTATGTAGATAAATCTACCTTGTATTAGGTTTGAATTCTTGGTCTGATTTTTATGTTGCGGGTCAAAATGATCCTAATTGAATTCAATTCAATTCAAGAAAAACTCATTCAATCAATTTCCAGTGAAATTACCATTCTTTAACTGATAAAGATGTACGCCTTCAACGCTGTGTACATTTGTTTGGATAGAAGTGTCTGCCAAATGCATAAATGTAAATTTAAATACCCTGACTGACATAAAAAATACATATTTTTTTATTTTGGGACTGTGCAGCTGCAGTTAACCATGAAATTGTGTGTCAAATTTACCCGTGAACATCAAAATCATCCAAAATTTTGTACATGCATTCCTTAATACCTCAGAGTGTCAAAACTTTGCAGGCGTGTTCATGACCCTAAATGAGAAATTGTCACAAAAAAACAATGTGAACAAAGTGTACAACAATATTTAAATATTTCCAACAATGAAGGTCCAATAATCATGCTTGATGATGGTGCAATAACTGATAGTTTTTTGACGCTGTAATTTTATTTTTTATTTCCAGTTTATTTATTTAATAAATATTCTTGAAATTCTTGATGTTCAACTCGCGCTTACATATCACGGATCAATCTAAACACGTAACAAAACTAGATCAGGTGGAAATATCTCCTTAAAGTACTGTGACTATTGCAGGTGACCACTTTTCTCCTTAAAGATTAGCAAGAGTTAGGTCAAGAGTTGTGTAAGACATAAAGCCAAAGGCATTTCATAACATTCAAAGAAAAAAATTATGTGTGGCAGAGAGTCAATGTCAAAACATGGTAAATTCGCCCTTCTGTGGCACTATCTGCAGCACTTTTGTGTGTTGAAGCTCTGACGCAAGTCATGTGAAAGGGACTTAACATCTTCCTAATTGCGTTTATGTCTCCAGTTTAAAGCTTTTAAACTCCTATCTTTGAATGCTGAACTACAAAAAAGAACAATTGAGAGCTGAGAGGTGACTATGAGCTTTCTAAAGCACTTAAATTCAGCCCAAATGCCTCCTCAGTCCTGCAATCTTCCCATTTTAGAAATCCTATCTCAGAAAATACTCTCCCTCCAGCATCCATGCTGGATCTATATATCACTTCTGGGTCAGTCTGCTGTGCCTCCAAGTAAGCAAATCTTCATTTTCTTTGTCTCTAAGAGATTTGATCTGGAAATATAATTCAATTCCAAGAGATGCATTGTCTTTATAAATTTTCCTCTAACACTTTCATTGTACAGTCTTCTCAGAAGGTGTAGTCTGTATATGGACTCTGGGTAGAAGACAAACAAAATGGTTAACCTGCAGGTAACTGGATCATAACAACAAGATCTTTATTGCTTCTTAAAGGAGAGGCGTGTCATTTTTTGCACCACTAGCACCATAAAACAGAATTGGTCGAGATGTTTATAAAGGAACTCAACCTACTAATAGCTTACTTATAGTCTCTGCATAATAACCTGGGACAGTAGAAAGCGATTAAACATTGGGTATATATACAGTGAGGAAAATAAGTATTTGAACACCCTGCTATTTTTCAAGTTCTCCCACTTGGGAATCATGGAGGGGTCTGAAATTGTCATCGTAGGTGCATGTCCACTGTGAGAGACATAATCTAAAAAAAAAATCCAGAAATCACAATATATGATTTTTTAACTATTTATTTGTATGATACAGCTGCAAATAAGTATTTGAACACCTGTCTATCAGCTAGAATTCTGACCCTCAAAGACCTGTTAGTCTGCCTTTAAAATGTCCACCTCCACTCCATTTATTATCCTAAATTAGATGCACCTGTTTGAGGTCGTTAGCTGCATAAAGACACCTGTCCACCCCATACAATCAGTAAGAATCCAACTACTAACATGGCCAAGACCAAAGAGCTGTCCAAACACACTAGAGACAAAATTGTACACCTCCACAAGGCTGGAAAGGGCTACGGGGAAATTGCCAAGCAGCTTGGTGAAAAAAGGTCCACTGTTGGAGCAATCATTAGAAAATGGAAGAAGCTAAACATGACTGTCAATCTCCCTCGGACTGGGGCTCCATGCAAGATCTCACCTCGTGGGGTCTCAATGATCCTAAGAAAGGTGAGAAATCAGCCCAGAACTACACGGGAGGAGCTGGTCGATGACCTGAAAAGAGCTGGGACCACCGTTTCCAAGGTTACTGTTGGTAATACACTAAGACATCATGGTTTGAAATCATGCATGGCACGGAAGGTTCCCCTGCTTAAACCAGCACATGTCAAGGCCCGTCTTAAGTTTGCCAATGACCATTTGGATGATCCAGAGGAGTCATGGGAGAAAGTCATGTGGTCAGATGAGACCAAAATAGAACTATTTGGTCATAATTCCACTAAACGTGTTTGGAAGAAGAAGAATGATGAGTACCATCCCAAGAACACCATCCCTACTGTGAAGCATGGGGGTGGTAGCATCATGCTTTGGGGGTGTTTTTCTGCACATGGGACAGGGCGACTGCACTGTATTAAGGAGAGGATGACCGGGGCCATGTATTGCGAGATTTTGGGGAACAACCTCCTTCCCTCAGTTAGAGCATTGAAGATGGGTCGAGGCTGGGTCTTCCAACATGACAATGACCCGAAGCACACAGCCAGGATAACCAAGGAGTGGCTCTGTAAGAAGCATATCAAGGTTCTGGCGTGGCCTAGCCAGTCTCCAGACCTAAACCCAATAGAGAATCTTTGGAGGGAGCTCAAACTCCGTGTTTCTCAGCGACAGCCCAGAAACCTGACTGATCTAGAGAAGATCTGTGTGGAGGAGTGGGCCAAAATCCCTCCTGCAGTGTGTGCAAACCTGGTGAAAAACTACAGGAAACGTTTGACCTCTGTAATTGCAAACAAAGGCTACTGTACCAAATATTAACATTGATTTTCTCAGGTGTTCAAATACTTATTTGCAGCTGTATCATACAAATAAATAGTTAAAAAATCATACATTGTGATTTCTGGATTTTTTTTTTTTAGATTATGTCTCTCACAGTGGACATGCACCTACGATGACAATTTCAGACCCCTCCATGATTTCTAAGTGGGAGAACTTGCAAAATAGCAGGGTGTTCAAATACTTATTTTCCTCACTGTATATATATATATATATAAATATAGCTCTTTATTTCCATCTTGTTTGGTTCATTTAATTGTGATTGTTTAAATAATAAGGTTATAATCGATGAAGTTTAAGGTTTATTTTTCTTTCGTTGTTTCTTTTTTTTTCGTTACAGAGGCAGCATGCCTCTTAGAATGGCTATTTTCACTGTTTTTCTGCCTAAAGTAACTTTGCAACATGTCAACAGTTTGATTTCCAGTGAGAAACAACAAACCTCAAAGTCAAAATGAATGACATTGATATGATCTTCGCAAAAGCTGTTAAAACTATGCCTGAAAGCTGTTCATGTTACAAAGGACACTGTTTACAAAGCCTGAATATGAAACTCAAAACTCAGTACTATACAACAAGAATGAATTCACTGATAATTCTTTCAGACAAATGACAGAGTAAAGACCAGAGAGGATGTAGAAGTTTCCAGCATCATCCCAGTGAAGCTGATTTACATTATTCAGATTTGCTTATTTAGATATACTGTAGTCATAAAAATGATAAAGTTCACAACGTTCAACCCTGACAACCTTGCAAGTAGCAAAATCCCTCACACGAATAATTTAATAATTTAATAATTTGTCAGTGTGTTTACTTTATATTGCAGGTGTTCTCAGGATCCTCTCAGCATTGAATCCCCAGCATCTAAAATTAAGATATGCTTTAATTTTTCTGTTTTGCCGTGGAAATTACTGACATTTGTGTGGAAGTTCAACAAACTGCAAGTTTCACAATTATTAGCAGAATCCCTATTACTCAAATTTGTAATCATTCTTAGAAAAAAAATGGTTCAATGGTGTTCTACATAGAACCCATGGGTTCTTGATTCAGTTTTAAAGAATCATTTATGCCAAAAAGGTTATATATAAGGAGAAATGTCTTGTTAAGTCAAGTCACCTTTATATAGCGCTTAATATTGTTTCAAAGCAGCTTTACAGTGATAACAGAAAAATTATTCAGTGATGCAAACATAATTTATATTTATTTGCTCTAAAAGAAAAGAGTGTCATTGGAGTGTCAAATGAAGTCAGTTCAGTGTTGATTTAGTTCCATTGTAAAGATCATCAATTAAATGATTTCACAAATGTCTTAAGCGATTGCCTATTACTTTCATGTTTAACAAGTTACTTCCTTTTTTTGGATACACTTTATTTTAAGGTGTCTTTGTTACAGTGACTTTGCAATTACATGTCAACTAACTCTCAGAGTATTAGTAGACTGTAAGGTTAGGGTTAGGTGTGTTAGGGTTTAGGTTAGTAGAATAAGTTGACATGTAATTGCAAAGTTACATATAATGTCTGTTGGGGGAGCATTAAAATAAAGTGTTAGCAGATATTAAGCAGACAGTCTACTAATACGAACTACTAATGTAGTTGCAAAGCTACTTATAGTTAGTAAAATGTCTAAAGTGGACTATCGAAATAAAGTGCTACCAATAAATTAAAACATAATTAAATAATCAAAACTAAATCCATAAAATTATCCCATGATGAGACCCTTGAAAGTTTCTACTGTATTGCACCTGACAGAACCCTTTAAGGTTCCATATAACATTTTCTTCTAAGAGTGTATATGTTGTAAACAATCCGCTAACCCTACAAGTATTAAACTTTAAAGAGAGACTTGCTTGATATTGTGTCGAACATACATCAAATCATGTGGTTTGTTGGGAAGAAGTTTTCATGACAAAACAGGTGAACAAAATCTGAAAGAAGGACTTAAAGGGTTAGTTCACTCAAAAATGAAAATCAATTACTCGCGCTCATGTCGTTCCAAACCCGTAAGACTACTTCTGCAAGAACCAATGAAATTTGTTCTGGCACGTCAAGCAAGTACGGTTGTGCTTCTGTTTATGTTCGCTGACCAATGTTTATATGTGAATAATACCCAAATTGAATCTGTTCATCATAAAAAGCAATTTAATCTCTTCAGAAAACTTTGACTAAACCGCTCAATTTGTATGATTTTATCTTTATGATCTCTCTGTATGAGCAACAAAGTGGTAGTTGCGTAGCTGTCAATGGAGTCATTCGAAAACATCTGTGTTTCGAAGATGAATGAAAGTCTTACGAGTTTGGAACGACATTAGGGTGAGTAATTGATGACCATTTTTTAATTTTTGGGTGAACTAACCCTTTAAGACAAATATTGGCATCAAAATATCAAAAAGAATTGTTGCTCGGCTGAAACAAACATCCAGAACACCCTAGAAACTCCCCCACCCACAACAGTTTTGCATGGGCATCCATCATCAGAAAATGTAAACATTAACAATAAATCTGACTGGAAGATGTCAGTCTACAGTGATGAATTGCAGGTCTCTTTGAAGTGTTTGAAGAGTTTCTGCTATGTTCCTGGAAGCGACTATAGGAATGAAAGTATTATGTGGGCAAATAATACTGACAATGCTTTCTGTTTACCAACATTCTGCTGTTTTTCCATTAGTGGTGCGAAAAGAAGAACCATTACACCAGAATGGTGTCTGAAAGCCTTAATGATCTAACAGATTTCCAAAGCGTCACCGACTCTGACTGCAGGTGGTGTGGTTGGTACAAACTCTCCTCCCAGCGGGGTCCGGTATATTTTTATTCTTGTTGGATCATTTGCTGAGTATGGCTCCTCAGACCAGCATTGACTGAATCATCATAATTAAAACTGATAAAAAGACACGAACAGATGCATTCAGAAAATTAAGGGCCACTTATAAAGGACAGATTTATGACAGAGATCTTAGCCTCATTAAAAGAATGGTGGAAATGTGAGCAAAAAGGCACTTTTTTTTACCCGCAGCCTTCCAACGCAACTCTCCAGAGAGACCCTGCAACTGCTAGAAAATCACAGCACCGTAATGAACCCCACAGGAATACCCCCACTCCGACATACACAGCTAAATAAAGCCTCGGAAAATTTCCAACAAAAACCCCATTCTTTGAATGGACTTGGAAAAGGTAGTATCTATAGTTGTTTTTGTTTTTTTTCTCCATGCATATCATAATACAGTATCAATCACATTGCCTAGCATTTAGATCTACAGCGTTCCTGTAACTCATGGTCATGGTTTTGGTTCCCAAGGAACTCATATACTGAATAAATATCTTGAAGAACTAGCCTAGTTTTCACCTAATTGATAAATGTAAAAGTATTTGTTGTTAACCAGATATTATTAGAAAAATATAACATTTTATCATAAAACCATTATTATAAATGTATACAAAGGCAAAACTGATAAGTTTAGTACCTACATAAAAAACTGCATAATTTGTGTTCTTAACAGAAAGCATGATAAAATATTTATTAAAAAATATAAAACAAAATATAAATAAAAAAATAATGTTAAAATAATACATAAAAATTATTTAAATATATATTTTAGTGGTAGTAGTATAATATGTATATATTATGATAAAAAAAGACAGACATGCATATATTTCATGGTTTCAACGCAGCTCATTCAATACCAATTTAGAGCAATTTATTTGAGAACATTTCTTAGTTAATTAATCCTGATGGTGAACTCCATGAGGAAAATGCAAATTTACTCAAAAAACTAAAAGACTTAATAAAGAATTTTACATTTTGATGAGCATCTTTATTTTAGTAACTTTTCCTCAAAGTCAAAAAGTGTAGGATAAAGGCTGGCAACATTTTTGGGCGACACAATATGTTCCAAACTCATCGCTATTAACTGATGCCTCAGACAGATACAGTGTATGACTTCCTTTACAGCATTAACATTTCATGTCACTTTGACAATTTAGTTAAAATGTCAGTCTCTATCTACATCACTGTCAAAACGGAGAAATCAGTTTCCAACAACCTCCCAAATAAATGGCAAACCAAATCTCAACAAGAACAGCATGTAATATCCTACAGGGCTCAGTGAATCAGTGCAGTACAGGGACAAACATGCTATTCATTATTTAATGGAAGATGACTTGAGGAAAAAAACTAAGTTAAATAATCCATATAATCCCAGTGTTTCGTTTTTTTTAAGAAATTCTAGGCGAACCTATAAATTTTTTTTTTATCTTTCCAGGTAAATGCTTGATTGAATTCACACATTCTGTCAAGCATGCACACACAATCAAGTCTGGGTAAAAGTGATGGTGTAAGTGTGAAACTGTGTGTTAAGTGTTAAGTCAGGTCGTTTCCATTAGCATCTGAGTGGCATTTAACATCTAAACATATTGTGGTACAAAAAACTGAATCTGTCTGACACACTGGCTAAACAGTGCTATATATAGCCTAACATGCAGCACACAGAATATATTTCAATATTACTCAGCTCAGCATATTTTCTGCAACATTCAGCATCAGGCTAAAACCTATTGAACTAAATGGTTAGTTCACTCAAGAAAGAAAAATGTGTCATTTATTCACCTTCATGTGACCTTTCTTTCTCAAACCTGAATCAGACCCATTTCTCCCATGTCTCTAAGCAGTTAAAGCACAAGCAATGGACACATATTATCCATTAAAATGAGTGTAGTTCAGGCCACACCTACTATCCCTACTATCTTTGCACTCTTACATTTTAAATTAGTCAAAACCAGTGACATCTTCCTGGGCAGAAGATCAGAATTTGCATAACCAAACAGCCACTTATCTGCCTTCTGTCGCTCAGGCAGGGGTCCAGAAAAACAGCGATGCCGTTCTGCCCCAGAGGAATAACGTCATGGCTTCTGTACCAGCCCTGGCCTTCCGTTACAGACAACACCAATTCGTCGGCCAGATGACGTAAGGCGCAGGGAAAGCAGGTTTTCAGTGTCTGTGCGTTTGATTGCGTAGGATGAGGCGCTGATGATATTAGCTAAATAAAGTACAGTTGCATCCATATTATTATCTGGCTCCTCTTAATAAGAAAGATATGAATTTGCAATGTTCTTTCTCTCTGAATTTTTCCAACATATTTTAGTTTACTTTTACATTATATTTGTACATTTGGCAGATGCCTTTTTCCAAAGGGACTTCATTCAAAATACATCAGTCCATGTAAACCCATGACTTTGCCATTGGTAGAAAATTATCATTTTCAATATTTTTTTTTTTGCTCATTTCAATGTTCTTTACCGACCTTTCTATCTTTTCATGTTCTTTTCCATGTTGTGAATTATAATAAAATCATTAGCTTAAGTTGGCTGTAGTCTTTTCTTCCCTATTGTCACATATACAAACAAAATGGCTTCTTAAACAAGAAAAAATGTAGGGCGGGACTTGATTTTATCCATGGGGAATTGATTGGATGGTTGTGGTTTGCAATTGGTCGATCTCATGTGAGTGACAGGTTGCCCCGCCCCCAGTAAACACATAATCAGAGAAAAGAAGAGATGTTGCTGCTAGAGGGTAAGCTATTTTGATTAAAGATTATGAGGGCACATGACAGATAAATCATTTATAATAAATACTGTTATATTCCATAAAAAAATAAGAATTGTCAATTTCGATTTCATGATGACATTACATCACATGACACACATGCCACGCACTAGTGCACACACTACACATTTCTGGATGTATTTTTAGTATGGTCATATGGTCATCGTGTAGTATTAAACATTAGCAGTTCTTAAAACTAATGCCACAGTACTTTTCTCCTAAAAAGCTGGATTCTCTTGCCCAAAATGACGTTAATGCACTAGATCTCTAAAAACGAGCAGCAAAGCACGAATGAGACGACAGATTGCAGTTTAAACTCAGGAACTCAATAAATCTCAACATTGATTATAGGTTGTTGAATAGCACTACACTCATCTTAGATACAAGCAGCCCCTCTCTAACTCTAACTCTCATTATTGTTCACAGATAATTAAATCTTACACTGGTCATATTAGAGCGAACTGCTCACAATGTTTATTACATATTATTTGAAAGAGATTTTAAGGGCAAAGGATAGATCTGTCTAAATGAGATTTTCAGCTCCCCTGGGGCTCCACTTTGGGCCTGCTGAGAGAACGCTGCACAGAGATCTATCAGAATCCTTTCTTTTTTCTTTTACATCCATTGCACATCCACACAGAAAGTGCTGTTCAGATTGTATTACAGCATTTGCCTCCGTCTCGCAGGTTTCACCAGGCTTTGAACAGAGTAGATTAAGCTAGCAATATGTTTGCTCATTTTTATGCAACCCATGGATTTGTTGGAGCACTGCTTTTGAACTGTTCGTATTTTACTTTCAGACACAATCAGCACTTGAATAACTTGACAAATTGTTCTACAGCTTACAGAGACGTCTTTCTGTCAGTGCTTTTTACTATTTGGAAGGGATATGTTTTTCTCATTTTTCTGAATGTCTAAGAATGCTAGACCCTACAACCACAGAACACCCTAAACAACCAATCATTAACCACTCAGAACCATAGATATTTATACGTAGATTCCACATTGGACCTCTGCAGACACTTCGGCGTCCCTGCCATCTTGGAACGGTCAGCGTGCCGTCACTTACAGTAAGAATCAATGATGCCACAACATTGCTCAGCTTCTGGATGTGAATATTTGATTATTTGGTTTGTCCATATTTTACCCATATTTGGGTTGAAACAACTCAGCATTTGACAGGTGAGAACGTGTTTTTACATGTATTAACTCAATATTACAGGTTTTTACTGTGGTAACTTTTTAATGTCGTGTTAGCTGATGCCTTCATCTTGTTGTATTGTGTTAGTTTAGCAAAGTCATCTGCTGAAGTTTATTGCAGATACAGATATTCATAAACGTGTCTAACTACGGTTGCAGACGCTCAGTCAACTTGCTCTCGAATGTTCGTGGAACGGCTTTGACCAATATGGTGGGTGGTTTACGTATAGTGGATTATAGAAACTGCTGCTAATAAGACATATTATAGCATATTATATATGCTAATAATACACATTTTATATGTAATATATAATATATATGAAGACTTCAGATGCAAAAGCCTCTAAGTGCCATCTGAAATTTTCTTCTAAAATTAGCATTTTTATCGAGCTCGTATATTTAAGTTCAGTAATTTCACTTTAATGACAATTAATAAATAATTATAATTATTAATATTTATTAATTATTAATTATTTATTACATGGCTTGGTTGAATTCTAATGTAGAATGCGGTCAGTTATTTCTTGATAACAGACCGCTGCTAAGTATAACACACCGTTGCCATGAAAAACAGAGCGTTGCTATGGACGCAGGATTCTAACCGTAGAGACGGAATGGACTATTTTCTTTAGCGGAAGCAATACAATCGTTTTTAAATCAATAAACTCCTTTTTAAATTAATATTTTGTGTCAAATTATTGATTTATTTGGTAGGTAGCCATGTAATAAGCGGGATAATGTAGAGCGAGGCGGTTGTTATAGCGAATACAACTCATGCTGATTCAAGACCCCGACTTGGGGTTGTATTCGCTATAACAACCGCCTCGCTCTACATCATACCTTACACATGTACTGTATATCTATGCTCAGAACACCCTAATAACCACCTAGAACACCAAATCAATAACCTAGCAATGACCCAAAACAACGTCTTAAAAACCACCTAGCAATACATTAGAAGTCACTCAAGCAACTGCATAGGAATGCACTAAAATCCATCTTGAACAACTTAGCAACTGCAACGAACGTCCTGCCTCGCCCTATATAACCACTTAGCAACCACACAGAATGCAACAGTATAAGAATGCAAGAAGGCAATGACAGAACATTAGAGCATCATTACAGCGAGTTTTTAACTGTCCAGCACTCACATTTTCTTTTAAAACGTACTGTAATAACTGTAACAATAATATTAATCTAGTTTCTATTAAGGTTTGAGGTGCAAATGGCTGTCTGCAGGCTTTCAGTTCTGCCCAATCAGCATAAATATAGCCCAGACACTAATGATGCTCTTTATTGCAGTTCATTTACTCCTCCTTTCACATCCCCACATACACATCCTTTCTTTTTCTGTTCCTGTAGACTTTCCTTTACACCAGTGGCTACTCGATTATCCAGGGAAGTGTGAGCTTGTGAAAACACATGCCAGGGGTAGGGATGGCAGCGAAAGGCCCAATTAAGACTGCACTCCCAGATGTCTGTGCTTTCAATGGTTTGCATCCTCAGTAGGACCTGGAAGAGCATAGTTGGGGCAGAACTGGTAGCCTGGGAGCCTGCAGAGGTAGCAAGTGTTGTAAACCATTCAGAATTTAATTGAGAATGTCTTTGAAATTCCAATTCAGCCCTTGGAGGTCGTAAACTGGATGCAGAATTAAATTGTAATTTAAGGAAAAATAATTAGAAAAGAAATTAATATCTTTTCATGTACATGTACATGTTTTCATACACACAACCAGTGTGTGGTGAAACTCGTTACTAAGCAATTAATTACTGTAATTTAATTATTTCCCCCTAAAAAGGTAAAGTAAGGGATTACTCATACTTTTTTCTGTGGTCCAACATATGGTCCAGTTCCAGAAAAAGAAAATCACATTTTTATGATTTATTTTATTATTTTATATTATAATAATATTTAATAATAATAAATATTCTATGGTTAAGCCTAACAATGGTGGAGAAAAAGTAATTTTCCCAAAGTCTTCCAAATGGATATAGCTACATGAAACAGATCTTAAAAGATAATTCTTGAAATGAATGCTTTTTTGTGTGTTTCGGGCTAATGAAATTTCTCTGTTGTGTAACTGTTTAATTATTTTAAACTGCAATTAAATAAGGTCCTTTTTCTCCAATTTCAATTCATCATAGTTGCGTGTGGTCAATTAAATTCAAATCTACACTCATTTACTGCAAAGAAGCTTCTGCCTTGCATCATACCTTGTCATATTTCATCCCTAAAAAGGCCAAGGAGGAGCATTCAGTCTGTACCTACAATTCAGCAGAGAGAGAGAGAGAGAGAGATAGAGAGAGAGAGAGAGAGAGAGAGAGAGAGAGAGAGAGAGAGAGAGAGAGAGAGAGAGAGAGAGAGAGAGAGAGAGAGAGAGAGAGAGAGAAAACAGAGGCGGAGTAAAGGCTTTAAGGCCCCGATATAATCACTATAAAGTTATAATCACTATAAATGAACCAGAAAAGACTTCCACGTGAAAAGAGGCGGGGCCTATACGCACACACCCACCTATTACATAATCACCACGGACCAATGATAGTACAAAGGTGTTTACCAGCCGAAACAAACTTTTCCGGAAAGTTCTCTTTGGAAAGCTGTTTAGAACTCCCAAAACAAACTCCAAACAAACTTCATTTTGGCCTGGTTTTGTTCGAAATTATGTCACAGCAGTTCATTCTTAGATTTTGCTTGAAGCATATCGGGCCCTTTACTGCAAAGCAATCCCCTCACACTCATCATTTTGCTCTTTAGCTCCTTTATGCAGTCATAAAAGAAATCCATCATCCCCTTTTTTCCCCACTGAGTTAAGAAATCTGTGATCCCAATTTCTCCAAGTGGAAGATGAGCTATGAATATTTGAGATGCAGGTGATTACAGAGAGCAGCAGGCACTGACAGAGAGATAGAACAAGCTGTTTCAGCACTTCCTGACACATCCTTAACTGCTATCAACTGGAAGCGGCACGGCGGTCCCACCTTGGATTGAGCGGCATCAACATCCACGTACTCCGTCTTACAAAGCAGTTTAACTGAGTCAGAACTAAGCTGACATTTTGAAATGAAAGCACAGAAATATGTTTAGCATTCTGTATTTTCACTTAGATTCCAATTCAGCTTTATGCCAACAACCGAGTCGAAAGGGGATAGGTGAGGAATATGTTTTTAGTTTGGCGAGCACACGGTGAAAATAACATTTATTAAGACTGAACAGCATGAGAATTCATTTAAGCCAACTGTGCCGTTGACTGCACAATTATTTGCCAGCTTCTCGGTGGAAAACGCGGGTGTAGGAATCGGCCAATACTTCCGACTGCATCTGATAACTCATTTTTTCCAATGCCATTCATGCATTTCCATCCTGTGGAGGATACGTTAAGTCCTTTGAGCTTCCCAAATTTATTACCATTCCTGTTTTTTAAAACACTGGGAAAGTCTTACTGGGTGGAAATGATGTCTATTTAAAACACTCATACAGTCCTGGAGGAAGGCCTTTGGTTTCATTGGAGAGATTATGGTAAAATATATACATTTTCCATAAATGAGGTAAGCAGGACTAACTACTGTTTTGAGCCAAGTAAAGTCATATATTTTTTGAGTGTGATTCTGTCCTTATTGGTAGTAAATAAGGATCTGTAAAGAGCAACATGTATCTGCTCTTTAAATCAGCTTTTAGAGCTAAATAGTTGACATCATCCAAACACAAGATCTTAAATGTTCCTTGACACTAAGGAAAACATCACCATTAGGTAAATACCTTTTACATTTAAAGGTGCTCTAAGCGATGTCACGCGTTTTTTAGACCAAAAGATTTTTTGTCACATACAGCAAACATCTCCTCACTATCCGCTAGCTGCCTGTCCCCTGAACACACTGTAAAAAACGCGTTCTCTGTAGACAGCCCAGGCTCCACAAATGGCAAGAAAAACAAACTGGCCCAGCCTGGACCACGAAACATAACAAACGGTGTTCCAGCCAATAACCAACAAGAATGATTTGGGGATGGGGGTTGGGGGGTTAGTGCGCGTGCGCAGGGGTGTGCGCGGGGGTGTGTGGGGAGTGGAGGAGAGAGAAACATGAAGAGGGAAGTTAGCTAGAGGAGAGATGTCCTAACAACGACTAACGTTAAAATTGTATATTCTTGAGAATTTTGATATGGCCGACACACGACCAAAGAGACGACGTTCCGATGAACAAATAACAAAGAATAGGGAAAAGGAGAAGGAACGTGAAGTCCTGAATTTACATCGGAAAAACACCGCACTAACAGAGCAATCACACCAGAGTTCGTTTAATGGAACCAAACCTGCCAAGTGTGAACACACCCTTAAGTAAGCTTGTGGTTTTAAAATACTTCCACTCTAACGAGGTTTCTAGATAACAATCTAATCATTGCTTACAAACCCATATCAAAATACCCCATTCTATATTCTATATAATATTTTGACCCTTAAGAACCTCAAAGTATCTCTATGGAATATTTTTATGGAATGGTATTTGGTGGAAATGTGGTTATCATAGTTTGTGAAATAAAATCTGATGAATTTGGCTTTTAACTCACTAGGCCATAAATCAATGTGCTATGGGCTCCAATAGGCTTGCTGCTGTATCCTCTATATAATCTCTTTATGTGGAAAGTATGAAAAAATTGTTAGCTTAATACATTACACCTTGTAATACTATATACAGAGAATTCCTAGAGGAAATAATAGTTACAGAATAACTGAGCCCAAGTATGAAAATGCATGTGCAACTCTTTGAAATTTTCCATGCAATCCTTTGATAAATTGCTCTAATATAGGCAGAGAGTGTGAGCCAATCTCCCAGGCATTTTAGCACACTCACTTGATAAGAAGCTCTGGAGGAGCACAGAAACACTTAGCCTTGAGAGGAAATGATGTATGCTGGATAACACTACCTAAGACCAGAGGGAGCTGCACTCTGGGACTTTCACAGGTTTGCTAGCAGCCATTTAAAGTCCCTGGAGAAATTGTTCATTTCCCTTTATCCAAGAGAGGTGAAAACAGCATGCCGTGCTCAGGCCAAGCTCTAAGAGTCCTATCATAATGAAGGACAAAAAAAAAGAAGATGAAGAGCAGCAAAGGGACACATTTAGTTACATAGGACATGATGAAATTGTATTTGTGCAGGTCCGAAGAGGTTTACCAGCTCTAAGCAGCTTGACTAAAATGCTCTGCCAGGTGAGTCAGATAGTCTTTTCAAAAGAAGAAAAAAGCTGTCAATGGCAACAAGATGCACAACAAGGTATTCAGATGCATTTTAGTATCCACCTAAAAAAAATCCACTAATAATGGGTTTGCCCTTTGTAATTAGGCTGGTTGAACTATCTTTTAAAGTTGACACATCGTCATAGAAATGCTCATGGTGCAAGATGCTCACATACTCACGCGCACACACACACACACACATTAATCCCAGTGGCAGTGCTAAACTATTTTTCTATTTTTCACTGGCTTCAGCATGCTTTTTTTCCCTGCTGTTTATTGGCCACCTTTTGCTTTACACTGACATGGTTTTAGATCTGAAGTTATGTTCAGATAAGTCAGCCGTAAACGCTGCATCGTTCGTAATGCAATGCTGTTTAGATCCAAGATGAGAAGTTATTTCACACAGGACATCATCCATCATCTGCTCCTCTCTTTCTTTCTCACTGCCACTACCATTCTGCACTTTGCAGAGATGTTGACCACAGCTGTGCTTAGAAAACAGTTCAGCTGCTACTAAAAAGCGAAATCTTTTCTCAGAAAGATTCCCATCAGTTTCCTTCTTAAATCCATAAACCCAGCAATGCAGCATCCCATATATCTCTAATACACATTTAATTGCCCTATTCATCACTGTGATTACAGTCAACATGGTTTTAAAATGTATCTTTACTTTCTTACAACACATTCCTGGTCTTATTGTAAATGATCCTTGGTGCATGTATGTCTTCTTTCATCAAATGCATGTAATCTTTCATCAAAATGTAATTGTACTTGCTCCACCTGAAATTACTTTGTTGACGTCTCCAAGCCCTCTTACAGTATTTTCAACCTTTCCCTTACAACTACCTATTATATAGGGAACACTTTTTACAATCTAGTCATTTCTCATTGGATAAAATCAAGTCCAGCTCTAATCCTCTCATTGAATGTACTGTTTCACTCAGAAATATGTCACATTATGCTGTTCTTTTGAACATTCTATTCACCAAAATATATATATATAAGACTCATGCACTGAAAATTCAGCCATCACACCGAGTACATAACATACTATATTAAAATATAAAAACCGTCATTTTAAATGGCTCTGTTTTATTAGTGTATTTAACTGAATTGTTGATCAAATAAATGCAGCCCGGGGGAGTATAGTACTGGAATACCACATTTCAGCCTCAATACCCTGAATCCAAGGGTGTAACTTTGGTTTGAGAAGTGGGGGGGACACAAAATGGGGGAACATTTTTTCGATTTGAATCCCATTTCCTGCATTTACATGCATTTTGGGACTATGGTGATACAAAATAATTAATAATAATAATTTTGAAAATAATTAAGTTGATTATAATGATAAATTCTGCCAAAAAGAATAGTAGGCTACTAAACTTTGTATAACAAAAATATGTCTTAATTTTTTATTGTTTAATAGGGGCCGATTGCCAAGACATGAGAGAATCATTTTATAAAGTCAAATATGTTCACTATTAATGTTTTGTGTGTAAATAAAATTGAAATAAAGTGAGACTCAATTTCCAATGTAGAAACAACATAAAGACAGCACATTTTAAATAATTGTTTAATAGCATCTTTTTATGAATGAAGGCCTGTATCACTGATATTAATATAGCTACCGATGTCTCGATGAAAATTATTTTTTCCTCCAAATTTTAAACATTTATTAGGCTTCAAAAATATAGGCTAACAACTTAATTTAAGTGAACTTTAAACAATCCTCACTTAAACCCATAATAAATGTCATATTTACCTAGGGCTGGATTAACAATTTCCTGTGCCCTGGGCATCAAGACTCAAGGCCCCCCATAGTTAGGGGGGTTCGGGGGCATGCTCCCCCGAGAAAATTTGGATTTCTTTGACCTACATATGTGTAATTTAGGACTTTTGAAGGCCAAAAAATTATAAGAAATAGGCTATTTAAAACCTTGTCATTAGATTATTTGTCAATACCTGCTCTCTCATCATCTTCTTATTCTCTCAGTATTCTTATCCTGGCCTATTTCTTCCCCTCCTAAAGCTGAACTTTGACTGATAGTCTTTTCATTTCCGTCTGTGTCAGTGACGAAAGTAAACATAGGCTCAACTGATATTTATACGTTTTATGAATCATTTTCTTAGTTAATTTACTCAAGGCTACCTGTAGCCTAAGTCAGTATTGCCATTAGGAACCTTCTGCAAGCTTTGGAATTTGAAAACGTCTGTTTTTAAATGTTAAAAGTAATTTTAAATAATAGAAATTATAGGCTACGTTTACCGCAGTTGGTGGAATTGGCAGACGTTCCCTTAAGCATTGTGCGCTGTGGAAACGCGTCAAAGCATTCTCAGGTATAATTATGCAGCATTAATGCACAAATGATTTTGAATGAATATTTTCATCATGTCGATATACAATGGTCACATAATGTTAAAACTAATCTTGCTATTGATATCTTTGTTAGACTACCGACCCTGTAGAACAAATGTCCTGTTAATATCGAACCTAAAAACAAACTTTTTCCGCACTCAACCAGCGGGAGTGCATTTCACGAATTAGTAATCGCTGGCGTTCAGCGGGGAGGGAGGAAAGACTTTGTCTGCGTGAACCCGTGTAGATGCACCTTATGCAGACTGTAAAGTGTTTCATAACTTTATTAAATTTCTGTGTATTTCCTACCTGTCAGGGCCCCTTAGATGTCATGTGCCCCTGGGCAAGTGACCAGTTGCCCTAATGGTTAATCCGGCCCTGTATTTACCTGTGCCTTTCCAGGTACGAACTATACAGAAATTCAATAAGGTTATCAAATAGTCCGCACTGCATAAATTATAAATTACATAGATTAATCCTTAATGATTTTCTCTGTTCCCTTTGTTCTTTGGTTAACTTTACTGACAGAGAGAATTAGTGGCTGCTGTCCCTTTAAGATCTGCCGCTGACAGGATTTCACGCATTTAATTTTCTCATTTACTCTTGACTTTCATTTAAGATTTTATTTAACTTATTTAAGACTGTTCTTGTGAGGATACTCGACAAAATGGGCATTTTGGCATAAATGTGTGTGTTATTGTTCGATTCTGGCGCGCTGTCTGTGCGTCGTGTGCGTGTGTGTGCGTCAGGAGCGCTCCCTGCTCGTTAGAACTTTCATTGAGCTATTTTTAGAGTGTGGACGCGACGTTCCTGGACGCAGCAGCTAACATCGCCACAAGCTTTCTTTGTCCTGCTCCTCCGTGGCGATGAAGGTGTGCAATTTTTTTTTTTTTTAAATCATAACGAATTGGAAAGTGGGGGGGACACAAACGGGATTTTGAAAAGTGGGGGGGACATGTCCCCCCTGTCCCCATAGGAAATTACGCCCGTGCCTGAATCTATAAGTAGACTCACAATAAGTGACACACAATAAGTAGTAGAAACAGACTGTTGTTCTTGCCTCTAGCCACCCAGCTGCGTTCAAATTGCAGTTAGTGTGCAAATGTGAAACCTTTGATATGTTCATCTACTCTAATGGGGTACCTAAAAAGTTAATGACATTGAAGGACGACCTACCATTTCTGACTGAAGACGGAGGAAATTTACTCTGCAATGCCTCTGCAATACAAATGAAAGGTATTTGGCTGCTGTACAGAAAGTCATTTATTTTTACCCTGCACAGGAAAACAAGACAACGACCACGCTCTTACAAACGGTCACAGCTCGCCAGAACCGGTATTAAAATGGGTGATTATGTAGTAAGATCAGACGAGAGACACCCACAATAGATGCATTACATTAATCATTCCAAACGAAGATGCTTCTCATGTGATTTGGCCTGGATAGATAATAAGGAAGCATTAAAAAAGCAGGTAGAGCTACTATATTTGCATCATTTTACCATGGGTGCAGACTTCAAACAATCTCTGCGGTTCTGTTGCAGTGCATGACCATATTTTAAATTGGCAGTGTAGAGAAAAACTATACCAACATGCAGAGGCAGGCCATGAAATTTTAATGTTCTACAGACATCTGTAGATACCAAACCTCTGCATTCAACTGAGTAAGTTAAGAATAAGAGAGTGAATGCCCCAAAGTGTTTCTAAAATGCATATGCATGTAGGGTTGGTCCTAAGGTAAGCTTTAATTGCTTATTTAATATGAATAAGACTAATTCACTGAGATACATTGGTATCTGAATTACGTAATAATATATAGGAATAGTTCAGCCAAAATAGTTGTCATCATTTGCTTCTGAAACACACACACAAGATTTTGAAGAACAGTTTTGGTCCATACAATGATACAAACCAACATTCCACAGGCCACAATCAACAACCTTTATATATACAATGAGGAAAATAAGTATTTGAACACCCTGCTATTTTGCAAGTTCTCCCACTTAGAAATCATGGAGGGGTCTGAAATTGTCATCGTAGGTGCATGTCCACTGTGAGAGACATAATCTAAAAAAAAAAATCCAGAAATCACAATGTATGATTTTTTAACTATTTATTTGTATACAGCTGCAAATAAGTATTTGAACACCTGAGAAAATCAATGTTAATATTTGGTACAGTAGCCTTTGTTTGCAATTACAGAGGTCAAACGTTTCCTGTAGTTTTTCCACCAGGTTTGCACACACTGCAGGAGGGATTTTGGCCCACTCCTCCACACAGATCTTCTCTAGATCAGTCAGGTTTCTGGGCTGTCGCTGAGAAACACGGAGTTTGAGCTCCCTCCAAAGATTCTCTATTGGGTTTAGGTCTGGAGACTGGCTAGGCCACGCCAGAACCTTGATATGCTTCTTACAGAGCCAGTCCTTGGTTATCCTTGCTGTGTGCTTCAGGTCATTGTCATGTTGGAAGACCCAGCCTCGACCCATCTCCAATGCTCTAACTGAGGGAAGGAGGTTGTTCCCCAAAATCTCGCAATACATGGCCCCGGTCATCCTCTCCTTAATACAGTGCAGTCGCCCTGTCCCATGTGCAGAAAAACACCCCCAAAGCATGATGCTACCACCCCCATGCTTCACAGTAGGGATGGTGTTCTTGGGATGGTACTCATCATTCTTCTTCCTCCAAACACGTTTAGTGGAATTATGACCAAAAAGTTCTATTTTGGTCTCATCTGACCACATGACTTTCTCCCATGACTCCTCTGGATCATCCAAATGGTCATTGGCAAACTTAAGACGGGCCTTGACATGTGCTGGTTTAAGCAGGGGAACCTTCCGTGCCATGCATGATTTCAAACCATGACGTCTTAGTGTATTACCAACAGTAACCTTGGAAACGGTGGTCCCAGCTCTTTTCAGGTCATTGACCAGCTCCTGCCGTGTAGTTCTGGGCTGATTTCTCACCTTTCTTAGGATCATTGAGACCCCACGAGGTGAGATCTTGCATGGAGCCCCAGTCCAAAGGAGATTGACAGTCATGTTTAGCTTCTTCCATTTTCTAATGATTGCTCCAACAGTGGACCTTTTTTCACCAAGCTGCTTGGCAATTTCCCCGTAGCCCTTTCCAGCCTTGTGGAGGTGTACAATTTTGTCTCTAGTGTCTTTGGACAGCTCTTTGGTCTTGGCCATGTTAGTAGTTGGATTCTTACTGATTGTATGGGGTGGACAGGTGTCTTTATGCAGCTAATGACCTCAAACAGGTGCATCTAATTTAGGATAATAAATGGAGTGGAGGTGGACTACTCCAACAACTCTGGTGGACATTCCTGCAGTCAGCATGAATGAATATGTTTGGGATGCTCTGGATCGGCGTATACGACAGCGTGTGCCAGGTCCTGCCAATATCCAGCAACTTTGTGCAGCCATTGAAGAGGAGTGGATCAACATTCCACAGGCCACAATCAACAACCTTTTTTTTTTTTTTTTTGACCCTCCCCCCAATACAGTAAAACTGCACATTTTATAGTGGCCTTTTATTGTGGCCAGCCTAAGGCACACCTGTGCAATAACCATGCTGTCTAATCACCATCTTGATATGCCACACCTGTGAGGTGGATGGATTATCTCGGCAAAGGAAAAGTGCTCACTAACAGATTTAGACAGATTTGTGAACAATATTTGAGAGAAAAAGGCCTTTTATTTACATAGAAAAAGTCAGCTCATGAAAAATGGGGGCAAAAACAAAAGTGTTGCGTTAATAATTTTGTTCAGTGTGTATATATATATATATATATATATATATATATATATACACACACAACATAGGGCCATCTCATGCGGTCTGACATGCAAAGCACTTATTCCTGATAATGTCGCTATTACCAAACACTCCTGAAAGGGAGCAATTTACTTGTGGAATGAATAAATAGCTGACAACAAATAACATTTCTACAATGTTATCGGTAGATAAAAGCAATTGTTGTTTTTTTTGTGCATAATGCAGCTTTTGCATCAGTGTAAATCAAAGATGACTTCCACCAACCAACACAACATGAGTGGTAAAATAATGAGTGCACTTTTAAACTGGGATAGTAGGAAGTATTTTAGCGTCAAAAAACCATTACCAAGATTCTGAGGTTCAATCCTGTAGGCCTATAATGTACGTTTTTACTGTGAGAAAGAGAATCTAATTTCAACCACTGAAACTGTCAGAAAAATAATAAGCTTTATGACAATGAGGAAAGCTGCTTGGAGTTATGTAAGAGGGTAACTACACAAGATTAATGTGTTTTTCACTCATACAAGATACGTACAAGGCTGAAGCGAATGATTAGCCTGCAGATATACAACTCATTCACCACAGCTGGATTACAGGAGGGACACAGACACATTTAATCACACTCTGATAAGACTAATTTGAAACAAAACCAAAAGAATTGTTGTGTCTGTTCTGTTGAAATTATGCTTTTGCTACAAAGAGAGCAATAACTGCATGTGCACTTCTTAACAGCTCCCTTACAATCAGTCAAAACAAATACCCGCTTAAATGTCTGGGGTTTTTTTTTTCAGTTTTGACAATCACGGAAAGGCAAATATGGCTTTTTCATATCTTCCCCCCAGATGAAACAAAAAATGTCACGTACTAAAGTTAGAAAAGGTAGACGTCCATCAGGTCTATGGATGTCCTCAGGTTTAGGTTGTAAATCACGAGGGGAAACATTAGGTGTAGCATCATTAGATTTCCTAACCTCCCACGACCACTGGGTCCTCAGATGTGCGTCAGTTGGTAAATGTTAAGACCTGATGGCCTCCAGCTTCATGGCAGCAAATGATGCTCTCAAACACAGCAGAGCTGGGCTAATCTGATAAAAATGAGGTGTGTGTGTGTGTGTGTGTGTGTGTGTGCGCGCGAGTGTGAGTAAGTGAGAGAGAGAGAGTTAGTTTGGCATCAGATTTAAAAAAAATAAATAATTAATACTTTTATTCAGCAAGAATGCATACATTGATAAAAAAAAGTGCCATTTATAATGTTACAATTTTTATTTAAAAAGAATGCTGTTGTTTTGAACTTTGAAAAATAAATCTGAAAAAAATGCATTCCACAAAAATATTGATTTTGTACTAAATCAGTATATTAGAATGATTTCTGAAGGATCATGTGACACTGAAGACTGGAATAATGATGCTGGAAATTCAGCTTTGATCACAGAAATAACTAAAAAAAAATAAAACGGTATATTAAAAATGAAAATAGATATTATAAATTATAATAATATTTTTAAAAAGTGCACTGCATTTTGTGGCATTAGATTTTTAAAATGTTTTTTAAAAGAAGTCTTAAGACCCCAAACTTTTGAAGGCAAGTTTATATATGTTCTGAACACACTTGCATAATAATGGATGATGTTTGTGGACTCAAACTACCAGTGTCAGACCATGATGAGTTCCATAAACTCTCCTATAAAAAATCTAAAATGTGTCAGTCATCAATTGAAAGCCTAACATTCTATTGCCATTGCTGGGGAAGCCATGCAACATATTCACATTTTTGCATCATGCAGACCAACAACTGCAACCATTCCTTCAGTATGGTATCAATACTGTCAAAGGTCATGCTGTGTCATGAATAATTAAGAGACAGTGCATTCTCATGGGATAAGAACAATTAGGCTCTGCTTACATAAATACTATAGTGACACTGAAGAACTTGAAAAAAACACAATTTTCCATTTATAAAATGTTTAAATCTTTACAAAAAGGTGGTTAGATTTAGGCAAAGAATATGTGTGTGTGTGTGTGTGTGCCCTCTGTTTCAGTTCATCATTGTCTGGTGTTGTCTGTGCTTGTGTACACTGTTTCTTTGACTCATCTGTTCTTATTAAAGGACTATTTTGAACTACTGCTTCTCTCTTCATCTTCTTCTTGCAATACCCGTGGACAGTAGGGTGAGCTCAGGATTAAAAAGAAAATCTTGTCAATGTCAAAAACTGGCCCAGTTCACCTGAATTCAGCCTATATTATGGTGATGTGATTCTTAGAAGTGCAGTAAAGACTTCCTCTTAAAAGCACTACCTGCTAACATAAGGTTCACTTCATTCAAATGAGATGTTGGATTTAAAAAAAAGCCACAGGCTTAGGCTAATCTTTTTATCATTCTGCTGAAAATCCAGGAAGTCTTTTGCTCTGATATTTTTTCAAAGTATTCCACACTTTAGAGCCACTTGCACTGAAACACACCGGTCAGACATCAGAAAATGCCCTGGCAAACCAACAAACCATGTAAGACCACCAAACAATAGAATGGACGCATCGACATGCTAAATGGTCATATGGATATGTTAAAGAAATTGCTTACAAAAAAAAGATTATATTATGCTAATTCACAATTAGCAATGTTTTTAAAACATTACCGTACTTAAAATGTGTCTAATAAGTATATTGCATGATGCATATGTAACTAGGATAAAATATTAGGTGCTACTCTGACAAAATATTACATCATTCTGCCATATTTTCTTACATACACTCAAGGTTCTTTATTGGCATTGATGGCTCCATGAAGAACCGTTAACATCCATGAACCTTTCCATTGCACAAAAGGTTAAAACACTAACTTTCCATAAAAACATCATTTTAAGAACTGTTTCCTGAAATGTTCTTTGGGAAACCAAACATGGTTATTATGCATCACTGCAAAGAAAACACTTTTTTTTCAGTTAATATTCTGTGTTCCGCAGAAGAAAAATGCACACAGCTTTAAAAAAGTAAATGATGCAAGAATTTTTCTTTTTGACTTAACTTTCCTTTTAAGATCAATTAGACTAACAACTATGATCTTGAAAATATGTAGTTTTGCACATCACCACTAATCAACCAGCTTGGTGCAAACCGCAGCATCCCATGCTGAGGACCAGCGTCTAAATCCCAGCATATGTGCATGACCAGCTATGCAGAGTTGCACTTTTTCTTTCATGCTGAGTAATGACCATGCATTAGACGCGGCCGACTGAAAGCAACATGTAGATGAACTTGGATATATCAGTGGTGTGTAGAAGCAGAG
This sequence comes from Abramis brama, assembly GCF_963993115.1. Taxonomy (NCBI): domain Eukaryota; kingdom Metazoa; phylum Chordata; class Actinopteri; order Cypriniformes; family Leuciscidae; genus Abramis; species Abramis brama. Next base: position 6,500,742 of record NC_139985.1, read on the forward strand.
GAAGGAATAGTACACTACAGACTTCCAAGGATGTACGCTTCCCTCTTCTCCCACACACACTGTCTGCATTACAAGCAGCTGGTAGGTGGTGAGGTGCCGTTGACGTCTACTCGTGGGTTGCTAGTCTGTACAGCGTTTTTAACCTCTTTCTTTTTTCTTTCTCTCTTACTGTCCATTGACGGGGAAAAATGCAAAGATGAAGAAATGGTCTATCTTTATGATGCCAAAAGTCAGCTTTCAATATCTGTTTGTTTGTTGTTGTTGTTGTTTTACTATAGTCACAGATATATCCGACTCATCAGGGTTGCCATAGTTATGGAGAGGCAATGGAAAAATACAGCAGTGGGGGAAGTGAAAAACATCTCACATAGGACAGGATAAAAGATCAGCATGGCTGTTGAGAGTACAGAGACGAGAAATAAATGAAATACCCTCATTTAAATGTGCTTTATAGAAAATTATTATTATTATTATTTACTCATCATGCAGGTTGTTCCAAATCAGTATGACATCATTCCTTCATGATGAATGAAATGATGTTCTTTTAGTATTTTTTACACAATACACACACTATTATAATTTTTATTAATATTTTAAATTTGCATTTATATTCAGTATTCATTTTCATTTTAGCTTAAGTTAAATTTTTCATCTAATATTGATACTTTATTTCATTACAGCTTTATTTCAATGAACAAAAACGTTTTAGTTCTAGTTAACAATAACATCACTGATCAAATGGGTTTAAAACACAAGAGGGTGAGTAAATGACTAAATGATTCTGGCGAGATTCTGAAGAGTGAATACGATGGACACTTTACTATACCATGAGGCCACGGGAGAGGATTTATGAATGGCAGTGAAGCGACGCAACTGACGCTGGTAGGTCACATGATAATCACAACATGGCAAATATAGTCCATCCAGATTACATTCACACTACACACACTCATACTATATAAAACGTACTTTTTAGCAGCCATGAAGTAATTACTTATTCAAAACAAGTATGCGAGAGTATGCGATTTCACCATTGTTTGTATTCACCACTCTGTAGAAGAATGCATGTATACAGGCGCATAGTGTTTCTTTACAATGTGACATCGCCAACTACTGGCCTGGCATGCATAATACAGTGGTTCTAGTCGTTTTCACAGATCCGTGAGAACAGGGATCATTTTGACAAAGTTGTAGTCTGTAACCTTTTCAAAAACGCAAAAGGAAAAGCTTTTTTTTTCAGAAATAATATTGTCATGTAAAAGTAACCTAAGCTACCATCTAGCAAGCATACACCAATGCCCTGACAACCCCCAACAACACCCTAGCATTATTTTCAAGGGCAAGCACCCCAAAAAATCAATGGTTTATTTTTCTTTATGCGCATTAACACTCATTTTAAAATAACTCTAAACCTCATGGTGTTCTGTTTACAATGACCTTGTGAAATTATTTGTGTCTTTCTCGAGTCAACCAATTTCTTTGAACAAATTCTTTGCAGCCCTGTAGTTTATTTATGGACTGCTGTCAAGGTTTTCACCTTAGCTGACTGAAAATATCCTATCTTCTGAAGAACGTCTCTTCGGTTCAACGTGGCCCTTTAGTTGATTTCTGTTTAATGAAGTGTCTACTGCATGGACTCAAGAGTTCAGGGCTCTTATAACCTGTGAAGATGACAGTGATGAAAGAACAGCACATTCATCTTCACCAAACAAATCACCATGGGAACTACATCACACATCCATCGGCACGGCAAACGCAGATGCGTATGGGTCCTCTATGCTCGAAGCAGCAGGAGTGGTTTGGATGGAGGAGTGATGGATGGAGTGTTGATAATCAGAGAGATGAGAAAGAGTGCTTCACCGCTCTCCAATCATTTTAATGATCCTCCTGTGTGATTACTCATTTGGCCAATGACACTCTGATTATATAACACTTTACCGTATTCTGCACTTTGCTGCTCTTAATTTATATCTGTTGTGTTTTAGGGTTGACTCAATACCAAACCTTTGGATTTGGCATGATACATGCTTTGACGGAATATATGTCCATATATATACCGTTCACAAGTTTTTAAAGTCTCACTGTGGTGAAAATTAAGCTTTAAATGTTGTTTATATGTCTGTGGTGTTTTACTATGCATTAAGACAAACCATGTGCAAATTCATCTTCCCCATCGCGGAGTATTTTCTCTTTAAAACTGCAGTGAACCAAAGACCGTTCACGTCAATGTGTGATCGTCAAAGAGTGGATGTCTGAGCTGGTGTGAGTGAGTGGAGGCGGGGCTAATTTGCATATTCATAGAACCGCGTATACTAAATGAGGCAAGGGTGTAGAGTTACATTCAAGCTATTTTAAGCTATTCAAGCTATTTATTTTTTTAAGGAAAAACATTTAAATATGTAATTTTGGTGATCAAAGATGAGTTTTAAGAGATACAATTATCGACTACGGGGGGACTTTAAAATGTTTTTGAAAGAAGTAGCTCACAAATGCTGCATTTATTTGGTCAAAAATACAGTAAAAAATGGTAAAATATTATAACAACTTAATATAACTGTTTTATATTTATTTTATTTTATTTAATAATGTGATGGCAAAGCTGAATTTTCAGCATCATTATTCCAGTCTTCAGTGTTACATGATCCTTCAGAAATCATTCTGATGAATAGAAAGTAAAAAAAAAAAAGCTTTTATTTGAAATACATTTATTTGTAACAATGTAAAATTCTTTACTGTCACTTTTGATTAATTGAATGCATGCTTGCTAAATAAAAGTAATTTATTCAATATAGAAAGGTGAAATGCCAAACTGTGATGAATAAATTTTGTACAAGAAAATAATTACAAAGAAACTGCAAGTAACTCGAAGTAAAAGAATGTAAAAGTTTTTTTTTTTTTTTTTTTTTTGCAAAAGGTATTCCAATGTTGTTTTATTTACAACTTTAAAAAAACATTTGATTTTTTACAGTTTTACTGTAATTTGCAAAACAATGATCATTTTGGTGCAATGGCATTTTTTGTACCGGTATACCATATTATGTTCTTAAAGATCTCAGGCCATTTTCCCTCAAACCCCAATTCAAACTATTAACTTCAAACAGTTCTCCAAAAAGTCCACACATTTCCACCTCTAACAAGGCACTATCATCAGCCTCTCAGGAAGACTCTCTAACAGGAAGAGAGGGTGGGGATTTTCCCAGGTATAGGAGGTGCAGGTCGATGTGTGATCTTTAATTAAACAGCACTGCTGGACAGGAAGCCGCAATTATACCTCCCCCCCTCTGCTGAGTGAACCGTAGGTCCCTCTACTGCATGAATCATTCACCCGCCCAGGGGTGGGATGAATAATTCACGGGCCTTACTGGGAACCATTGGTTGTCTAATCACTATCATCCAATCCAATAACATAATATCTTCAATATGATTATTATTCACTGGAAAACACAGGTTCAATCTTCAGCTTCAGTCTTGCAGGAGACATATTTCTGATGTTTCAAACTTGATTAAACAGAAATAAACCTACAGGCAGTGAACCACAGGGATATTATAAAAAAAAAAAAAAAAAAAACTCAAGGTTGGAAACCCGTACGGCAGTTCTTAAATACATACAAAAGATCACCATCTTGTTTAAAGAGAGTCATTTCAAATTATCACACATTAAAACTGGGCTCAGATTATAGGAGTATTTAAATCTTAACCAATTGTTAAATCTGGTTGCTTCATGCACAAGAGGAGAATTTTCTTCTTTCAAATCTCAAACCTACACACACTACAAGATTGGAAAATCATGACGCCCGGATAGCACATGTAGGCTACATCACGGAGACGTCTATTTGATGTGCGTGTTTACATCTGGAAGGCGTTATAGGACGTTTCCTGTCAGATGTCAAATAGATGTTTAGAAAATGTCTTTAAGATGTTTATGAATTAGAATGTATGTAAAACTGACATCTTAAAGACGTCTATCAGATATTAGTAAACAGCAGATGCTTTCCAGATGAAGTGATGTTTAACAGACATCTTGCAGACGTACGTGTGCTATCACTACAAGATTTTCTTAAGATCATCATGACAGATTTAGTACCTCACGGGGAAGTGGATGTAAACAAAATGGATACTGTGTCGCGGCAGCTTGCTGTAGAAATTATATGAGGAGAGATTATAAAAGCAGTTGTGTTGTTGCCACATTTCGACCAGCCGTTCCTCCTCCTCGTTGTCCACAGGACCCGTACAGCTGCTCGTTGTTTCACGGTCGCCAGTCCATCACTTCCGTCTCCTTGTAGACTTGTCCAAAGCTAAGGGACTTTGACTTGTCTCTCATTAGCTATTGTGGAAGTACTGACGTAATCATCCTGATTTAAAGTCCTAAATATTAAACATGTTTGATATTGTCCGGGCGGCCCCGATCTGTCCACGAGTAATTTAGGAGGTTTAAGATTTGATCTGTAAACGGCTCACATTACCAGATAATCTGGGCCGAACATCAGAACCGATGTTTCACGGGCATAAATCAGTCTGAAACTCCTGTAGCCTGAGCCCGGCTTAAATCTTTCACGGAAAGAGTTAACTCTTTAATCTCAGTGACGGAAATTTCCGTTATTTATAAGACAATGCTTAGTTAAAATTTTTCAGACCTTTTACATTCACAAACATCTACATTACACACTGCATGAAAGGTAATATTCAGAAAAACATCATTGGTGCACTTTAATGCTAACCTCCAATTGCAAACCTCTTCACTTACAGTCAGTTTGGAAGCTGTGGTTGCGAAATCATCCTAAAACTTTATTAATGTAAAAACTCACTGATAATGTTTCTGCTGATCTTGTACTTCTGGAATATCAAAGCAAACCTGTAGCCACGTACGTGTTTTGCATATTCATGCTGTTACTTTGGACATTTCATTGGATCATGTTCTGAGAGAATTCTCACTCTCTCGAGTTCACAGACAAGACTCACTGTTTGCCAATGCCTATTATATCGCTCTGACCGCACCATTCAACACAAAAATCCAGTGAGAGCATCACGCCTCCTTATAGTGCCTCCATCTACTCTTTATGCATTTGTTCTATTCCTGAATAAAAAAATAAAAAAGTAACCTTCATGACCCAACAAATCTTATGTAATATAAACATTTCAGAGGGAAAAATGGTGTACTTATGCCTGGAGTTCAGACTGTTCAATACACACTTCATATTGAACTGAATCCATTATTCACTACATCTACATCCTTCAAAAAATCACAAGCAAGGCCATTTGGTCTGGTTTGGAAGTGTTTCACAATCACTATTCCAGTTTTATGATCTACAGCAGCAAAATAAAGACAGCTTGAGAAAGAGAGAGATGTTTCGTAGCTGTGAATAATTCCATTTCCAAAAGTCAGTCAGAAAGCAACAAACACGTGTGTAAAGCAAACGCAGACCCGTTAATCTATAAACCGAAATTCTGGCTTTGCCTCTGGCAACCTACACATCCTCATTGTCAAAAAATCTGTTACCTAGGCAACAGGATCACGACAATAAGGCCATGCTAGGGAAGAAACAAACGTAGCGATAGCAGAGAGTGGAGGTTGGATCGGTGAGACACATTTACGTAATCACAAACGCTTCTACTGTACTGATCCTCAGTGCCATCTCCACGGAAACACTCTGAAAAGCACAGCTGCAGCTCCTTCTGTCCACGGCAAGAAATCACATATGGAACATTTGGAATTTTCTATTGTCCCTGAACATGAAACCAGACAGATTTTGTAGTTCTCTAAATAGATGTTGTTATGAATCGTACGTCAACTGCTATTTCTGGAAATCATCGAGAGATCTAATGCAGTAAACAACATTTTTGCATGCTTTCAACTTGGGGTTATTGTCGTTAACTGAAACCATACATGACGTTTCATTACATTTTGTTACTTGAAACAAAATAAACATAAGAAAATACACTTATTTTATTTCAGCTAGTTGCCTAGGCAACATTTCTCATTTTGGAGTAAAATTACTCAAAGTATAATAAACTAAAACTAATAAATTATAATGAATACAAATTATACAGACATACAGTATTAAAAATGATAAAAAATGACAAAAACACTCAAACTTACTAAAGCTTTAAATAAAATTAAAGTATGAGAAAAAATATTTCAAAATATCAACATTAACTGAAATATCAATAATACTAAAATATCATTGCTATCATATTCGCCTCTAAACTGTAGGAAAATTAAATGAAAGCCATTAAAACTGCACAAATGCAATTTTAATCATATTCCTTCATTTATTTATTTGTTTACTCATACACAATTTAAGTATTTTTGGCATGATCTTTTATTATTATTATATCTTAGAAAAATTATAAATGATAAAGCTTTTTTCTGACTTTTGTCCACCAAATCAAAGTCAATATTTTTCTGTTATATATATTTTAATTTAAAAAAGATATTTTATCCTAGACATAAGTGAGATTTTGCACACACACACACACACACACACACAAAAGACTGCCATCAAAAGTCAGAAATCAGTCATTTCTCTTCAAATGATCAAATTATATGAGCTATGTTCAATATGATTACTTTATGTTAACAATATTATCTATTTTATTTCATCTAAAGGGATTTTAGGAGAATCATCTGAGACAAATTTGATACTTAAATGATGCGTAACTGAGAACTCCATTAAGTCTGCCGAGCTGTGAGCCTGTGAGTAATAAAAATCTTCCTCTGGGTATAACAATGTCATTCTAATGCAACTGTAGAACTGTGTAGAAGTGTTTGAGATATGTTTATGTAAGTAGTAATGGTCAGAGGGGTTTTATAATCTTGTCTCTTATTAGCTTTGCATTCTCAACACAGTCAAGCCAGAGAGAAGGTGTAAACAGAACCGGTTCAAATCCTGTCAGCACCCAGAATCGCTCCATTAGCTCACCTCTCCTCAACAGGGTGAGACTTTTATGCTCGACCTACATTTCTCATGCCTAGAGGACAGCTTCCATCCAAAATCCAATTACAAGCAAACACTCCGATCATCAAGAGAGGAAGGACACTGTGTCGCATACATAGATTTCCTGGATCTCAGTCTATCATGGATATCATATGTGGACTATCAGTTTAAACTCAAAATGTGGCAGGATTTGACTGAACTGGTCACGAACTGAATCTCTTTCAGGTAAGTCAGTTCACTCGGCGGCCATCTTGATAACGCCACATGGGCAGCTACACAATATAGATGATACCAAAGGTCAAGGTTTAGCTGGTTAGCATGATCCAAAAAAGCCAGATTTCTTATCAGTTGGGTGCGTCTCAATCAGCTCCCTAGGTTATTAATCAGTATATCATTAACATTTCATTTGTAAATTATGCCTAATTATAAATTTTAGCTAGATTATGTTCAATACCTGTCTAGCAATGCATTTTTATGCTGAAATATAATTAAATAACAGTTTGTATTTTTAAACATCTATCTCATGTCATGGTGTGTATTGAGTTGGCTTTTGCAACTTGTGTTTTGTGCTTCAGAACTTCAGTTAAGGAAACATTGTGAGCACTTGGTTTTTATGGTGCATTGTGGGACTTTTTAGGGAGCGAACGTTTCAGTGCACTGCAAGGATTTTGAAATTGAGACGGTGCTTAAAATGGCCGACTCCCTGATCAGTGCTCGTACTACTGAACAAGGGAGCTGATTGAGAGTGTATACTATGCTATGTATAAGCTACACTACACATAGGTACACATTCTAAGTTTCACAGCTATGATGCAGCATTTCATTTACACCAAAAATGTACGCCAAAAGCTAAGCTTACTCAACACTATAGGCTACATTTGTTCCACTGCTGTTTCCTTCTGGAAATGCAAATCTAACATAAATGAAAGTGTCAGAAATATCGAATATCGCAATTTGTGCAGAAATTGTTTTCTCAGAAGTAAACACCAGAACAACAACAAAACTTCCTCTAAAGTGCTTTGGGCTCTTGCTGTGGTGAGTGGGGTCAAGGCACAGTGTCAAGAGTAAGCACTTCGTTGGGTTATTTTGGTGTTTACAGTGTTTGTAATTATACTGTGGGCGGTCTGAGTTACACATTTAGCTGTTAGCTTCCAGGTGCCACTGTTGTTTTAGTGACCTTTTTTGTCTAACTTCACTCTGTCTTCCTCTAGCCCTTGTTCGCTTTCACTCGGCTCCTCTCCAGATCACTCATCGAGTAAAAACTTTTACATCACAAACTTTCCGTCTCAGAGCCAGCTGAAGTTTCCAGCATTAGACGGCTTCGCCACAGTGTGAAACTCAATATTGGATTGAACATTCAGCTCTGAGAAGCAGACCATATAGCTCAAAAGTAATGATCACCATTTCATTTTTAATAGTTCTTTGACGGGTGAGAAGACTCCATCATCGATTTAAACAAGCACTCTGTCTCTGTATGGGTGTGGATAGCTGTAGCTAAGTATAAAATGGCTGTCTGCACTGCAGGCTAATGGCTTTACAAGCCTCAAATTTTGGGCCATATTTCAAATGGAGAGAAATTTCTGATGTTATTCTGTGTAATTGGGAAAGGTGGTGGCAGCAATACATTTGTTCCATCAATAGAAGCATCATGTTGCTGACAGTGAAATCTTCACTTTTACAAAAGTTTCTAAACAAGAAACCAGACAAGACACTTTACCTTTATGTGTACAACAGCTTCTCACTATGGCACTGCTGTTAAAGGGACTAATTTATACTGTATTTACCCCTAAAAGGTCCATATTAGTACCTTCAAATAGTGGTAGTATGTAGCTGAACTGAACTTGTTTCATAATTGATGAACGTTGCAACATTAACAGTAATTTAACTCAGTTTAAACTACATTGAACTAAATTGAGCTGAGTAATGACACTATTATCTTCAGTAGAGCTTCTTTACATTATACTGAATTTGCATAATAACTGATCTTTTTACAACATGAAGTGTTATTTTTCTGTTTATTAAAGTGAAGCTGCTTTGAAACAAAAAATCAGTATTGTATAAAGCACTATATATATATATATATATATATATGGGCAGTACAATATATATATATATACACATTATACACATATACATGAGATATATACATATATATATCCTGAGAGTGTCTCTTAAATTCCAATGTAAAGTTCACTCTTGGAGGTCAAAAACTACAAGTTTGGTTTAATTTGTTGCACCATTTGTCCTAAGCTAGTAGATCAAGAAAGGAGTTTAACCCTTTCAGGTCCAATACAGCAGTTGTGTAATATTTTCAATTACCACAGAAAATAATTTGTAAACAGCAACAGCTGTGCATTTCAAATTTAACTGGTTACATCATCTTTGTGTCTTATCTGGTTATTGGTTTCTATGAAAATAACTGCACACTGATACATGATCAGATTCCTTCTTAGACATACAGTACAATTTCACTGACCATGTGTAAAACTGTAACAATGCTACAACCTCGAAATTACCGCATAATTCCAGTTCTGGGAGGTGTGCAATCAAATATATAGAGACAGAAAAGAAAGAGAAAAATACAGCATGATGGTGTCTATCTAGAAGACATGATGGGTTACAGCAGCTCTCCATGTGAATGTCACACTGGATTTCTTATGAGTCCATGACTGCCTCATGGATTTCGACAACAACACCCTCCATTCTGCATAAATTCCGATTCCTATCAGTCGCAGCAGGAGTATGGCTTCAGTTCATCATAAAATGTGAATAAGAAGTGTTTCATACATAATGCTCATGAACCTTGTGTGAAACTGGGTCAGATGTGATGAAGACAATGTATTCTGCTGTGTGGCCCTGTATGGCATGTGTTTGTGTCATTGTGTTGTATGAATCTACATACTGTGTTGGCACTTTGAGTGCCTCTGGGCTCGTTCTATCCGATTATGCGGATTACACAGGTAGCACACACATGAGTGTTGACGTCTGCTGGAGGTGCATCTCTTCAGTGGCACAGCATGATCACTGAGTTTTCAATATCTCTATGACAAGCTGCTGCAAAATACAACAAAATATATGACTTCAAATATAGTAGTCAACAATTAACCTTGGTGTGCAATTATTCTATTAAAAAATACTGAACAATAAACTATAATTATTGAATTATCAGGTTTTTTGGAATAAGCAACATATTGTAAAATATAACATAAGACATATCTTTATTATGTCTGATGTAAAAATGTAAACATCCATCTAATGGATAACCTTTAAAAAATCTTTGTATAATGAAATATAAAATGTATAAAACACAAAGAATAATATAAAAAGTTACTTGCAAAAATAAATTTAATTAAATTTAAAAATGTTATGAATAAAATTATAATTTTTCCAATGAAAAAAACTGCATTCCTTGGATATGTAATTTAAATATAATGTAAAAAGTAGATATAAAAATATATATATACTGTATATATATATATATATATATATATATATATATATTATTTTTTTTTTACCTGTACCTCTGTCCTTTGATATAACAGATAGCAAAAGCCTTCATGTACAGATTTTACGATGAATTATTCATTCTTTTAAAAAATGCCAGTGTAAACACAGTAGATCATAGCAACAACAATACATTTTAATAGAAGCTTTCCTTACTAAAAGTACTACCCAAAATGCATTTTCATAGACTGACTTTGTTTATAGAGGATTCCTTTTAGTAAGTGCCACATTCCCACAAGCCAGGCTCTGAACTGGCAGCATAACAAACCAAATAAATCAGAGGGGGGCGACCAAGGGCATTTTGTAATGACTTCAACCAAAGCAAGAGGACTGAAGACAGTTAGTCACATTTCAAGGGTTTATATACGGGGAGGGTGACAGACACTAGAGGGGATTTTCAGAAGGGCGAAGGAATATTCAAGCTCAGATGAGATCTGGTGTCTTAATCTGATATGACAGTTAGAGACAGTGTGACAGCCAAGATATATTTTCAACTCACATCAGTTTATTTTCAGTGATGAAATCTGGATTTTGAAACATCCTTTTCCAAAAAAAACAAAAAAACATTGCAGTCTTCGACTGACCTTTTAAATATTCCATAAACACACACACATAGCTGCAGTTTCTAAAAGATTATCATTTACAATTACTGATAACTTTAGCACTGCTTTTAAAATTTTTTGCTTCTATTTTAAACTTGGCAGAGGAAAACCTGTAGGATCTGCCCTGAGGTGAACCCTGAATTCAGGCCAAAACTCAACACTTCTACAACAATTTCCTCTGATAATTAGTTTCATAACAATGCTGATATGAAGAGAATAAGTGTTAAAGGGAATGGCTTACAAATATGCTCTCCGTTAGGCAATTAATAGTGTTGATTTAATGAGTTCACAATTTAAAAAAGGCCAATTACCATCACTCACAAAAATCAAAGGATAGCATTCTGCAAATTCAATTCAGTTGCTGTTTGGAGTTTCATTTATTATCAATGTTAAAAGACTATTAAAGAAAAACACGTCAAAACTTGCCTTAAATGTTTCCTGAGTCGACTGCATCCTACAAACTAGCACTCAAAACTGCCCTGCAAATTAAATTGCTGGGGTGTTTGCGCCACTACATAATTTGCATAATACCTTTAGTGAATCATTTGCTAAAATAACGCTGACAGCACGAACAATTAACAACGCTATCATCAGCATCATTCATTCTTGATGAATTCCCCACTTTGTGTCTTGCACATTTTAGTATTTCGCTTTGTTAACACATTATATAACATAATTTTCCTCATGTCAGCAAGACGTAGAGAGATTATGAGCTACATTTCCAAGTTATTGTTCAACAAACCTACAGGGATTTGGGTTCAAGGCTGCGATATGAATGCGAGTGATTTTTCAGAATATATCATTATATGCATGACTCAGACTTCTAATGAGCGACCAGAGTAACTAGCGGAACAACAAGACTCATACTCGCACTGACAGTACTTTATCCTCTTGGCATTACTGTTAAACGAATAGAAGGGGAAGGTAATGTCAAAGCACAGGATGGCATATGAGAAAGCAGCACTTTTGTTTGCATGACATACGGCTAATCAGAACACCATGACATTTTCCTGCTGTCTGCATTCGTTTTTGCAGTTTGCCGAAGGAATGGTAAACTGCTCGCTTTCAGGAAGTAGATTATCTGAGATCCTGCTAGTGGTGTGCAAATATGCATATTTTTTCAAAATCAACTACATGAATGACTCGGATTGTCTTAAAAATTGTCTGTGCCTCCATTGCCAATCTATGCAACTACCACTTTGACACTTCAAAAAGCTCATAAAGAGATCGTAAAACTGTTAAATAAACCACACAAATATGTTTTAGTAGAGCTCAGGGAATTTTACACAATGGTAACAAAACATTATTATCAACAGCATGGAACCTAACAGAAAAAAGAGCTAAAGTTAATCAGTAATGGTCTGTCAACTAAGTTAATTTCTATTTTCTAAAATGTCTTTTGACATTTAGATACCTTATTTGAGTGAGACAAATCAATTAATAAAACAAAACACCATATATTGCTTTAAATCCATTGCTCATACTTACATACAGTATGTTTGTGCTGTTGTTTTCCCTCCAAAGTGATGTCACTTCCTGGATGATGAGGTCATCAAGGTCTTTTGTTAAAGGGATACTGAAAAGAAAAAAAAAGATGGATAGTGATTTTGAGGACACTTATAAAATGATTAGCAATAAAAACAATAGCCCTGAGAAATATTGGTTTTATTTAAAATATCTTGATTAGAGAGAGGAACGAAACAAAACACCAAAATAGACATTTTTAATGGAATATTGCAGTATTTTCATAAATGATTAATCTGCATTTTTCTTTTTTTATTCATGCGCCCTTATAATCGTAAATCAAAATAACTTGCAGCATCATCTCTTCTCTTCTCATCTCTTCTCTTCTCTTCTCTTCTCTTCTCTTCTCTTCTCTTCTCTTCTCTTCTCTGATGATGTGTTTACTGGTGTGAGGGAGGGGCAACCTGTCACTCACATGACATCACATCAATAGCAAACCACAACCATCCAATCAATTCTCCAATCAAAGCGGTTTCATTCGGATATGTCACAGTATAGGGAAGAAAAGTCTATCAAAACTTCTTTTTTACGCTGACTCTAAATTTGTTATATTGTGATAAAATATAAAAGATACTAATTTAATCTTTAAATATTTTATCCAGTATATTACTGTCAGCAAGGGGTTGAAGCAAAAATGGCTGAATCTATTCGCAAGCAGTTCTTTTAATGAAAACAAACTCAAAGTAACACTCCTCAGGATAACAGGAAACAAAAATGCGATAAACAGAACAACCACTATTTTTAAATGAGATTTGAAAAAGAAAGGAACAAACACAGGGACACTATAAATACACAGGCACACACCAGGGACAAAGCGAGATCATTAACTAGACACAGGTGTGACACATGAGGGCAAATCAAAAACCATGGCAACTGATGAACTAATGGTCATTTAGACGATACCGCTTTCAACTAAAAACTGAAAACTTTTTATGCGTTTTGGCCGTTCATGTACACGGCAATGGCATTTTGGGGGCTTGAAAATGCGAACATTTGAAAACGGGTTTCAAAGTGCAAGTTTTTAACGATACTGTTATCATCTCTGGTATCGTGTACACAAATTCAGGCACTGGTTAGGATAGTGTGGACACTGACTCACTACACATTAGGACACTGAAGACTATTTCCGGTGACATGACAACGTCCTCATTGTTGGTATTTTGAACCGCAGAACTGATTTCTGACATTATTTTTATAGTACATTAAAATAAATACTTGTTACATATACGTGCAACATTTTAGCCATAAATAAATTATAAATGTTAGCTAGATTATGTTACCTGTATGTTTTTGCTGAAATATTATTAATGGTTTGTAGTTGGCTCATGTGATATAGACCTATGTTTCGCGTTTCGGAACGTCCACTAAGGGAACATAGTATGCATCAATACTACCTTGTTTTTTTACGGTGAATTGTGTGAATTGTGACTTTTGAAGGAGCGAACGTTTCAGTGCACTGGAAGGATTTTGCGATTGAGACAGCCCTTAAAATGGCCGACTCCCTGATCAGTGCTCCGACTACTGAACTAGGAAGCTGATTGAGACGTGCCAAACACAAATCAAACAAGATCACAATTCAAACTAAATTCAAACCCAGAACAGACGTCACAATTACGACATGTATTATCAGAACATGAAAATGTGCTGCATAGTAGGAATGACTATACAGTTTTACAGAGCCTCGTTGAAAAGAGACCCTGCAGTGATCTTCCAACATGCTAGTCAATAACCATTGATTTACAAAGTGCTGTGTCTCTGAAGTTACTACCCGTCGATGTTAGACAGCTTCAGGCATTCAAATGCAAAATGTGTTGGATTATCTTTAGATTTAACAACCATGTTCGAGCTTGAATAATTAACAATTTTATATAAATCAGCAGCAAGATAATTTGAAAGCTGATGGTACCATGCATCACCAATGGCAGCTTAAACACTTAATGATGAGTATGATGAGGCTAGCTAATGATGCCTCATGTGCCTGTTTATTCTCTCATTTTATTCTTCAAATAAAGTGCAGACTGTTTCAAAAATGAATAGTACATCATGCAAACGTACCCTTAGTTGAATCGTGGCCTACGCTGAACTCATTTGGGAATAACAAAACAAGGGAATGAATTATTACAATGTGGCCAAAGTTTAGTAAAACAAGAGAGTGAATTATTGTATCGTGCGCACAATTTACTTAAAATGAGGTAACGAATTAGTAAAAGGTGCTGACGTATATGTTACTAATTGTTAATTTGTGGCCACAATAAACTTATTTTTCCCTGCATGTGATGTGCGGGGCTCCATACAAAACATCCAGTTTTTTAAGTGTTTTAAAAATGTTTTCTTCTTGGTTATGTGAACGTTAGAGAAAACATTAAGGGAACTGTCCATTTTATCATTTTGCAAACATTTTGCAAACATTATGCAAATGTTACTTTTGTAATGTTCTCTGAATGGTCTCAAACAAGTAGTGACGTTTAAAAAAATTAGACAAAAAGTATAACTAAAGCATCTATGAAAGATGTACTGTATAAATAACTTTTTTGTGCTGATCTTTTGAGAACATTATTAAAGACCAGCTAACTTTGAATGAATAAGAAAATTTGTTCATAATGTTGAGAGAATCTTGCCAGAATGTTCTGAGAATGTTCCCTGTTAGCAGGGATGAGGTTCAGTGTGTTGCATTAAGTGTGCAAAAGACACAATGCAGCAAAATATTGGTAAACTAAAACTCGTAGAGTTTATATTCTCTCTCTTTCCTCCACTGCTCATAAGAGACCTCTTCAATCAAAACATTTTCTCTCTAGCATCTGATATGTAATTGAATTTCGGAGCTAAAAGATAAACTATGTGAGATTGTGCTTTTGAAGGGGAACAGTTTTTTTTTTACCTACGTTATTAGAAATAGAGTATATTATCAAAAAGCATTGACGTCATTATTGAACTTATGCATAGAAGTATTTGTGCTCGTGAGAAGCACAGGTTTATATAATATAATTCTTGACTGATCCAGAACCAATAGTACCCATGCAACTCTTCCAGCTTCAGTTTGATGCCCACAAGAGCCCTTATCTCCCTTTGCAAACCCACAGGGGTCAGGTGTATGTGTGTGTGCGTGTGTGAGGGGTACTTGACAGGTGGTAGTGCAGCCAGCTCCCCATATTAAATATGGATGTGAATGTGAAGAGCGAACTTGTTGGTGTGATATTGCAGCAAACCCATCACATAGGCAAGAGTAGCGCTGCTGTTTTCCCAGCAGTCATAGGCTGTCAGTGGGGTCGAGAGAGAACATTGGTTATAAGGGCTTAAAAACAGCATGGTCTGTTTGAGTGAGGGAACAACACTGACTTATTTCAGGATGATTGGAGCACACAGTAAACATCACTCTACACATAATCACATGCGTAATGTGTTTTTATGAGATTGTGTAGCTTGGGAGGGGGTTGTTTAGATCTGTATGAACCTTTTTGGAAGAAAAAGCATTTTTGGATTTGATTTAGGTGTGTTTATTAAGTAAATAGTTCAAACAAAAAAATAACTTGTGATTATATAGTGTACAAGCTTTATTGAATAATTTTAAGATATTTTTATGGAGCAGTTGCATCTATTTTTTCTTATCCCCTGTTCTGTTCATTGTAATTCCATATGGAGTTTTAAAATTTTGTTCTGTGGAAGAAAATAAGTCATATACAGTATGTGGAAAAACGATTATTTTCAACCTTCCTTTTGACTCTCTGACAGAAATGATCCTTTTTTTAAGGCGCGGCTCCTTTAAGGCTTGTCAGTAAACGGCCACTGTTATGATTGGCTGTCATTGCATAAGAAACAGTATCAACTCCCACTCACTATTGCACGTGAGTGTTTTATAAGCATTATCCATATAAAACCGTCATTTACAGACAAAGCATTATGTAATAATTTACCAGTTTGTGATGCAACTGCTGTCAGAATCAGATACAGCTGACTGCTTCATCTGTCAACAAAAGTTTCTTTGTGAACTCTCCATTACACTGTGCCTCCTGCCATCAAATTCTCCGAACAAACATATAATCCTCTGACACGATGCATGACGACATTAAAAATAAACCATCCACTTGTTCCATGATGCTGGTTATCCTTCTGAAGTATCCAAAGAAATGAGCAAATGGGCTGTTTAAAAAGGACGCGTAAATTGCAAATATGCATTTACATTTACATTTACATTTAGTCATTTAGCAGACGCTTTTATCCAAAGCGACTTACAAATTAGGACTAAATTAAGCGAGTCATCATGAGGAGGCAAAAACAACGCAAGAAGTGCTCAAAATACAAAGTTCAGGCATTATTCAGAGTAGCATAAGCCCAATAAGTGAGGTTTTAAAGGGAAGGGGAAGGGTTTTTATTTTATTTTATTTTTTTATGAGGTTAAGTACTCACGGAAGAGATGGGTTTTCAGCTGTCTTTTGAATGTTGTCAGGGATTCTGCATTCCGGATGAGGGTGGGGAAATCATTCCACCAGCATGGAACTGTGAATGAGAATGTTCTGGGGAGTGATTTTGTGGCTCTCTGTGATGGAACCACGAGACGTCGCTCTTTGACCGATCGTAGGCTTCTGGTAGGGATGTAGACACGTAGGAGTGAGTGAAAGTAGGAGGGAGCTGAGCCTGTGATAGATCTGTAAGTGAGTGTCAATGCCTTGAACTTGATGCGAGCAGCGAGTGGTAGCCAGTGTAGAGAGATGAACAGAGGAGTGATGTGGGCCCTCTTGGGCTCGTTGAAGACGAGACGAGCTGCAGCGTTCTGGATCATTTGCAGAGGTTTAGTTGCACATGATGGAAGTCCAGCCAGAAGAGCATTGCAGTAATCAAGCCTAGAAATGACCAGGGCCTGGACGAGAAGTTGTGTTGCATGCTCAGTTAGGAAAGGCCTGATCTTCCTGATGTTGTGCAGTGCAAACCTGCATGATCGAGCTGTCTTTGAAATGTGATCTGTGAAGGTCAGCTGGTCATCAAACGTTACTCCAAGATTTCTGACCGACCTTGATGGGGTGATTGATGATGAATCTAGCTGGATAGTGAAGTCGTGCTGTAGAGACGGATTGGCGGGGAGGCATAGAAGCTCAGTCTTTGCCAGGTTGAGCTGCAGGTGATGTTCCTTCATCCATGTCGAGATGTCCGCCAGACAGCTTGAGATCCGTGCAGCTACTGTGGGATCATCTGGTTGAAATGAGAGGAAGAGCTGTGTGTCATCAGCATAGCAGTGGTAGGAGAAGCCATGTGCATGTATGATGTGTTCCAGTGATGTGGTGTAGATGGAGAAGAGCAAGGGTCCAAGAACTGAACCCTGGGGAACCCCTGTGGTCAGTTGATGTGCTCTGGATACCTCGCCTCTCCATGCGACCCTGAAGGACCTACGTGTGAGATAGGACTCGAACCAGTGGAGAGGAGTACCTATGATGCCCAGTGATGAGAGGGTGGACCGAAGGATCTGATGATTCACAGTGTCGAAGGCAGCAGACAGATCCAGGAGAATGAGAACTGAAGATTTGGAAGCAGCTTTTGCGATCCGTAGGGCTTCTGTGACCGACAGTAATGCAGTCTCAGTAGAATGCCCTTTCTTGAAGCCAGATTGGTTGACATCCAGCTGGTTGTTTAGAGACAAGAAGGATGTTACTTGGTTGAAAACAGCTCTTTCAAGTGTTTTCGCAATGAATGGTAGGAGAGAGATAGGTCTGTAATTCTCTACAGATGATGTGTTTAGTGTTGGTTTTTTAAGCAGTGGAGTTACCCGAGCCTGCTTGAATGCTGTAGGGAAAGTGCCAGTATGGAGGGATGAGTTGATGATGTGTGTGATATGCTTCAATTACTCTACCATTTGTCCTGTTGTTGGCACACTCAAGCACGTGGAGTCAGCAAACTGTATCCAGTGTAGACAGCGTCAGTGATTATAATGGGTTCAATTTGCTTTTGACGTGAGCAACGAGTCAGCCTGAACGCCAGTGGTCGGGGCTTATGATGTATATACCTTATGTAGCCCCGCCCCTTTTCAGCGCGGTCTATATTTTCACAGCGATTTTGTGTTTATTAATGAACGGCTCGTTTTAAAATCTTCCCGGTCGACTGACATTTGTTAAGTCGTCTGCTTTAAACATTACAGCCCTCATGATAACTTTCGTTAACTTTACATTAAGTAAATCCACTTCAAAAGCTAATTACTCATGGACAGCAATGCCATAGAAATATACAGAGCGACCGCAAAAACGGAAGTTAAAAGACAATATTCTAAACATGGCGACGCCCTCGTTTCTCTGGCGCATAAGGTCTATTTGTCGACGTCTTGCTTTGGAGGCAGACATTTGCAAATATATTTGCTCGTTTAATGTCACAGAAACCCACCATATTCAAACGAGCTGTTTTTTTTTAGCTTGATTAAATGTTTTGTTTATAATGAGTACTGAGGAGGGCATTTTAAGCTATGAAACTTGCAGGACGTTTAATTGGTACAAAGTTATGTCTAATGGTATAGGCTATGTCAAAAGATCAAGGCAAATTTGATTTCTCATGTCATGACCTCTTTCATTTCTGTATAGCACGTCTGAACTGTGATATACCATAAAGTAACATGGAATGCTTCTCTGTGGTTCTGATATTTTTGGATACAAGTATTAGGTATTTGTCTCATGCAAGGGTATTAGCTAACACTATTAAAAATATGAAATGCCTTTAAGTTAGAGAACATTTGCTTGTCAAATGTCATTAGCTAAATGATGTGTGCAAACAATGTTTTTGTGCTGCAAACAAAACCTTTAAAACTCCAGAAGTGTTGACGTTTGAAAGTTTTGTAATGGTCAGAAGAAGTTTATCAGTTTGCAGTTGCTTCTGCTGTCATTTACAAAGGGTGAAAACCCAATGCTTTTAACCTTTCTAAGTTGTTAAATATTGGGCAGATTGCATAAATCTCAAGCCAGAAAACCACTTTTCCATCAAGTGACTGGAGCCAGGTGGTTATGCTGTATGCCCTTGGCTTATGTCCATGTTTTAAAGCAGTCTTATTTCATTTTTTCTTTCTTTTATTGTTATCTATATAGGCTATGTAAGCTCAACCATAATACTTGGTTAATAACGCTTATTCTATAGCAGTTTGTTTTATTATTACTGATATTTTGAATGAGCTTTTTTTTAGTTTTAGTAGTTTTAGTACTTCACCAATAATATTTATTTCAGCCGATATGGATATGGTGGCCGATATATCGTGCATCCCTATTTTATTTCAGCTTTATTTCAAGTACCAAAATAATTTTATTTTCCAATAACTACACTCACTGTTCTTTAGGAAGGACAAAAATAACAAACTGAATTGTATGATTGTATGAGTGGAAAACAGTGAGTGTAATTCAAAGACTTTGGTGTATTGTTCACTTGCTATATAGCATCACAAAACAATTCTTTCCTTTTTATATTTGTTGAAGCCAACTGATCCTAACAGGTCTGAACTGAACAGAACTAAACTGCACCGATGATAGCGACAACAACTACAGTACCTGTGATATTTCACATTTCTATGTTATCAACACCCACACAAACACACATATAAATGAATTCTCCTATTCCAACACAACCCTCAGTAACCTCGAGAGACTCCATCCACTGACTCTCAGATTGAGCAGACTGGCCAAGACAATGATTTCCTGTCTTCAGCACACGCTAAGAGAGGTGCTAATGCCCTTCTAGATACTGATTAATCTGAGACGGTGATGAGTTCTAATGTCTTATTTCATCTAGCAATGAGAGCCAGCCAAAAGCTTACAGACGCAGGATTTACCATATTTAAACTGATGGAAGCAAGTGCCAGATCTACATAATGCTCCAAAGATATTTTAGGTTTTTCTAATGCCTCTGCATTAAGAATAATATACGGTATAGTACCCTTGTGAATAAATAACTTCACCACTTGCAACTAAATATTCATTGAGATTGATTTTGCCGATTAGATTGTGTTCCATGAATGTGTTCATGTAATATTCAGTGGTCATGACAAGCTTCATTAGTCATATTGCTGGTTGGTGGTTATCACCAAATGTAGGCTACATGTAATGTCCACAATGTTTGCCAGTTGTCTTCTCTATTTGGTTTTGGATGGAAGAAAGGCATGGTAAAATGATTATTTTAGGCTTGAGAATAACAAGTTTATTTCTGCAATTCAAATGCATGTATTCACATGAGATTCTCTGTAGACGTGCTTTGGGAGGTGATGCCAATCAACCTCACACAACAGGGCTTAACAATCAGATCGTTCGTTTCTTCATGCATTGCAAATACAAAAACTGCTATCAGTCTGTTTCTGAATCATCACTATGAATCCTAATTTGAGGACGCCATCACAAATATCAGTTTTAGATATCATTCAAGTGAATTCAATTTAACTTCCTTTTTGTCAGGCGAAATAAGTGAAAGAGCATGTGATTGGTTGATGCATTTGAGATTGTAATTGGAGATTGTAACCATCCCAGCTAACAGGGAATGTTCTCAGTTAACCTTTAGTTTGTCGAGTCTTGTCTAATACGTTGTGTTAAATATATAAATAAACCTATCAGACGTCCTGATACATATATTTCCTTCCTATCTCCTATATACGAAAAATAAACTAAATTATGGAAAGCTTCCATTAAACATGCAGGATGCATCTACTAGAGTTTTTTTTTTTTTTTTAGGCGCTGACAGAAGCTCCAGCAGAGTGAGTCTGGGTTTTTTCAGCCTTTACTTCTCCCAGCACCTATATAACTTTTGTTTTGGAGCTCAGTAATGAGTGATTCAGAGCAACACTGCTGGAAAAGATCCCTACGGATGATAACCCAAACCTGGACGTGTTTTCAAACTCACTCATGCCGGAACGTATTTGGTTCTCTTCTCCTGCCTCTCTGTCTTTCAGAGTTTGCTCTAGAGCCGTCTCTGTCTTGGACATTTCTTTTTGACTCACCAGCCTCATTGATCTTTCTTTCTAATACCAGCAGCATAAATCTATCACGCCAGCTGATCAGATTTGATTTCAATGTATTGTGCATCATCAAAGCCATGTGACATTAATGACTCAAACTATGAGCTATGTGTGAGCTGCCTTCTTAGAAAGCATTTTATGGAGCTCAACACTGCAAAAAATGACTTAATCAGTATGTTTGTGTTGTTTTTCAGTAAAAACTATAAAAAATCCTTAAAACAAGATATAACCAGCAGGGACTTTGACTAACATTCAAGGTTTTCTCAAAGTTATGAACATTCCAGTAACAGATTGTTTTAATATATTGTTTGGTCAAAGTTATCTGGTCTTTAATAATGTTCTCAAAACATTAACACACAAAAAAATCATTTATGCATCACTCATGTTTTTTAAACATTTTAGTTGGGCTAAATGTTTGTCTAACATTTTTTAAATGGTACTTCTTGTTTCAGAATGTTAAGAGAACATTCTAAAGTAACGTTCCCACAATGTTTGCACAATGATGAAACGGAATGTTCACATGACAAAAAAAAAAAGTTTTCAAAACTGACCTTTTGAACTTAATGAACTTTCATAAATTAATGGGAATGTTAGTAAAGACTCTTAGGACCATATGTATATGTTAGTAAAACATATTAGCTGGGAATTTACTAGAAGTAAAATTCTGTAATCTTTTAAAATATATTTATCAGCATATTCAGCAAATTTATTTTCACATATTATTAGCAATTATTAGAATAGCTTTCTCAGGCAATTTAAAAATCTTTTGTTCCAAAAAATAGGCAGCAACAAGCATGTGATTTGTACTGTATGCATCTCATAACTGTTTGTGTGTGTGTGTGTGGTCCTGGTATTCCCTACGTTATGGGGGCCAAATGTCCCCCATACCAGTTATTTCTAACCTTGTGGGGACATTTTTGTGGTCCTCATGAGGAAAACAGCTCATAAATCATAAATTGTTTTTTTTAAACAAAAGTTCTGTCAGTGATGGGTAGCTTTAGAGTTAGGGGATAGAATATATAGTTTGTACTATAAAAATTATGTCTATGGAAAATCCCCATAAAACATGGAAACCATATGTATGTGTGTGTGTGTGTGTGAGTGAGAGAGAGTGTGTTTCAGGTAAACCCTACATTATGGGGACTTTCCATGTCCCTGTGGGGACATTTCTGGTCCCCATATGCAAAACAGCTTATAAACCATATTAAGTGATGTATTTTTTTTTTTTTTTTGCAAATGTAAAAATGCAGAAGGTTGTCTGTGGTGGGGTTTAGGTTTAGGAGATATACAGTTTGTACACTATAAAAATCATTGTCTATGGAATGTCCCCATAAAGCATAAAAACACAACATGTGTGTGTGTGTGTGTGAGAGTGAGTGAGTGAGTGTGTGTGTGCGTGTGTGTGTGTGTGTGTGAGAGAGAGAGAGAGAGAGAGAGAGAGAGAGAGAGTGAGTGTGTGCTGATCTAAATCCGAGCTGTTAGAACATGATGAAAGGGTTCAAGGCTGCAGGTTGTGACTATGCGGCGAGAGCAGCCTGTGTCTACAGCTCACTATTCATCTCACCCAGTAGGAAATTTTCTTTCTCTCTCTCTCTCTCTCTCTCCCTCACACACACACACACACTTTTGACACTGGTGCAGATATGAGCTCACAATCAAAGGCTGCATCTTCTGGGAATTTACTTTGGTTCTTTTATCTTATAACAGAGGAAGTGAGCGAGGGACATGGGAGGGAAAAACAACGTTATGATGTTTGTTTCCCTCTCTGTTATTTGTATTGGCTTCTGTTGTTGGAATGAGACTCTGAACCTTGAGTTCTTTGTGGCTTTTGTCGACTTGGATCTCTCTTTTTATTCTCTTCATGCTTCTGTCTGACACTGTCGACCAACAAGTTTTGCAATTGTACAGTCAATTCAGTGTTGCAGGTTTTATAGTCTGTGCATTAAAAGTGAATAAATGATATGCATAACAGAATATAACACACAGTGACAAGGAATCATAATAGTAAAACTACCATACAGTGATATTGAAAGACACACACTCTTCTCTCAAAAAAAAAAACATTTCTTTGAAAATGATTATTGGACTTTAAACTGCATAATTATATGAGGGAATCATAATTTGTTTTTTGTTTTGTTCATTTTGCTGCAAACTGAGAAAAGCACATCCCATTTAATATTTGCTCCATCACGAAAAGGCTTTTACTGACCCCTAGTGTTCTCTTCTAGCACAAGCTCAAAGGTACAGTGTGTTCCCTTTTATGATTTTAAAATACTTTTTTCTACCCCACTTTAAAATGCAAAGACACATATAATGCCGGCGTCATAGTTTACTCCAAAAAAAAATATCCTGGCCAAACAAAAACTGTACAATGTATAGACCCCTTGTCATTACATCAGAACAAAACCTTTTTTAATACAATGTATAAAGCATTTTGGTTTTTGTTCATCATTTCCAGATGCTAATGATGCCAATAATTATTTAATAAGTTCTTTTAAAAAAAATATATATAATTCAAGTATACACTAAACCCTGGCACCTTTGGCAAAATTGGATTTTATTTAGAGATGTGCATCGTAGATGTCAAATTCTCACTCGTTTCTACAGGCTCTATAACTGCAGCACGGTGATATATTCAGTTCAACACCTTTCAGTGCTGACTCATCCCAAACATTGTGCACTCAATCCCTTTTCTGTACAAGCATCTGATATAATCACAAACCAAACACCAAGTTAAGGCTCACTGATTACAACCTATCTTTAAAATTAAGTGGTGCAGATATAGGCCTATATATACATAGGAAAATACTGAAAATTATTCACATAAAAATGTAGTTGTTTCATAAATAAAATATACATCCTCTACAACTGAAATGAATTCTAACGAGGACAGTGCTTGAGTGTGAAACAAATGTGATAAGTGCTGTTACTGTCACTGCTGACTTGATTTCAAAGTTAATCACTTCAAATGCTTCATTAACAATACAGTACAAGGCCAGAAGTATACTAACATACAGGTTTCATACAGTATTTTGACTCTATGGTGAGCGTTTTGCCCTGTTACTACAAATACTTATTTGCAGCTGTATCATACAAATAAATAGTTAAAAAATCATACATTGTGATTTCTGGATTTTTTTTTTTAGATTATGTCTCTCACAGTGGACATGCACCTACGATGACAATTTCAGGACCCTCCATGATTTCTAAGTGGGAGAACTAGCAAAATAGCAGGGTGTTCAAATACTTATTTTCCTCACTGTATATGCAAAATATTACGTCATATTATATAAACTACACATAAATGTAACTTAGTTTGATTGCACTGGTATACTGCACATTTTTATAAATGTAGTTCTGTCATGACAACTCTCAGAGCGTTTGCCATGGTAATGGGTATGACAATGTTGATATATTTGGTATTGGCGTAATAGATCTGCTACGCTGCTGCTGCAGAGCAAGTACAGGACTTGCCACTGCCAATACATACATGACGCGCTGCTGTGAGTATATAAGACATACTGCTGCTGTACAATATAGTGTACATGAATTACTCGTAGCAGATCTAGACAGGTGGAGCTGTGGAAGATGGAGGGTTTCTGAAAGTGTGCTGCATTGCTATAGCAAATGCTAACCAAATATTTGAAGGTTGAGCACGCAAGCTCATTGGCTACAGATACAGCAGGAACCAATCAGCTGTGCCCTATAGAGAATGATATGATTGAAAGTCTGCACCATCTAGAGGTTCATTACAGAACTTTGTATTAGGTTATCCAACTCTTCCATGCATAGGCTACATTATAAAATGTTTAATTATAAAAGCCTAATAGGGGCTTTCGCACCGGAGGAACGTTTTCATAGTTCCTTATAACTTTTTGGCTTTTTGACTAAATTAGCTCCTACTTCAGACTAGGGTTGAATGCTGCCTTCAAGTGTTATCGGAAATGTACTACTTCCCACTTCTGAAGTCGTGATTACAAGCTCGTCGCATTCAAGTGCTTTGTTTGCGAAAAGAACAGGAATCATTGAGGATGGTTTATTCTTTATTCTATATTTTATTGGGAAAATCTTATAAAAGCCAAAATTATAATTTAGCGTCCAATATTCACAACCATACAAACATTCACCGCGCTATCCAGATAGTCAGCCTGCTGGCGATTCTGGAATTTCGCTAAAACACAGGGTATTTTCGCTGTACAATATGCTTCAAATGATTATTCATATATGTAAATATGCATTACTTTAAATGACAAGACAAGGCGATGTAGCTGTTGTGAAAAACGAATAAAGAATAGCAGTCACAGCAGCAATCGTTCTACCCTCAGCCATGTTTAAAGTTTATTGCCCGCCCAACTAGGGAACTTAGGTATCAAAATTATCCCCAAGATTCCCAGAGGTAAATATGACTTGAGAGGGCATTCATGTCTAATTTTTAACTAGGAAACCCATATTTATGATAATTCTGATAGCACATGAAGGCAGCATAACCTAGCACAAAAGGAACTACCAGTGACGTAAGTGTACGTTGACTGGTCGAACACATGTGAAACATCGGTACCCGCCATTTTTAAAAAGCTATGTAAACACACACAGTTTATAGCCTATATATTTACTACAATAATACGGAAATACCGCCGAAATCCAGGCACTTCTCCATCTTTAAGCTAAGGAGGAAATCCAACGCGACTTTGAAGGGAACAAGAGAAACATGATTATGTATTACTTTATCGTATACTGTTTACTTTCTTTCTACTGTTTACTTATCTAATATAAATTAAGGAAGACGTTCTCAGCATTGTCAAAATAAAAATCCCACACAACAACCAGAACGGCAGGACGCAAGTGACAGAGTTTCTCGGCAGTTCTCGGGGGACCACTATGGTGGCTAGTTCCTATAACCGAGTGCAAAAGCCCCTATTAAATCCATATACCGTGCACCAGTATGGCTACTGTTAAAATAGTACTGTTTAAGTAGTATTCTAGCATGCTATTTAAAGAGGCCACATTATTTGCTTTTACAAAGTCTTGATTTTGTTTTTGGGGTCTACTAGAATAGGTTTGCACTTAAATGTTTAAAAATAACATTATTTTTCACATATTTGACATTGTTGCAGCACCTCTCTTCCCAGTCTGTCAGTAATGCTCTGTTTAGTTCCTGTCTCTATGAAGCCCCTCCTTACTAAAAGAACAACGTGCTGATTGGTCGGCGGGACCAGTGCGATTGGTCAACTGCTTCGGACGTGTTTGAATGTCACAACCCTTACCATAACCGCAAGTTTCAACACACTACTAATGCAACTGCACTTTTTTTTGTGTATGCCTTTGGGCAGGAATTATGATTACAAATTAGGGATATTGTGATGTGTACGTTACCAGAAGAAAACTCAAGACTACAATCGAGGCGTTTCAGGGAGTTCAGAAACAGTGCTTACTGATATAGAGAAGAACTCCCTTTATAGTGGACTTTGTGCTTTGTAACTTTGCAGACCTTATTCATGCTCAAACAGCAACATTACACACTAAAGAAAAAAGCATAAAAAGTCCTCTTTAAAGCACAGTCATTAGGTGTGTAGTGTGTTTGTATGCTTTCGAATCGCTCTCGCGATACTTTTATGTCATACACCGATCAGTCTGCGCAGCACCACTTCAAGTCGAACACACCTACTGCCTTGTCAGCAAGGCCGTGAAAAAGACTCCCTTTTTAGTGAGTATCAAACCAGTTAGCCAATCAGCTAGAGACTGAGCCTGCATCATCTGCATCTGACGAATCATATTCATCGGCAGAGTCTGTTAGAGCGGGGTAGGGCCGGGGCTGGTCCAGATTTACGTATGTGACCTTCAGGCTGATGTAGTGTTCCCCCTCCAGGCTGGACAGGATACTCATTACAGCGGAAACCAGTGTGGAGAAGGTTGGTCTCTTCTCAGGGTCGGGGTCCCAACACTGTAGCATAATGGCAAACCTGCAGATAGAGAGGTGTGGGTCAGTCATCTCTCAACTGGCTCACCTCAATTGAAAAGTGACCGGCTTTGTCATACTATATTTGCAAATCAGGCATCTGACGTCATAGTAACCCCATATGATCTTGAGTCAAACACATTCACAGTTTCCATGGCTGAACTTCACCACCCATCATGTTTCCACATCCTGTTACAACACTCTGTCATAATTTAAGGAATGGTTAGTGACTCAGTGTTCCAGAGTTTCCAACTCTGCCCTTTAAAATGTAGTTCTGTTGTTCAATATAATTTATGACTGGAAAAGGCAATCTCAGTCAATCAGATTAGAGAACCAGAGCTAACTGTTGTGTGTGTATATGGGGCTTCTGTAACTATATCCAAGAAAAACAAAGGTAATACTTTTGTTTTGCTTTAAATATCTAAAAATTAAGAGAGAAAAAACGGGGGGAAAAAACTATTTTGTTATCATGGAACTCTTTTAGAATATTCCCAGACATATTTTTCACAGTTCAACTCTGGCTAAAAGCTAAAAGTTGGGTTAGTGATTGCTGGAAAATTACAAAGTTTTGCAGTGTCACTTGGGATCTTTAAATATTTCCCTCTGTCTGAAAGTGAATGATGATTAACTCTATGAGTGTAGTGCTTGAGGTGATGGATAATTGAAGGGACATTCACAATAACCTTTCGATTGACCTTTTCCACCGCTCTGAATATTGAGTAAGCTCTAAACCCTCTGAACCTCAAATGGTGGAAAAACACTAAACGGACTGACAGCTACTTAAAACCATTGAAATTCCAAAAGGCCATGTCACTCTTGTGGAGCAATGTCTAAAAACAAATGGAAGAATGGAAAACAACTGCAGAATAAAACCAGCCTGTGTAAGCCAAACTTTCTACTATAGACCAACATTATCGATCGACTAAGAAAAGTAAGCTGGCGTATAAGTGCATCCTGTAGAAAAATAGAGAAACTTACAAGGGACCTGGACAATACTGTGGCTGAGGTAGCCGTCGTCCCTTTAAGAGGTAATGTGTGACATCATATGGGTCAACTTCAGGGTACGGGCTGGCTCCTCGTGTGAGCATCTCCCACATCAGAACCCCAAAAGACCACTGCAGTCAAAGACAGAATAAAAAGTTAAGAAGAAACAGTGTATAATTAATACTTACTGTAATCTAGTAGTTAAACATAAGCATATTTCATTTTCATATCTCACCACATCTGACTTGGTCGTGAACTTCTGCGTCTGCAGGCTCTCAATGGCCATCCATTTAACAGGTAATTTGGCTTTCCTGTGATCCTGGACACTGTAGTACTCCTTCTCAAGCACATCTCGAGCCATTCCGAAGTCTGCAACCTTTACGGTGTAGGATTCATCAAGCCTTGAGAGAACATTGGATGAGTCAGTACCAAATTCACAGTTGGACTCTGAACTTCACTGTGCATTTACATACATAAGAATAGTTGGTATAGGCGAATTAAAATAAAGCAAAGATAAGAACAATGCAAAGCTAGTGCTTAAAGTTTATAAAGTTATAATTATGGATATTTTTCTTACAAAAAAACTTTATTAATCCCCTGGAGCCATATGGATTACTTTTATGATGGATGGATGCACTTTTTTGGGCTTCAAAAAATTGGTACCATTCACTCCCATTATAAAGCTTGGAAGAGCCAGGATATTTTTTTTATATAACTCCAATTGTGTTTGGCTGAAAGAAGAAAGTCATATACACCTAGGATGGCTTGAGGGTGAGTACATTTTTGGGTGAACTGACCCTTTAATAAGAATGGACCAAAAGTAGTTGCCAGTCGAAGTGAACTTTTTTTGAACATTTGTTTGGCAAGCTGTTTCAAACTCCCGAAAGCTCCAAACAAACTTTGTTTGGGCCTGATTTTGTTTGAAATGACGTCACATCAGTTTGTTCTTCAATTTCGCTTGAAGTATATCAGGGCCTTAATTCATAATCTTTGTGCGTGCAAAACTCACATGCAATTGCGTGCCGCTAGATCGCGGTGTACGAATTTCTTTTGTGCCAGATACTCCATTCCTTTAGCAACCTGGAGCCCGAAGCCAATCAAATCCTTAACTGTGGGACTCTAGGATAAGACAACAAGACTATATAAGACCCAAATAAATAAACAGACACAGTGAGTTTGTATAATTTTTGGCAACATCACTTCCTGGAACTTCTATAAAGGTTATGAGCAGTGCAGGAGGTCATGTTGTGAAATCCATTCCAAAATACAAACCTGTTGTGCAAGGCAACAGTGAAAGGCAAAATACATAACATATTTGATGTGTCTGAGTTCACGTTCTAGCAACTGACCCTCTTCTCACAGCGAATGAAGTGACGCAAGTCTCCGTGTTTCATGTAAGGTAAGACCACCAAGGGAAGTCCCTCTTCAGGAAGCAGGATACCCAGAAGAGAGAGAACATTACTGTGATGAAATCCCTTCATCAGAATGCCCTCTTTCAGAAACTGCTCCACTTCTTCCACATCTGTTATTCCTACCAGAGAAAAAAAAAAAAAAAACTGTTGTGATGCAAGCATTTATACGATATATTAAGTCAATTTACATTTAGAGATCGGTCTTCTAAAAATGATCTTAGACCCAGGATGTTGTTTGAAAACAAATGTTCTGAATATTTTGGAATGAAAATTATTTTTTCATGAAGTACTATTTATGCATTTGGCAGACTCTTTTATCCAAAGGAACTTGCATTGCGTTCAAGGTAGACGTTTACTAAGTTGTTGCATTTCCAGGGATTCAAACCCATGACCTTGGTTTAAGCAACAGGAACACGGCAAACAGCAAGCCAATTTTAAAGGCAGCTTATTGTGAGAAATAAATGTTTTTCATCAGGTAGGTCATCCCAAGAGTCCAGTTCAGATTTTCAGGAGTATCTTTATGAGCCATTGAGGAGTTTCTTACTGTTGAGAGATTTCACAGCACAATGGATTTCTCTGTTGTTGTGGTCAGTGAGGTAACCATGGTAAACTGTGCCAAAGTGTCCTACGGAAAAAAAACATGTTTATTAATCTTCAAGTTCAAAATATGACCTTATTCCTTTTTTCAGTAATTGCATTTTTTGAGAAATTAAGCAATATCATGCTCTAAACCCTGGAGTTTAGGGTCAGTTATATTTTTACATTTAAAAAAAAAGAAAAGAAATGAATACTTTTATCCAGAAAGGATGCATTAAATTAATTAAAAGTGATAGTAAAGACATTCACAACGTTTCAAAAGATTTCTATTTCAAATAAATGCTGTTCTTTTAAACTTTCTATTTATCAAAGCATCTTGAAAAATAATGTATAACGGTTTCCACAAAAATAAAATCAGCATAATAAGCATATTAGAATGCTTTCTGAAGGATCATGTGACACTGAAGACTGGAGTAATGATGCTGAAAATTCATTGTTGCATCACATGAATAAAGTACATTCTAAAATGCATTAAAATAGATAGATTTAAAATTATAAAAATATTTCACAATATTTCTGTTTTTACTGGATTTTTGATCAAATAAATACAGCCTTGAAGAGCATATAAGACTTTCAAAACATTTCAAAAATATTTTCGACCCCAAACTTTCTAACGCAAATATATTGAGCTTATTTGCAGCATTCAGCATATTTGATTTATAAGCATACCCTTTCCGATGATCTGGTGGTGGTGAACCTTGAGCATGGAAGCTGGGATCAGCACGTCCTTCACCTCCTCCAGAAGTTCAGGGCGGAAACTGGTGATGGAGATCTTCTCTGGGGGCATGAGAGGGGTCAGGGTTGTGTCCAGGGTGCCTGTGTAGGCCAGGCCGGGGAACGCCACGACCCCAGCGGGTGCAATGATGGTTGTGACGGGCAGTTCTACAAGGAGCAAAGAAAAATGGAAGTGCTTCTGAAATATTTTTAGCCTTCAAGTAAATGTGTAGACCTAATATTTCATGTGAACAGAAATTAGGTTTGTGCTCTTAGTAGGACACATACTTTATTTTAGTTATGTGTTATATTAAATCTTATATTATGATATACAATGTTTGGTTCCATTTATTGGAATTATATGGAATTAGAATCAGAACCAAACCAGAACTGTTCCCCCATCCCTAGTAGAAACCATTCAATTATATATCTAAAACTTATATTGAAAAATATTTCAATAAAAAAATATGAGAACGCTGATAATTCAGTGATCGATCATTATGATCTTTTTTTAATTGGTTGCTGATGTGAAGGTGTCGTCTCACCACGTCTGTAGTCTCCTAAGGGACATAAATCCACACTATTATTACGCGAACGACTGTGGGAAAAATAAGACAGACGACTTTCTGCCAGCGAAGCTGTGGATTTAAAAAAAAAAAAATATTGATAAAAAATTAAAAAAGTATTGATAAAATCGATAGTCTTAACTGTGCTTGCTAAGATGTGTAACTGAAAAATGACTGAAAAAGATTTGACCGCAAAATAAGAGTTGGCATTTCTTAAATGAACGGAAAATGTGAAATGTGCTCACCTTTTTTCTGCTTCCTCAGATGTTTCAGCACAATGAAGGCCATAACCGCACCCGTGACCAAAGCTGCCAGTATGCCAAGCACAATACCCACCATATAGTGGTTACTGACCAAAATTACAGTGCCAACATTATGTGTGTACCCATTAACTGTTACCTGGCATGAGAAAATACTGATGTCAGAGTAAGGTGGTATTATGCAACCAATGGCAATCAAGGTGATTTGGCTAAAGACAAGGTAAAATTACTGCATTTATAGATCTACACATACTTTAAAGCACTCACCTTCACAGGTAAACCCTCACTGGGAATAGTGATATTATTAGGGATCCTGCATGTGATCTCATTATCTAGAACTTTAGCACCACAATCAGCGTCTCCAACCGTCATCGTGATTG
Source organism: Abramis brama (assembly GCF_963993115.1). Taxonomy (NCBI): domain Eukaryota; kingdom Metazoa; phylum Chordata; class Actinopteri; order Cypriniformes; family Leuciscidae; genus Abramis; species Abramis brama. The sequence goes on from NC_139985.1 coordinate 6,533,138, forward strand.
ACATGCAAGAACTCACAAGGTTCAACTTCTGATGCTGCGTCATAAGAAAAAAAAAAGTTGTATTGTCACAAACAGTGTCTTTATAGTGAAGGATATTACTAGTGAAATCTAATTTAAAATGTTCAAAATTCTAAAATCCTTTATTTCCAGGTTTTTAAATGTGTCTCAGACTTTTGGACCTTAAAACGTTATCAAGGCATACATTGAAAGATGATCGAGAGTGAAAAAAGTCAGAGCAGCAATGGAATAATGTGATTTAATACATACATGCAAGGACACTTCATCAAACCCAGGGTAGAGTCTCAGTATGTGACCTTCAGTCTCAAACGGGATGGGTCTGCCATAGGGGTGGTAGGAGAAGTCTTGTTTCCACAGGCCAAGCACTCCGTCCATGTCAAACGAGAGCTCGCCCTCTTCGGTCTCATCTCGATGGAAGACGGGGGTGATGCACTCCATTCGGGTGGGTTTTGCTTTACCCCTGCACTCCTTCAGAGAACAACAGTACGGAACAAATGTAAAACAAGGCGAATGTCAGGTTGTGCCATGTGCCCACAAATACATATCTGTTCGCTATGATGCTGCAATCTGAAAACACTAAGGCTGCACTGCAAATGTAAAGATTTAAAACACTTTAATCTTTCATTTATAATCGCAGCTCTCAGTGGAAGAACCAAGACAACATTATGAAAGTCTTGCATGCTCCGAAGACACCAAAAACTATGCATTGTTGTTGTGGTCACTAAGGGTGTGTTCACACTTGGCAGGTTTGGTTAGATTAAAACCAACTCTAGTGCGATTTTTTGTTGTTGTTGCCATCTTTAGGTTTGGTGTTAAAAATGACCGTGTGAACACAGAGTGAACCAGGACTAAATGTGTCATTTTCTTTTTTGGTCTGGACCAAAGGAACCAAGAGAACCGAACTACAAGTGTGAACACACCCTAAAGAGAGTAGGTAGATTCACCCAACTACATATATAATCTTTAAACAGAAAAATAAATAAAGAGAGCTGGACACTTATACTTGTAGCTTTATGTTATCCAATTTTTGTTAATTAAATTGGCTGCTATGCATTTAAGACGATTATCTGATTTGAAATGAGATACAGTGCTTTGAAAACATGCCACTGAAACAGATCCGACTGAAACGTAAAAATAAACTCCAGCTACTCTTTTCTAACATTTAGATTATATAAGATGTGCAGAGCTTTAGGTGCTACACAGCTAGGAACCACACAATGTTTGACTAGTTTTACTAGTGTGTAGTAATAAGATTATCTATCCTGCTACCTTCTTATTCCCTCACCATGACTGTGTGGACTAAATTTCAGTTTATTCATGACAACTCTCTGATTAGTTTTAGCATGTTATTAAATATGGGAATGTTGTATTTAGCCTTGGCGGACTAGATGTACCAGTACAGTGCTGCTGTTAATTATTGGTGCTGCGGTAGAGCAAGTACGGACTTGCTACTGCTAATAGATACACAGACACGCTGCTGTGAGCAAGTAAGATATGCTTAAATAAAATGCGTAAATAAACATACAGTAAATCCCACAGCAGATTTAGGCAGGTGGAGCTGGGAGAGGTGGAGGATTTCAGAGGAACTGTGATAGCGCGTTGCAGGACTAGCTTACAATAAACAATGAACCAGACTATTTAAATAGCAAGCGATCTTATTGGCTTCTGGAACAGCAGAGGAAAATCAGTCTGTGCCATGTGGTAATAATGTGATTGCTTGTAGACTGCATGCAAAGGACCTATAAGCCTGCATCCTCTAGTCTAGAGTTTCATGACTGTTCTTAAGGATTTTAGAATTGACCGTTTTTCCATCCTACAGTAGCTTCAATAAATCTTTTTGAACTTTTGAGTTCTGAAAGTTACAGAATAATACAATAAATTTTTATTTTAAACTATTAAGCAATATTCCTCATGATATATGACCCCTTTAAATAAACAAGGCAAAAGATCAGTAGTATAAAATATCTCAAGAGCAAAAGTTTACAGTTCATACAGTGGAAACCGGCTTGAGGTGGCTTTCTTTGGGTTTAAAGTAGACAATAGTTTTGTAGACAGAGTCCAGATTTCGGCCTTCAACGACGATTCTTGACCCACTGCAATTCAGCAAGGTAAAATGTTAGACAATCCATATTTTTTCTGAAAGCTCTTCTCAGTTGCCAATAAGTAAACAACTTATAACTTCCTGCATCTACAGTACCTGTCAAAGCTGCAATCGGGCAGCACCGCAAGAATCTCAGGGGTCTTTTTGTAGCGGAAGACGTTAGTGGTCACAACACGGGACTTATCGATGTAGACACGGAGCACCACGTCCTTCACCTCCGTCACAGGCTGAGAGACACATACGATGGAGGACAGGTTTCCTCTGGCCACAGACACACTGAAGCATGAACACCATTACATATTGTATGAAACTGTGCATTTTTAGACCTGGCCAACAATAACATGCATTTACATACTTTATGATATATTTCACACATTTTGCAAAACAATTAAATTAATCATTACTGTAATATATCATATACAAGTAATACCATTCAAAAGTTTAGGGTCATTAATTTCTATTCAGCAAGGACACATTAAATTGATCAAAAGTGACGTAAAAGTATAATAAATGCTGTTCTTTTGAACTTTCTACTCATCAAAGAATCCTGAAACACAAAAATATTTTTACAAAAATATTAAGCAGCACAACTGTTTTCAAGATTGATTATAATACTGTTATTTTATATTTGAATAATGTTTGACAATAATACTCTTTTTACTGTATTTTTTATTAAATAAATGCAGCCTTTGTGAGCAAATGAGACTTATTTTAAAGACATTAAAAAAAAAAATTAACCAACCTTAACATTTTTGAAAGTTAGTGTACATAATTATAATTATTAATAATTAGATTTTTAGGAATATTCACACAAAAATGTATTTGATATAATTGGCAGTGCCTCTTCAGGCCACCAGTTGAAGACTGATATAATGGATGCACACACACCTTCGGATTGGACATGTTTCTCCATCAAGCGTAACTTTCCTGTTCTTGCCAGAGTCCAGATAAGGACCTGTGATGGTGATGAGGGTTCCTCCGTCCACCGGCCCATAGTCAGGTTGAACCTCAGTGATGTTTGGAACCTGGTGAAAAAAGGATATTGATCAAAGGTAATCTATTGTCAACACACTTGCTAATGACTACTCTTAAAAAAATCAAGTTTTGCATGTGTAACAAATTAACTAATTACCACAAAGGTGAATCCAGGCATCTCTGCACTTCCTTCAATCGAGTAACGGCCCTCCACTCGGCCCTCGTGCACTTTTGCTGTGACATTCACTGGTTTAAAAAGTGGCTCTGACGCCCCAGAGCGGATCTTACACAATAAGCTGGGCAGAAAAATGACCAGTTACATGACTTAAACACTTACCTTCATTCAACCATGTAAAATTTAACCAAAAATCGTTCTACTTTCCATGAGCATACAAAATCTATTTGCAAATATTTATGTGAAAATGAAGCCTAACTGCCTAATGACTTTTTCAACACTATACTATTTATTTATTGTGCAGTTAAGATTGAGTTAATTTGACAAAGGTTTTATATAATTTATATATTAAGTTTGGGGTTAGTAAAACTGTTTAATGAATTTTTGAAAGAAGTGTCTTATGCTCACCTAGGCTACATTTATTTAATAAAAAAAATATAGAAAAACAGTGAAAATTATTCATTTTCAGTATCATAACAACAGTCTTCAGTGTCACAAGATTCTTCAGAAATCATTCTAAATGCAGAATTTAGCTCAAGAAACATTTATTATTATTATTATCAATGCTGAAAACAGTTGTTCTTCTTGATATTTTTGTGGAAACAAAACTACATTTTTCAGGATTCTTTGATTTATAGCAAGTTAGAAAGAACAGCATTTATTTGAAAATAATATCTTTCAACAAAGTGTAAATTTACACAAAAAACTGTGCACGTATTTAATGCATTCTTGCTGAATAAAGCATTAATTTCTTTAAAAAATAAATAAATATTGCCACCAAAGTTAGACCAAAAAAATCCACTTTTATTGTTATTCATCATCTGTAAGAAGAGGAAATCAGGAATACTTACTGTGTGTTGTTGCTTTTGTGAGGCTGGACCACACAGGCGGTCTCACCCAGCTTCACCTCATGGGTTCTGGTCGTGATGGCGGGTCGCAGGGGCGACTGGAACTCCCATCCGCACAGAGTCATCTCACTCTGACCATCAGGGGGCGCTGTCTTGGGGAAAAACTGAGCACAGAACATTTCCATTCATGTTTTATTTGCTAAATGCTTTCTATTACCCTGTGGGTAAACATATATAAACACATGTATACACTACTGGCCAAAAAAGCAAAACGTCACTATTTGGATTTAAATAGGCAAATACTTAAGAGTCCATGATTGGATCACTATTGCCGTTATTATGTTTCTAGCATGTTATATGTTTGGCAACTGTGTTCTTCTAATCCTAATTGATGGAGTGTGTAGCTTTCATTTCTTAAACAATCATGTAGGAAGAAATATCATGGCCAATTGGCCATATTCCAGGATGACAATGTCAAGATTCATCAGGCTCAAATTGTGAAAGAATGGTTGGGAGGGAACATGAAGAATCATTTTCACACATGAATCGGCACCTCTGAGTCCAGACATTAAATTCATTGAAAGTCTTTGGGATGTGCTGGAGGAAACTTTACAAAGTGCTTGACTCTTGCATTGACCAAAAAATTATGGAAATATGGAATATGGCCATGATGCGTCTTCCTAGTTCCTACATGGTTGTTTAAGAAATGAAAAGCTACACACTCCATCAATTAGGGTTAGAAGAACAGTTGCCAAACATGTAACATGCTAGAAACATTACAATCACAGCAATTATGATCCAATAATAAATCCAAAGAGCAACTTTTTTTTTGGCCAGGCTGTGCATGTATAAACATATATCTATATATATAAATGTACCCATTCTTTACATCTACAGTCTTGTTGTAGACCGTACGATTAATACTCAAATCATATCTCACCTCTGTGATGCCGGGCGGACATGACTCATTTCCCCAGTATCCCCTGCACTCAGAAGCCCAGGTGCACTGACCCGAGCACCATCCACACCCCATGAACTTTGGTGCGGTCAGGCACATGGCACATGTGAGGAAGTGCCGGCAACCTGGACCTCTCTGAGGCACCTGAATCATCTGCCAGTTATGAATATAGAACTTTTATTAGCCCAAAGGAGGAATAAAGCCTTCTGGAAACTTGGCCATGTCCACTTGGAATATTTCTTGCATGTGAAATCATGGTTGGAACTTTATCTGGATCATACCTTATCTCCAACAACAAACAGTAGATGGTCTGGGGAGAGAACCGCTGCGGTAGACGACACCTTCTGGTTCTCTACAAGGGAGTAATTTGCAAAGATGACAGGGCTGGACCTTCTCAAGACAAGCTGTGGTGTGAAAAGAAAAGAGGTTGATGTAATGATAACTCAAACCGGCATAGCTAGCAACGGTCTTCTTTCTGATCCACACCTGCAGGAGTCTCCCATCTGATGTGCCTATATGAGCCACTGTTTTGTTCTCAATGCTGGTGACCAGTATAGAAGTGAGCAGAACGCCTCTCATCTGTCTGTTGAAGAGGTCTACTCTGTAGTACGGCTGAGACACCAGGGTGGGCTGATCTCTGCAGGTCATATTGTGCTCCATGCTCTGATCAAACATATGCAAGAAAACAAACAGAGTTGCACTGCTGTATTATAATTACATTATAATAGATGCTCCATGGTACAACATCCAAAAGTTAGACATTTTCATAAACACTTTCATTCATTTTCTAAAGTCAGTCATTTACCCACACACAAAAGTTATTTGTATGTTTGTAAATAAATAACTAGAATGAACATAACATGAAAATAAGATTTGGGATGTTCAAAAAAGGAAGAAAAACTGAATAAATATTTTTTTAAAAAATAGGTCAATACAAAGCAAATAAATAAAAAGTTATATAGTTAAAAATATATAGTAAATACAAAATAAATTTGTATATAAAAAAAGACAGATAGACAAAACGATGAACGAACGATAAATAGAACAATTAACGAGAGAGGCATACAGATAGATAGAACAATGAACGACAGACAGACAGACAGACAGACAGACATACAGACAGACAGACAGACAGACAGACAGACAGACAGACAGATAGATAGACAGACATATAGACAGACAGACAGACAGACAGATAGATAGACAGACATATAGACAGACAGACAGACAGAGAGACAGACAGACAGACAGATAGATAGATAGACAGACAGACAGACAGACAGACAGAGAGACAGACAGACAGACAGACAGACAGACAGACATACAGACAGACAGACAGACAGACAGAGAGACAGACAGATAGATAGACAGACAGACAGACCTATTGTTGGTTTGATTGCTTCTAAATGATTAAATGTAAGTGTAATGTAAATGCTTTCACAGATAAAATGCCAGTTGTATGACAATGTTTTGCGAGGAATATTTAAAACAAAAAATTGGATATTCCAGTAAACTAGGCCACCAATAAATCTTACCACAATAATTCCAACCATAACACAAACAAACTCAGACTCAAAGTTCTCTGTGCCTCAGTACTGTAATGCTCTGGTGAATACGATCATGGTATTCTGCTCTGCTGTAAACTATGGTGAGCTCGTACATGTGGCTCTCTGAAGCCTTTCCTGTATTGTTTGGCATATACATTGTGTAGACATTAACCACACAATCACACAACCCCTGATCAACCAAAAAACTGTGTCCTACATAACTATGAAATAAGTGGCTGTGACTGACTTACTATTTAATTAAAGTGTGCAGTTTTTGGGGGGGTCACAAAGATAGCACAATTCTCACTAATGCATTCCCAGTGTGGAAACTAAATATTTTACTATGTAGACTGATTTACCACAAACTAAACTAGCTCTATGCAGATGATGTTTTTAAAAAAAAACATTTTTACCTGTTCAAAATGCTAAATCATCCTTTTTAACAAAATGAGTAATCTGTGTCTCTCATTAAAATCTCAAAAATTACACTGTAATTTTCGACTTTTTCCACTCATTTCCCATAAACATTGACCACAATGGATAAACTCTTCTTTTAACACACACTCATACACACATACCATCTGTAAACTGTGTTTTTATAGCACCAAACTCGCAATCACACCGTGAGATTTCTGAGACATTCTCCCACACATTACAGGGAAATTTGGATTGCGTAAAAGTAGGCAGTTCTCATCTGGACACTGAAAGAATGATCTGCACATATTTTAAAACACTTGCCACACATTTATGCTGCTTCTAACTCATTTCAAATGTACATTAGCATTATAGGCATATACAGAGAAATTTAAGTAACTTAGGAATGATACAAATAAGTTCTTGCAAATATGCAGTGCCCGCAAAAAGAATTCAGACATGAAAAAATGAATCCAGTGTCACTGCATTAGATATATCAAACCAAGAGGAAACCCTTGACTGACTTCATATATCCACTAAAAATCATCTGACACTTACTGGTTAAAAGTAAGTGCAAAAATGGCTTAGAAAAGAGTGTTTAACATACTTCGGTCACAACCTCATGCTAGTTTTAGAACACATACCATAATCATGAACTCAATGTCCTCCTCCCTAATTTCAAGTTTCTCTGATACCATCAGTGAAGCCTAAAAGTGTTCTATCTGCCGCATGCCCAAAAATGTTCCTCTAAAACACTTTGCCTTACAAGTGCATTTTTTCCATTCACATTGTTCCAAAATCTTCCACAAAACTAAAGAAAATCAGGCTAGCATCTCATGTAAGTAGCTGAGATTGTTTTCTAAGAATGCTGCTGTGATACAGAGCAGGGGAACATTAGATTTCAGTAAGTTATTTAACAGATGTTAGATAGTCTAGCAGAAGCAGAGCTATTGCAGGCCTGAATATGAAATATACATAACAGAAAAAGAAAAAAAATATGATTTAAACACACTCGCACACAAAGCAAAGCACAGTCTACTTAAGAATCTTGTCTTAAAAGGCATGATGAAACTCAAAATGATGGAAGCACCAAAAAATTTTAAACTGGGGTTTTTAAAGTGTTATTTTGCTAGCAGGCCAAGCAGGTCACTGTTTTGCAAGTCTGATTCAAGTTTTAAATCACTTCCAAGTCATGAGTAATGTCTCAGACGATCAGACTCACAAAAAGCACAGCCTCCAAAAAAAACAGTGACTATAATGCAATATCAACCTCATAAACCTTTTAACTATCTTTTACTATCTGTCTGAACCAACTGTCCAGCGGGTGCCAAATGGCTTTGCAACTGTGTTTTCCCCAATAATTCTATTGGACTACAATAGTTGCTTTTAATTCCTGCATTAACAAAAAAAAAATGTTTTTGCATTTTGTATAAGTGCAACACTTAATAAGTGCTTGAAAAAAAGATTGCATCTCTGAGCCTCAGTGTAAATAGTTAGAAAGAATTTTTACATGGTTTCTTCAATCAAACCACACAGTTCTTGTTTTATGAGTGTAGTGCATTCAGTGGCATTTTTACTCTCTATAGAAGTTGAAATCCTAACAAACACAAAGACATGAGACAGAATATACAAGCAAGTGACTTATGACCCAGACTGTGGTCACTCAAACCATTTTACAACAAAATAACAAAAAAGAAAGAAGCAAGCCAATTAAAATACCTTTAGGCTTTTCTTAAAGGGATAGTTCGCCCAAAAATGAAAATTCTGTCATCATTTACTCACCCTCAAGTTGTTTCAAACCTGTATGAATTTCTTTCTTCTGCTGAACACAAAAGAAGATATTTTGAAAAATGTCGGCAACCAAACAGTTGATGGACCCCATTGACTTCCATAGTATTTTTTTTTTCCTACTATGGAAGTTAATGGGGTCCATCAACTGTTTGGTTGCCGACATTTTTCAAAATATCTTCTTTTGTGTTCAGCAGAAGAAAGAAATTCATACAGGTTTGAAACAACTTGAGGGTGAGTAAATGATGATAGAATTTTCATTTTTGGGCGAACTATCCCTTTAAGGTGGCAAGGTACGACATTGCCCATTTAGAATGCTTCGCAGGTCTCAATGTAAAGCAATAACATGTGAAATGAGAGAGTGTTATGGGAACAGACTGAAGACGGAAACAATTAAAGCCAACATATGGAAAGTTATGATGGACAAGAAATGCAGTCCACCAGCCAATTCTTCAAAAGCAAATGTAATCGACAGTATGTTGTGGATGCTTTCCATAAAACTGGTTCAAAATCAGACAGAATTTACAGTAGATTGTTGTGAACAAAAACAAAGGGGTAAATAAATAAGCTGAAATGCACCAACCTCGTGTGGGCAGCTCTCACAGGGCTGAAAATGGCAAAGGCCTCTGGAAAGCTGCTCTGGTCCCGACTTGCAACAGTCCTCCACTCCGTCATCTATTGCTGTGTTTACCGTATCCATCGGAAATGCACAAAGTGCCGAGTCATCTTCAGGAACACCCGAGTCATCAGTTACAGCGAACACACCATATAAGATATCATCCTCTTCTTCAGCACCCAGCTCATCGGCGAGCTCCCGTCCAGCCTTCCCAAAGTGGGCCGCTTGAACCACGTTGTAGACCACGTCTTTGAAAGGTTCGCTGACGTTGCTTCTCCGTCGCCGTTTGGGTTCAAAGCGACATTCTAAAACAATTTCACGATACCGTCGCATCTCCCACTCGTGGCGTGGTAGACGGCCTAGTCTTGTTTGAAAGGGCGAAGTGTCCAAGTCGGTTCTCTCTCGTTGGACAGACAAGAAGTAGACAAAGTCCTGCGTGTAGAAACTGTAGATGTACTCAATGCTGTATGTCTGCCATAGAGCAGGCAAAACCGTCAACCCTCTGACGTCGGTGTAAAAACCATCCTCGGTTGCAACTGGTCGGCGTACGGAAATGGACATGCGACCGTATTTTTGAGTCACGCTGCTGTTCACTGTTGCCGCGACAAAGAAGTAAACCGTTTGACCCTCTTCCACCATGGAGACTTTAGTTCCCAACGGACTAGCGATGCAATCCGGACAGAACTGCGGAGAGTTGAACTTCTTCCGGAATAAACACTTTGAAGGCCCGGGAGGCTTTCCATTTTCATGGAGTTGATGGAAATAGCAAACTCCATACTGGGAGCTTCCACACGAGTACAAGTACATCAGGAACGTGTCTAGGAGCAACACCTCATTGTCTGTGTCCTCATGGAAGGGATCTCTTGCGATATCACACAAATTGCATATCTCACACTCCGGACTGGCCACCGGTCCCGTACGGAGTTCCCACAGTTTCCCTAGAGTGATGTTCACTGCCTCGATGACGTTCTGAGAGGCCACATAGACCTCTTGGAAAAGGGAGTTGGTAACTATGTTCTGGATGGGATTGCGGGTCTGAAAGTAAGTCATGGGGTACGGCACCGAGAAGTCCACAGCGATGGGGGCTGTTGGGGGACAAGTGTCTAATGCAGAAGACATTATAGCCTGTATCCAGACACATGTCACCAGATGAGTGGCCCAATGGACCATGTCCACTCCAGGGTGAAAAAAATGGCTGTAATGTGTTTCGGTTACCTCCAGCAGGCATCTGTCAGAGAAGACATCCTGAAAACAGGAAGCCCTGAGAACAGAACAAACGCAAAAGAAGCTTAATTTAAAATGGTTAATCAATAGCTCAGACAAAAATGATAATTCTGTCATCATTTAGTCATCTAACCCTAACCTCATGGATATTAGCAAGTAATACTAATTAGCCTACTAAGTAATCCTACTATCTTAAAATAAAGGTTTCAGAATCTAAATTGTACAAATAATTCTGACATCAGTAAGTCTATAAACACCAACCGAGGTTTTGCGCATTCATGTCATTCTGTGCCAGCATCTCTGCAAGAGAGAAAGTCATTAAAGGTAAAAATAGATATTTTGTACAACTCTGAGACAACAGAATGTTCTATGTAATATTTCTTGGTTTTCCTCTGAGTTATTTATTAACAGAGCTCATCACCATGTTCTACATTGAGGGCCTCTCTAATTGACATTCTTGTCACAACCTAGACGTGCTTTTTTGAGCAAAAGTTGCAAATGGACTGTTCCGCTTTTCAGTCAAGCGCCTTTTAAAGTAACAAATGAACTAATTACTTTTCAAAATCGTGCCAAAGCATTTGCACTGTGGCACAGAATGCATTACATGTATAGAATTTATTAATCTTTAGGGAAACAATGGAAAGTAGTATGCGTTTCTTTAAAACAGATCTTGATTAAAGAATAGGGACCTTAAAATGGATCACAGGTCTCTTTCGATTGCTAAATGAAAATAATAACCATATACTGATGCATAGTTAGGACAGAATCTGAATAGGCAGGCTTATCAACTTTTAAGATCCTAGTGAAAAACTACTTTAAAAAAAATAAATTCAAGAACTTGGACCCAGGCTTACATGACTGCCTTACCATGTACCATGTAAAACATACTTGTCTTTGTTATATTTGCACTGACAAAAAAAATAATAAAAAAAAAATATATATATAATAATCTCAGAGTCCCCAAACTTGTAGAATTTCTGAAATACAGGCTGCTCTATCAAAGATACGGCTGCTCCATCTGATTTCTTTGTACTTTGGATATGACGTTTAGGCAACGGTTGAGGTTACCGGTAACCTGAGATTGTTTAGTCCATGAAAAGATTTATGCAATTTGTGTCTGATATCGCCTGATCAATCATTGTAATGCTTATTCGGTTAAATGAACAAAACATATTTGTGATGCTCTGTACTTATGAATCTAATACTCTTCTTGCCATTTATAAACCTTAATAATTATTAGTGACAAAATTTCAACCGAGATAAAGTTGGCTTGACGTTATATATATATATATATTATAATATTTCAATACATTTTTTAGGATAAACAGACAATAAGAACACACTAACCTGTTAGTGATGATGATGATAATCCAGTGAAGAACAGATCTCAGGACAGATCAATAACTGCATTTCCAACTTTAAACGTATAGACACCTCCAGGAGTGAAAACAATGAAAGAAAGGAAACGACTTTCTAAATATTTTAACAGAATATATTGACCTTCGTTTATACATAAAACCAGATAAGAAACTTTAGCAATACATAATTAGAGAGCTGTCTTGGTGTTTGGGACGACTGCTTTGTTTCGTTTGATCCACGAGCGCCACTGAATGAAACGGATTGGCCCCGCCCACCAGCATACGGGACTGAACCTTTTTTAATGGTATGAACGCTAGGCTACTATGGTGACGGCATTTTTATTAATATTATTTACGCATGCAGACGTTCCTTGGTCACGTGATCTAATTAATATTCATTAGCCAATCTAGTAGGCATAGCATAGTAGGATTCAATATTATTCCTTTTGATGAATAGAATAAATAAATCTCACGCACACAACGTCCAATGTAAAGTGTCACTGTGGTTGTGAGAACACAACTGAGCTGTACAAACCTCAACGGCAAACCTTTTAATCTATTTCCATTTAATCTAATTCAAACTTTGCCAAAATCATTATTAATATATGACCATGAAGTCGTAGGCTACTTGTTGAGAGATTTTTCAGAGCAACCTCTAATTTTTTAACTTTATGATTGTAATCTACACACAGCCTAGTGGCTACTTGACAGCACCAAACTTGATCTGAAATCCTAAATCCAGAGTTAAATTGCTGGTGTGAATGTTACACTAGGTCACATTGTTAATAATTATCAAGAGAATAAAAAAAAATAAAAAAAACCATTTTGTCACACAGAGTGTGACTTCAACCATTATGACAGTGGAACTCTTAACCAAGCAATTATGCATAATTATATGGAATCATATGTGCAGAATTATGTATGCCAATGATTTTGGTTGTATTTAAATGCATATACATTTGTTTGTGATATGTCATTTATAGATAAACAGGCAGGGTATTTTAATTACAAATATTGTTTGTCACATAACCCTCAAAATGTTCCGTCTTTTCAAATTGTAAACTACATAATAGTTTGAAGGGGTCATCGGATGCAAAATTCTCTTTTATATGGTGTTTGCATATAAATGTGTCATTGCAGTGTGTGTACACAACCACCATACAATGAAAAAAATCCATTCACTCCTTTTTTTTTTATCCTCAAAAAGCCTAAAGACTCTTAGATTTTCTGAGCAATATGATGTCATATTGCTCATGTTCCGCCCAGGGGTGCATTTCCCGAAAGCATCGTTAGCCAACTATGGTCGCAAGTTCCGTCGTTACCAATAGAGTTCAATGGACATTTCGATGAACTTGCGACCATAGTTGGCCAACGATGCTTTTGGGAAACGCACCCCAGAGCATTGAAAAACAGAGTTAAGGGCTCTGGTGTCAACATAAAGAAAGGGGTGGTGGGGTGAGCAGTTGCTCATTATCATTTAAAGAGACATGCACCGAAACAGTCACTAAGAACAAAGCTGTTTTTGAGGAGGTAAAAAGGGTGTTGTTTTACACAACCAATGAGGAATTTTAACCAAAGTATATTACAAACTTTACACTAAGACCCTAAAGAATCATACCAACTTATGGAAAATGGGCATCTGAAGACCCCTTTAATATAGAACCAATGATGCAAATGGTCAACATTTATATTTCCTTGTTTGTACTAATTTAACATTAGTTTATGGTATCTGATTTAATAAAAAACATATTTCAACTTATTCATAGCAAACCTTTTTGTTCTCCTAATCATAATACCATATTTTCTTAAATTATAAAAAAAGTACTTTGACAGAATGTTAAATTGTCCAAATGTACTATTATTATTTTGTTTCACAGAAAAATATAGTAATGTATTATCCACAAGATTATATTATAATATATTATATTATAACATGTTATATTTATATAGTTATGAAGGAGCTTGAATACTTGACATTCATTACATTATCAACATTGAAGTACTGCTGGATGAATTATGTTAATTAATTCATAATTTCATCTTATTAAATCACAAACCTTATTTCATATGATCTCGTACTGTGCCCTCAAAATGCAATCTATTGGGAGAAGTGTATTTTTTATCTTAAAAATACTACTATAAATATACAAACTTACAAAGCACACCTAAAGTGTATGGGCTCATGTAACAGTGAAAATGTGCTGTAATTCAACTTTCGTCAATATGAAATTATTAATCCCTGTTACTTTTCTCTATTTCTAATTATTCTGCACATCGACAAGAATATAGCGAGGGATTTTGATAATTCAAATTTTAATGTTTAATAAGACTGCTAATAAAGTAAATGTTAATAAATGGTTATTTTACATGATTAAATTCATGATTAGAAATACAACAGCACACTTATTAGACAGGTGGTCATTTTCAACAAATACATTTCCCTCAATTTATCAGAAAAGCTTGAAACGTCTTTACATTGACAAAACTGAGCATCCAAATACAAAGAAAACCAAAAGAAAACCAGATTTCAGATGGAAAAAAGTTGGGAAAGTACTGGTTCCAGCAGAAACAAGTGTATTTGCCTCAATACATGAAAAATTAAATATGGTTTGTCCTGGGGGTAGTGCACTGTTCAGTATTGAACTGTAAGTACAGATGTTTCGGCTTGTGCATCCTTTGAGAGTAGAGTTCACGCCATTTGATCCAACTGAGAAAAAAAGAGAAGGGGAATACACATTAGGAAACAGCAATTCTGTCTCTGCATAGTAGATTAGATTTTAATAAGCAATTGTCCATGAATCACCTGCTGCAGTGACGCAGTGGTCCTCGTCACCTTTACATTTCAGTGTGTTTGTGCAGTTTGTGCCATTGCAGGTGTAGCAGCTCAATCCGTTCTCTGAGTCTGAAGATGTAAAGAAAATCAGAGACAGTTGAACTCAGACATACATTAAAAAGGCTTAGCAACTGTTGCCATATTGTCAGAGACTTTCAAAAAGGACACGAAACACCACAAGTATCAAACAAGTGATCCATAGGGCTTGTGCGTTATATTTACATCTTCTGAATCTATATACAATGGCTTTGTATGAAGAACATACTTATTTAAACAGTAACTCTCTGAAAAAAGAACATGATTCAGAAATAAATCATTCTTTTGAGTGAGATCTTTTCCCTGATTCAGTTGATCCAGTTCAGCAGTCAGAATGACCTGGTTCTTGATTTCAAATCAATGACGTTCTAGAAATAAAGATTATCAGTCAATAATGACATAAAATATGTATGGGCCATTTTTATGGTGATTCTGTGCCCTTTTTGAAGTTTGAAACTTCCATTCATTGCAAATACGTTGAAAAAAATGACTAGTATATTCTTTAAAATGTCTCATTTTGTATTACATGGAAGACAGGTTTGAACAAAATAAGAGTGAGTAAACAATGACATTGTTACGCATTGATTCAAATCATACTAGCAACTGAAAGATCACAGTACCATGGTATGTTGTAGAAATGTTAGGAATAAATGTAAAATTAATATAAAACAAACCTTTTCAAAAAATGTGATGTATGGAAAATCAGAATAATTGGAAACATCACAGTGTTGTTTCCTTTACATTCACAGTTTTATAGTACCTGTAGCATTGTTGCAGTAATCTGAAGAACAGCATTTGGAGGACATCCCGAACGATCCAACATTTATGCTGAAATTAACACACAGGGCAGCATCGCAACTCTTCACAACATCATCTACAATCAACAACATTAAAAATAATGAAGATTCAGCAAACCCAGTCAATAACATATTCCTTACCAAATGCACGTTTCATAATCATGTTATTCTTACCGTACGTGGTCATGGACGTGGCATTGTGCTTGGTCACAGAACTGCACTGTGATCTTGAAGAACAGTTAGCAGTTTGTGTGCATGTTCCAGGTATGTTAGTGTCAGTACAGTTGAAACACATCAGTGTCAGTGCTGAAAGACAATGAGAAGATAATGAGGGACATTTATAGCGTGCATATAAAACTTTTTAAAACATTTCTAAATGTGATTTTTTTTTTTTAAACAATAAAATAAATGTCTGCAAAAGACTCACAAAAATGCTATCAGCAAAGCTATAAAAGAAATGGATGGACACATGGAAATAAATCCTGTATGACGTACCTTCGGAGAAAAACACAGTGAAAAGAACCACGGAGATGATTTGCAGTGCCATGATCCAGATGAAGGGTGTCAGATGGACAGTGCGGGAATATTATATACTGGATTTACAGAGGTGGGGTTTGTGTTAGATTTACATCATGACATTCCTTTGCATAACCTAAACATGATTACGTGATACACAATGTAGGTTTCATTTATTAAGCAGAATACATGTCCTCATGACACTACTGAGTTATAGGATATTATAATGTAAATATAATAAAAGAAAGAATGTATTCTAACTAAATATACATGAAAACTGTTTTGCAAAATATACCATTCATCATTTGTAAATTTGAAGTACATAAAGTAAAAAAAAATTCATAAAAAGAAATAACACAAATACTGTACATGTTCATGTATTTCACGACTCTAATTTTACAGATGGAGAGGTCTATAAATGTTGTATTTATAAATGTTTTATCTCAGAATAACAACACACAAAAATATATCTAAAAAATAACAATTATGAACTATGAGACTAAGATATGTCTTTTCATTCTTTTGAGAGTGGATAAATGTCAATTCTCAAATAAATAAATAAAAACTGTAATTAAACTCTGTTAGCATATATTCAACTTATTGACAATGATTTAGTAACACTAACAAGTTATTACCATTTCAAAATAAATATATATTTCATATAAATAATTGAAATAATACATAAAATGATTTGCTTTTGTGTTTGTTAAAAAGTAAAGTCTAAAATCATAAATTCAACTTGATGATAATGATTCAGTAAGACCAACCAAAAATAAATGTGATTTTACTTTCTTGACATCAACTATTTCCCCTTTATTTTACATACTTTCCCTGAATCTGTAAAGTTCGTGTTTGTTTGTATGTTGTTTCCCCCCCAAATTCAAATCATTCAGGGTTTTTTTATTTGCATGCTGCATTTTTCTCTACAATCTACAGTTGAATGCAAATGTCATGTTTACATATGTGGACATAAAAAGTTATTCTTCACCTTTGAAAACAGACTGTCAGTTGTTAAAAGGAATAGTTCACTTCAAAATGAAAATGATATCATCATTTACTCACCCTCGAGTTGTTTCAAACCTGTATGAATTTCTTTCTTCTGCTGAACACAAAAGATATTTTGAAGAATGTCGGTAACCAAACAGTTGATGGACCCCATTGACTTCCATAGTTAGGGCCCAAGCCCTGAAAGGGCGAAGAGCCCTATTGTTTTCGGTAGGATTATTAGGGCCCAAGCCCTGAAAGGGCGGAGGCCCTATTGTTTTCGTAAGGATTATTATTTTTTTATTATTTTTTTTTTTTTTTTTTTCTTCATTATTTTTTTTTTTGCCTTTTTGCCACTTTTGGGGCCCTTAACATGCTCAAAAACTCTTGAAACTTTGCACACAGGTCAGAACCCGCGGCCATCAGGGCCGGACTGAAGCTGGTACCCGGGCGTGGCAGGGGGGCTCGACAGCGCCCCCTGGAATGGGGTCCGAAATCTTGGTCCATATATCAAACACGCTTGCATGTAATAATATGAAACTCAGTACACATATAGATCTCATCGGGCCGAACAACTTTCGTGCTCTAAGTTTTACAAAAGCCCAACAGGAAGTGGGTTATTATACGTTGTTTGGAAAACGCATACAATGGAATGTGAAATACTCCTCCTAGGGAATTCATCTGATCGCCGCCAAACTCGGTGTGAATGAAGTCAAGACATTGAGGATGAATTCTTGCGAACAGATTTTTGATATCTCGAACGGTTTGGCCGTGGCGAGGAAACGAATTTATGGCGAATAATGGGACACAGGAAGTGTGTTATAACTTCTGCATACATTATCTGATCTTGCTGAAACTTCAGCAGTGTATTCGTTGTAAGAGGCCGATCACATGGATGTGACCTTTGTGAGTCAAAGTTATAGCGCCACCAACTGGCAACAGGAAGTGTGTCACTTTCAAAATGCTTTGAAATCACTTTCTTATTTTTACCCGATTTGCTTAAAACTTTATGTGTATAATGTAGACACACGGCAGATGTAGACCTGTGAAAGGATTATTGATATCTTAGATACTGTTGCCGTGGCAACGCATCAAACTTTAATATTCTTTTCGGATGCTTTTGAGACTCTTCACATGCTTGAAAATGCATGAAACTCAACAGACACATCACATTTATTATACAGTAGACATGTGCAAAGTTTCAGAAACGGGCGTGGTGGAATGGCTCAGTAGCGCCACCTTTAGTCAAAAATGGGGGCTTAGTTTTTCCTAGAATCACAAAACTTGGTAGGTGTATTGTTCTCATCAAGCAGGACACCTTTCTAATTTACAGTCATAACCTCAGACCCACAGGAAGTCAGATATTTTGGTTTGAATGTGGATTTTCTGGAGAATTTTCTCTCTCTCTCTGTGTGTCTGTGTGTGGGGTGGGGGGGGGGGTCTGTCTATTCCATTTAATCTTTGTTTTTAAAGGTTTCAGGGGCTTTTGGGGCCCTTAACGTGCTCAAAAACTCTTGAAACTTTCCACACAGGTCAGAACCCACGGTCATCAGAGCCGGGCTGAAGCTGGTACCCGGGCGTGGCAGGGGGGCTCAACAGCGCCCCCTTGGACACGGTCTGAAAACTTGGTCCATATATCAAACACGCTTGCATGAATTAATATGAAACTCGGTACACATATAGATCTCATCGGGCCGAACAACTTCCGCACTCTAAGTTATTAGCTCCGCCCAACAGGAAGTCGGCTATTATGGGTTGTTTGAAAAACGCATGCTGTGGAATTTAATGTACTCATCCTAGAGAATTCATCCAATCGCCTCCAAACTCGGTCAGCATGAAGTCAAGACATTGAGGATGATAAATTCCGGATGGATTTTTGATATCTCGAACGGTTTGGCCGTGGCGAGGAAACAATGGCGAGAAAAGAGAAACACGAAGTAGTATAACTTCTGCATACGTTAACTGATCTTGATGAAACTTCAGCAGTGTGTTCGTGGTAAGAGGCCGATCAGATGGATGTAACTATTGGGAGTCAAAGTTATAGCGCCACCAACTGGCATATATATATATATATATATATATAAATATAAATATAGCTGCGAGCAGCGATGGAGGGCCCAAGCCGGTGACACCGCCACCCCGGTGGCTTTAGTGTAACTAAAGGCACCAGGGTGGCGGTGCCACCGGCTTGGGCCCGCAATCGCTGCTCGCAGCTATATTTTATTATTATTATTATTATTATTAGGGCCCAAGCCCTGAAAGGGCGAAGGCCCTATTGTTTTCGGTAGGATTATTTATTATTATTATTAGGGCCCAAGCCCTGAAAGGGCGGAGGCCCTATTGTTTTCGTAAGGATTATTTTTTTTTATTTTTATTTTTCTTCATTATTTTTTTTTTTGCCTTTTTGCCACTTTTGGGGCCCTTAACATGCTCAAAAACTCTTGAAACTTTGCACACAGGTCAGAACCCGCGGCCATCAGGGCCGGACTGAAGCTGGTACCCGGGCGTGGCAGGGGGGCTCGACAGCGCCCCCTGGAATGGGGTCCGAAATCTTGGTCCATATATCAAACACGCTTGCATGTAATAATATGAAACTCAGTACACATATAGATCTCATCAGGCCGCACAACTTTCGTGCTCTAAGTTTTACAAAAGCCCAACAGGAAGTCGGTTATTATACGTTGTTTGGAAAACGCATACAATGGAATGTGAAATACTCCTCCTAGGGAATTCATCCGATCGGCGCCAAACTCGGTGTGAATGAAGTCAAGACATTGAGGATGAATTCTTGCGAACAGATTTTTGATATCTCGAACGGTTTGGCCGTGGCGAGGAAACGAATTTATGGCGAATAATGGGACACAGGAAGTGTGTTATAACTTCTGCATACATTAACTGATCTTGCTGAAACTTCAGCAGTGTGTTCGTTGTAAGAGGCCGATCACATGGATCTGACCTTTGTGAGTCAAAGTTATAGCGCCACCAACTGGCAACAGGAAGTGTGTCACTTTCAAAATGCTTTGAAATCACTTTCTTATTTTTACCCGATTTGCTTAAAACTTTATGTGTATAATGTAGACACACGGCAGATGTAGACCTGTGAAAGGATTATTGATATCTTAGATACTGTTGCCGTGGCAACGCATCAAACTTTAATATTCTTTTCGGATGCTTTTGAGACTCTTCACATGCTTGAAAATGCATGAAACTCGACAGACACATCACATTTATTATACAGTAGACATGTGCAAAGTTTCAGAAATGGGCGTGGTGGAATGGCTCAGTAGCGCCACCTTTAGTCAAAAATGGGGGCTTAGTTTTTCCTAGAATCACAAAACTTGGTAGGTGTATTGTTCTCATCAAGCAGGACACCTTTCTAATTTACAGTCATTACCTCAGACCCACAGGAAGTCAGATATTTTGGTTTGAATGTGGATTTTCTGGAGAATTTTCTCTCTCTCTCTCTGTGTGTCTGTGTGTGTGTGTGGGGGGGGATTTGTCTATTCCATTTAACCTTTGTTCTTCAAGGTTTCAGGGGCTTTTGGGGCCCTTAACGTGCTCAAAAACTCTTGAAACTTTCCACACAGGTCAGAACCCACGGTCATCAGGGCCGGGCTGAAGCTGGTACCCGGGCGTGGCAGGGGGGCTCAACAGCGCCCCCTTGGACACGGTCTAAAAACTTGGTCCATATATCAAACACGCTTGCATGAATTAATATGAAACTCGGTACACATATAGATCTCATCGGGCCGAACAACTTCCGCACTCTAAGTTATTAGCTCCGCCCAACAGGAAGTCGGCTATTATGGGTTGTTTGAAAAACGCATGCTGTGGAATTTGATGTACTCCTCCTAGAGAATTAATCCACTCGCCTCCAAACTCGGTCAGCATGAAGTCAAGACATTGAGGATGATAAATTCCGGATGGATTTTTGATATCTCGAACGGTTTGGCCGTGGCGAGGAAACAAATTTATGGCGAGAAAAGAGAAACACGAAGTAATATAACTTCTGCATACGTTAACTGATCTTGATGAAACTTCAGCAGTGTGTTCGTGGTAAGAGGCCGGTCAGATGGATGTAACTATTGTGAGTCAAAGTTATAGCGCCACCAACTGGTAGCAGGAAGTGTGTCACTTTCAAAATGCTTTTGACAAAAGTGGGGGGGTTACTTTTACCCACAGTTACAAAAATCAGTACGCATATTGGTCTCATCGAACCGGACAACTTTCTAATTTACAGTCATTAGCTCCGAGCAACAGGAAGTCAGATATTTTGGGTTGAATGTGGGTTTTTTGGATATGTCAGACTCTGAGTTTTTAGTTACTCCTCCTAAGTGGTTTATTTTATTCACACCAAACTTTTTCAACATTATAAAAATACATTAAAGATATATATATATATATATATATATATATATATAAATATAGCTGCGAGCAGCGATGAAGGGCCAAAGCCGGCGGCACCGCCACCCCGGTGCCTTTAGGTAACTAAAGGCATCGGGGTTGCGGTGCCACTGGCTTGGGCCCGTAATCGCTGCTCGCAGCTATATTTATTCTTATTTTTCTGTCAACCTTTCGGGCACTTTTGAGACCCTTAACGTGCTCAAAAACTCTTGAAACTTTGCACACGGGTCAGAACCTGCGGCCATCAGGGCCGGGCTGAAGCTGGTACCCGGGCGTGGCAGGGGGGCTCGACAGCGCCCCCTTGAACGGGGTCCGAAAACTTGGTCCATAAATCAGACACGCTTGCATGTAATAATATGAAACTCGGTACACATATAGATCTCATCGGGCCGAACAACTTTCGTACTTTTACTTTTTATGCCAGCCCAACAGGAAGTCGGTTATTAAGGGTTGTTTGGAAACGCATGGTCTGGTATTTGAAACACTTCTCCTAGAGAATTCACCTGATCACCACCAAACTCAGTGTGCATGAAGTCAAGACATTGAGGATGAAAAATTGCCAGGGGATTTTTGATATCTCGAACGGTTTGGCCGTGGCGAGGAAACAAATTTATGGCGAAAAAATGAAACAGGAAGTGTGTTATAACTTCTGCATACATTAACTGATCTTGATGAAACTTCAGCAGTGTGTTCGTTGTAAGAGGCCGATCGTACAGATGTGACTATTGTGAGTCAAAGTTATAGCGCCACCAACAGGCAGCAGGAAGTACATCACTTTCAAAATTCTTTGAAATCACTGTCTTATTTTTACCCGATTTGCTTCAAACTTTATGTGTACAATGTAGACACACGGCAGATGTAGACCTGTGAAAGGATTATTGATATCTTAGATACTGTTGCCGTGGCAACACATCAAACTTTAATATTCTTTTTTGATGCTTTTGAGACTCTTAACATACTTGAAATTGCATGAAACTATTATAGGTTGTTTGGAAACGCATGCTGTGGAATTTAATGTACTCCTCCTAGGGAATTCATCCAATCGCCTCCAAACTCGGTCAGCATGAAGTCAAGACATTGAGGATGCTAAATTGCGGACGGATTTTTGATATCTCGAACGGTTTGGCCGTGGCGAGGAAACGAATTTATGGCGAATAATGGAAACAGGAAATGTGTTATAACTTCTGCATAAATTGACTGATCTTGATGAAACTTCAGCAGTGTGTTCGTTGTCAGAGGCCGATCACATTGATGTGACTATTGTGAGTCAAAGTTATAGCGCCACCAACTGGCAGCAGGAAGTGTGTTACTTTAAAAATTCTTTGAAATCACCCTCTTATTTTTACCCGATTTGCTTCAAACTTTATGTGTATAATGTAAACACACGGCAGATGTAGACCTGTGAAAGGATTTTTGATATCTTTAATACTGTTGCCATGGCAACGCTTCAAACTTTAATATTCTTTTTTGATGCTTTTGAGACTCTTAACATACTTGAAATTGGATGAAACTCGACAGACACATCACATTTATTAGCCCGTAGACATGTGCAAAGTTTCAGAAACGGGCGTGGTGAGGGGCTCAGTAGCGCCACCTTTAGTCATAAGTGGGGGGGTTAGTTTTATCAACAGCAACAAAACTTGGTATGTGTATTGTTCTCATCAAGACGGACAACTTTCTAATTGACATTAACTATGTCCGACCAACAGGAAGAGAGATATTTTGGTTTGAATGTGGATTTTCTGAAGAATTTTCTCTCCCTCTCTCTGTGTCTCTGTGTGTGTGAGGGGAGGGGGGGGATTTGACTATTGCTTTTATATTGTTAATCAAGGTTTCAGGGGCTTTTGGGGTCCTTAACGTGCTCAAAAACTCTTGAAACTTTGCACACAAGTCAGAACCCCCTGCCATCAGGGACGGGCAGAAGCTGGTACCCGGGCATGGCTGGGGGGCTCAACAGCGCCCCCTTGAACGGGGTTCTAAAACTTGGTCCATATATCAAACACGCTTGCATGAATTAATATGAAACTCGGTACACATATAGATCTCATCGTGCCGAACAACTTTCCCCTGGTCAAGTTTTACACCAGCCCAACAGGAAGTCGGCTATTATGGGTTGTTTGGAAAACGCTTGCTGTGGAATGTGAAATACTCCTCCTAGAAAATTCACCGTGTCCCCTCCAAACTCGGTGTGCATGTAGTCAAGACTTTGAGGATGCTAAATTGTGGACGGATTTTTGATATCTCGAATGGTTTGGCCGTGGCGAGGAATCGAATTTATGGCGAGTAAAGAGAAACACGAAGTGGAATAACTTCTGCATACATTAACTGATCTTGATGAAACTTCAGCAGTGTGTTCGTGGTAAGAGGCCGATCAGATGGATGTAACTATTGTGAGTCAAAGTTATAGCGCCACCAACTGGCAGCAGGAAGTA
The DNA here is from genome assembly GCF_963993115.1 of Abramis brama. Classification (NCBI taxonomy): domain Eukaryota; kingdom Metazoa; phylum Chordata; class Actinopteri; order Cypriniformes; family Leuciscidae; genus Abramis; species Abramis brama. Next base: position 6,557,162 of record NC_139985.1, read on the forward strand.
TGTCACTTTCAACATGCTTTTGACAAAAGTGGGGGGGTTATTTTTAAGTACAGTAAAAAAAAAAAAAGTTTTTATATTGTTCTCATCAAGCCGGACAACTTTCTAATTTACATTCATTAGCTCTGGCCATCAGGAAGTCAGATATTTTGGTCTGAATGTGGATTTTTTTTGCAAAATCAGCCTCTGAATTTTTAGCCACTCCTCTTACACTATTTATTTTATTCCCACCAGACTTTTTCAACGTGATGAAAATACATTAAATATGCTAAATTGTGAAAGAATAATAAATATCTCAAACGGTTTTGCTATGGCGAGGGATTAAAATAATGTCCAAAAAGGAAACACTAAAAGCCTAAAATCTTCTAAAAATGTAATTATATACCATTTATTTCTATATAAAAGTATACAAATATCACAACTAAACCCATTTTATCCTGTTTTTAAAAAGAATTTTATTCTAATTTTATTCTAAAATTAAAAACAGTAAAGTAAAAAAAACAAAACAAGTCATACATAGGGCTATACTGCCCTCTTGTGTCCAAAAGCACATCAAAATAGTATATAAAACTTTTTACCAGGTAGGCCAATATTCTATTTAAAGATACATTTATTAGGTATGTGTCTGAGGATATTTTCCCACCGGTTATTCGACGTGTGACACAAGCGGGTGCTTTTAAATTGCTAATATAAAAGTAAAAGAAAAATACAGACTTCCACACTGACATTGATAATGTTGCACACACAAATCACACAAGTTGGAAAGAATGATGCTTTTAAACAACACTAAACCGCCATTAGGTGTCGCCAGGCATCCATCTTAATAAGCGAGTCATTGATTCATTCGTTCAAACGATTCGTTCGAATGAGTCGATCATGATTAAGACAGATGTTTATGGATTGATCATTCAAACTTTGAGTCAACCGATTCCTTAAAAATGCTGAATCGTTCAGTTATGAGAAAACACGTGATGCGTGATGGTTCTGCTGTGATCTTTAACTATTTTCGCTGCTGAAATAGAACAAAAACAATCAATACTGCATCTAAAATGTAAGTGACTTAATTGTAACTGTTTATTAACCTGTTGTATGAAATCTAGGGGTGGGAGAAAAAATTGATTCTTAGATGCATCGCGATGCAGACGTGGACGATTCTGAATCAATTCACAAATGTCAAAAAATCGATTCTCTAAAAAAATATTTTTCTAATAACGTAATATTGACGGAACGCAACGGAGTAATATTGAAATATTGACGGAGCATCAATCATCATATTAGAATGATTTCTGAAGGATCATGTGACACTGAAGACTGGAGTAATGATGCTGAAAACTCAACTTTGATCACAGAAATTAATTGCTATGTAAAATATTTTAAAATTGAAAACAGCTGTTTTAAATTGGAATAATATTTCACAATATTACAGTTTTTGTTTGTATTTTTAATCAAATAAATGCAGCCTTGGTGAGCAGAAGAGACTTCTCCTAAAAACATTAAAAATCTTACTGACCCCAAACTTTTGAACGGTAATATATAAGCGATTACGGGCCCCACCGGCTTGGGCCCGTAATCGCTGCTCGCAGCTATATTTCTATGTGAAATCAGACACTGAGCGCCCTCATATAGCCAAAGTGGCATGATCCTCCTTTCATAACACCTCTGCGAAGATTCGACCGTGAGATCGGTAGTCGAATCAGGCTCCTCCTATCGAAGCATCGAATCTTCGACTATTCGGGGTCACCCCTAGATTTGACTATTGCTTTTATATTGTTAATCAAGGTTTCAGGGGCTTTTGGGGTCCTTAACGTGCTCAAAAACTCTTGAAACTTTGCACACAAGTCAGAACCCCCTGCCATCAGGGACGGGCAGAAGCTGGTACCCGGGCGTGGCTGGGGGGCTCAACAGCGCCCCCTTGAACGGGGGTTCTAAAACTTGGTCCATATATCAAACACGCTTGCATGAATTAATATGAAACTCGGTACACATATAGATCTCATCGTGCCGAACAACTTTCCCCCGGTCAAGTTTTACGCCAGCCCAACAGGAAGTCGGCTATTATGGGTTGTTTGGAAAACGCTTGCTGTGGAATGTGAAATACTCCTCCTAGAAAATTCACCGTGTCCCCTCCAAACTCGGTGTGCATGTAGTCAAGACTTTGAGGATGCTAAATTGCGGACGGATTTTTGATATCTCGAATGGTTTGGCCGTGGCGAGGAATCTAATTTATGGCGAGTAAAGAGAAACACGAAGTGGAATAACTTCTGCATACATTAACTGATCTTGATGAAACTTCAGCAGTGTGTTCGTGGTAAAAGAGCCGATCAGATGGATGTAACTATTGTGAGTCAAAGTTATAGCGCCACCAACTGGCAGCAGGAAGTATGTCACTTTCAACATGCTTTTGACAAAAGTGGGGGGGTTAGTTTTAAGTACAGTAAAAAAAAATTAGTTTGTATATTGTTCTCATCAAGCCGGACAACTTTCTAATTTATATTCATTAGCTCCGGCCATTAGGAAGTCAGATATTTTGGTCTGAATGTGGATTTTTTTGCAAAATCAGCCTCTGAATTTTTAGCCACTCCTCTTACACTATTTATTTTATTCCCACCAGACTTTTTCAACGTGATGAAAATACATTAAATATGCTAAATTGTGAACGGATAATAAATATCTCAAACGGTTTTGCTATGGCGAGGGATTAAAATAATGTCCAAAAAGGAAACACTAAAAGCCTAAAATCTTCTAAAAATGTAATTATATACCATTTATTTCTATATAAAAGTATACAAATATCACAACTAAACCCATTTTATCCTGTTTTTAAAAAGAATTTTATTCTAATTTTATTCTAAAATTAAAAACAGTAAAGTAAAGTAAAAAAAAAAAAAAAAGTCATACATAGGGCTATACTGCCCTCTTGTGTCCAAATGCACATCAAAATAGTATATAAAACTTTTTACCAGGTAGGCTAATATTCTATTTAAAGATACATTTATTAGGTATGTGTCTGAGGATATTTTCCCACCGGTTATTCGACGTGTGACACAAACGGGTGCTTTTAAATTGCTAATATAAAAGTGAAAGAAAAATACAGACTTCCACACTGACATTGATAATGTTGCACACACAAATCACACACACGTTGGAAAGAATGATGCTTTTAAACAACACTAAACCGCCATTAGGTGTCGCCAGGCATCCATCTTAATAAGCGAGTCATTGATTCATTCGTTCAAACGATTCGTTCGAATGAGTCGATCATGATTAAGACAGATGTTTATGGATTGATCATTCAAACTTTGAGTCAACCGATTCCTTAAAAATGCTGAATCGTTCAGTTATGAGAAAACATGTGATGGGTGATGGTTCTGCTGTGATCTTTAACTATTTTCGCTGCTGAAACAGAACAAAAACAGTCAATACTGCATCTTTGTGACTTAATTGTAACTGTTTATTAACCTGTTGTATGAAATCTAGGGGTGGGAGAAAAAATTGATTCTTAGATGCATCGCGATGCGGACGTGGACGATTCTGAATCGATTCACAAATGTCAAAAAATCGATTCTCTAAAAAAATATTTTTCTAATAACGTAATATTGACGGAACGCAAAAGGCGGAACTCTAAGCGGACGTGCATGCGTGCAGTCTGTGGCGCGCACATAACAGAGAAGTTTCTTCTGCTCACCAAGGCTGCATTTATTTGATTAAAAATACAAACAAAAACAGTAATATTGTAAAATATTATTCCAATTTAAAACAGCTGCTTTCTATTTTAATATATTTTAAACTGTTATTTATTCCTGTGATCAAAGCGGAGTCACTGTCACATGATCCTTCAGAAATTATTCTAATATGATGATTGATGCTCAAGAAACATTCATTATTATTTTAAATGTCGAAAACAGTTGTGTACAGTCTTTGATGAATAGAAAGTTCAAAAGAACAGCATTTATCTGAAATCTAAAGCTTTTGTAACATAACACTACCGCTCAAAAGTTTGGGGTTAGTAATAATTTAAATTTTATTTTTGGGGGAAAGAAATAAAATAAATCAATACTTTTATTTATGAAGGATGAGTTAAACTGATCAACAGTTACAGTAAAGACATTTATAATGTTAAAAAAAATTATATTTGAAATTAATGCTGTTCTTTTGAACTTTACATTCATCAAAGCATTTTGGAAAAAAAAATCTGTACACAACTGTTTTCAACATTGAAAATAATAATGAATATTTATTGAGCATCAATCATCATATTAGAATGATTTCTGAAGGATCATGTGACACTGAAGACTGGAGTAATGATGCTGAAAACTCAACTTTGATCACAGAAATTAATTACTATGTAAAATATTTTAAAAATGAAAACAGCTGTTTTAAATTGGAATAATATTTCACAATATTACAGTTTTTGTTTGTATTTTTAATCAAATAAATGCAGCCTTGGTGAGCAGAAGAGACTTCTCCTAAAAACATTAAAAATCTTACTGACCCCAAACTTTTGAACGGTAATATATATATATATATATATATATATATATATATATATATATATATATATATATATATATAATATAAATATAGCTGCGAGCAGCGATGGAGGGCCAAAGCCGGCGGTACCGCCACCCCGGTGCCTTTAGGTAACTAAAGGCACCGGGGTTGCGGTGCCACCGGCTTGGGCCCGTAATCGCTGCTCGCAGCTATATTTAGGGCCCAAGCCCTGAAAGGGCGAAGGCCCTATTGTTTTCGGTAGGATTATTTATTAGGGCCCAAGCCCTGAAAGGGCGAAGGCCCTATTGTTTTCGGTAGGATTATTATTATTATTAGGGCCCAAGCCCTGAAAGGGCGAAGGCCCTATTGTTTTCGGTAGGATTATTATTATTATTATTATTATTATTATTATTATTTTGTCAACCTTTCAGGCACTTTTGGGGCCCTTAACATGCTCGAAAACTCTTGAAACTTTGCACACAGGTCAGAACCCGCGGCCATCAGGGCCGGGCTGAGGCTGGTACCCGGGCGTGGCAGGGGGGCTCGACAGCGCCCCCTGGAACGGGATCCGAACACGTGTCCATAAATCAAACATGCTTGCATGTAATAATATGAAACTCGGTACACATATAGATCTCATCGGGCCGAACAACTTCCGCGCTCTAAGTTATTAGCTCCGCCCAACAGGAAGTCGGCTATTTAGGGTTGTTTGGAAACGCATGCTGTGGAATTTAATGTACTCCTCCTAGAGAATTCATCCAATCTCCTCCAAACTCGGTCAGCATGAAGTCAAGACATTGAGGATGCTAAATTGCGGACGGATTTTTGATATCTCGAACGGTTTGGCCGTGGCGAGGAAACGAATTTATGGCGAAAAAATGAAACAGGAAGTGTGTTATAACTTCTGCATACATTAACTGATCTTGATGAAACTTCAGCAGTGTGTTCGTTGTAAGAGGCCGATCGCACAGATGTGACTATTGTGAGTCAAAGTTATAGCGCCACCAACAGGCAGCAGGAAGTACATCACTATTAAAATGCTTTGAAATCACTGTCTTATTTTTACCAGATTTGCTTCAAACTTTATGTGTACAATGTAGACACACGGCAGATGTAATCCTGTGAAAGGATTATTGATATCTTAGATACTGTTGCCGTGGCAACGCATCAAACTTTAATATTCTTTTTTATGCTTTTGAGACTCTTAACATACTTGAAATTGCATGAAACTCGACAGACACATCACATTTATTAGCCCGTAGACATGTGCAAAGTTTCAGAAACGGGCGTGGTGAGGGGCTCAGTAGCGCCACCTTTAGTCATAAGTGGGGGGGGTTAGTTTTATCAACAGCAACAAAACTTGGTATGTGTATTGTTCTCATCAAGACGGACAACTTTCTAATTTACATGATCTATCTCCGACCAACAGGAAGAGAGATATTTTGGTTTGAATGTGGATTTTCTGAAGAATTTTCTCTCCCTCTCTCTGTGTCTCTGTGTGTGTGAGGGGAGGGGGGATTTGACTATTGCTTTTATATTGTTAATCAAGGTTTCAGGGGCTTTTGGGGTCCTTAACATGCTCAAAAACTCTTGAAACTTTGCACACAAGTCAGAACCCCCTGCCATCAGGGACGGGCTGAAGCTGGTACCCGGGCGTGGCAGGGGGGCTCAACAGCGCCCCCTTGAAAGGGGTCCCAAAACTTGGTCCATAGATCAAACACGCTTGCATGAATTAATATGAAACTCGGTACACATATAGATCTCATCGGGCCGAACAACTTTCCCCCAGTCAAGTTTTACGCCAGCCCAACAGGAAGTCGGCTATTATGGGTTGTTTGGAAAACGCTTGCTGTGGAATGCGAAGTACTCCTCCTAGAGAATTCATCCAATCCCCACCAAACTCGGTGTGCATGAAGTCAAGACATTGAGGATTCTAAATTGCGGACGGATTTTTGATATCTCGAACGGTTTGGCCGTGGCGAGGAAACGAAATGATGGCGAGAAAAGAGAAACACGAAGTGGTATAACTTCTGCATACATTAACTGATCTTCATGAAACTTCACCAGTGTGTTCGTGGTAAGAGGCCGATCAGATGGATGTAACTATTGTGAGCCAAAGTTATAGCGCCACCAACTGGCAGCAGGAAGTGTGTCACTTTCAACATGCTTTTGAAAAAAGTGGGGGGGTTAGTTTTACCAACAGTTACAGAAATCAGAATATATATTGGTCTCACCGAGCCGGACAACTTTCTAATTTACAGTTATTAGCTCAGAGCAAAAGGAAGTCAGATATTTTGGTTTGAATGTGGATTTTTTGGATATTTCAGACTCTGAGTTTTTAGCTACTCTTCCTCCTTTTTATTAGGTTTATTTTATTCACACCAAACTTTTTCAAAATGATGAAAATACATTAAAGATGCTAAATTGTGAACGGATATTAAACATCTCAAACGTTTTGCTATAGTGAGGGACTAAAGTAATGTACAAAAAGGAAACTAAAAGCCTCATCTTCTAAAAATGTAATTAAAAACATTTATTTCTATATAAAAGTATACAAATATCACAACTAAACCCATTTTATTCTTTTTTTTTTCAATTTAATAATTATTTATAAGTTTAAAAATAGTAATTGTACTATTTAGTCCCATAAAAGTCAAGTCATACATAGGGCTATACTGCCCTCTTGTGTTCAAAATCAGGTAGGCCTATTGTATCTACATAAAAATATACTAGGTTTGTGACGTTGAGAATATTTTACCACTGGTTAATCTATGTGTGACACCGCTGGGGGCTTTTGAATCGCCAACTTAAAAACGAAAGTAAAATATGCTCGTCCGCACTGACATTGATAGTGGTTGAGCGAGCGTTTCAAATGAATTCCTATGGAAGCCATGAGCATTTTAGTTTCATTTTAAAATTAGCACCTTTCGGGGGGTGGATTGCTTGGAATTATTTTACAAAAGCACAATGTTGTGTTTTATTGTGACTGTACACAAATATAAGTTAACACTTTGCAGTTTGAATGTCGTCCTGTATAATGACGGAGTATGTTTTTATGTGTCCACTGTTCAATCGCGCCCACGCCACACACACACACACGGTTTACTATCTTTGTGGGGACTCTCCATAGACTTAATGGTTTTTATACTGTACAAACTGTATATTCTATCTCCTCACACTAACCCTACCCCTAAACCTACCTATCCCAGAAAACTTTCTGCATTTTTACATTTCCAAAAAAACTCATTCTGTATGATTTATAAACTTGTTTACCCATGGGGACATCTATTTAGGTCCCCACTGTGACATGAGTCCCCATGAGTCTGTGTGCATTCAGGTTGAAGTCCCCACCGGGATAGGAAAACATGAACACATACACACACACACACACACACATTCCAGCATTGCAATCTTGACATCGCAGCCTGTTCATTATAGCCTTAATAAAATATAATAATAAAATAGTTAACCTAACATATAAAAATTACACTGCTCTAAATAGTCAGTAGTACAATTCGTACATTCACAGTAAGCACCGCTCCACTGTGATGTTTCAAGCACATTTTTGCGCGTGTGAAGAGGATGATTTTTTTCGTCGATATTGGAACACGAGTGAAGAACAAAGCCTATAATAAAGAATAGTTTAGCATCCAAATACATCGCAAATGCTGAAACATTTTGATTCTAATGAGAGGGTTACGTGAGCCCAACAGTGCTTACTTTCGTTTTTATTTTTACATTAAATTTAAAAGATTTGTTGTGGAATATTTTGAGTGTATCATAAAATCAGAATAAGGTAATAAGGTTTCTGTCTTTTATATATATATATATATATATATATATATATATATATATATATATATAAATATATATATATTTATATATAAATATAGCTGCGAGCAGCGATGAAGGGCCAAAGCCGGTGGCACCGCCACCCCGGTGCCTTTAGGTAACTAAAGGCAACGGGGTTGCGGTGCCACCGGCTTGGGCCCGTAATCGCTGCTCGCAGCTATATTTATATTATTAGGGCCCAAGCCCTGAAAGGGCGAAGGCCCTATTGTTTTCGGTAGGATTATTTATTATTATTATTTTTTTGTCAACCTTTCGGGCACTTTTGGGGCCCTTAACATGCTCGAAAACTCTTGAAACTTTGCACACGGGTCAGAACCCGCGGCCATCAGGGCCGGGCTGAAGCTGGTACCCGGGCGTGGCAGGGGGGCTCAACAGCGCCCCCTTGAACGAAGTCCGAAAACTTGGTCCATGAATCAGACACGCTTGCATGTAATAATATGAAACTCAGTACACATATAGATCTCATCGGGCGGAACAACTTTCGTACTTTTACTTTTTACGCCAGCCCAACAGGAAGTCGGCTATTATGGGTTGTTTGGAAACGCATGCTGTGGATTTTGATGTACTCCTTCTAGGAAATTCATCCATTCGCCTCCAAACTCGGTCAGCATGAAGTCAAGACATTGAGGATGCTAAATTGCGAACGGATTTTTGATATCTCGAACGGTTTGGCCGTGGCGAGGAAACGAATTTATGGCGCATAATGGAAACAGGAAGTGTGTTATAACTTCTGCATACATTAACTGATCTTGATGAAACTTCAGCAGTGTGTTCGTTGTAAGAGGCCGATCACATGGATGTGACTATTGTGAGTCAAAGTTATAGCGCCACCAACTGGCAGCAGGAAGTTTGTCACTTTCAAAATGCTTTGAAATCACTCTCTTATTTTTACCCGATTTGCTTCAAACTTTATGTGTATAATGTAGACACACGGCAGATGTAGACCTGTGAAAGGATTATTGATATCTTAGATACTGTTGCCGTGGCAATGCTTCAAACTTTAATATTCTTTTTTTAAGCTTTTGAGACTCTTAACATACTTGAAATTGCATGAAACTCGACAGACACATCACATTTATTATCCAGTAGACATGTGCAAAGTTTCAGAAATGGGCGTGGTGGAATGGCTCAGTAGCGCCACCTTTAGCCAAAAATGGGGGCTTAGTTTTTCCTAGAATCGCAAAACTTGGTACGTATATTGTTCTCATCAGGCCGGACAACTTTCTAATTTATTGTCATTAGCTCAAACCAACAGGAAGTCAGATATTTTGGTTTGAATGTGGATTTTCTGGAGAATTTTCTCTCTCTCTCTCTCTGTGTGTGTGTGTGTGTGGAGAGGGTGGGGGGGATTTGTCTATTCCATTTAATCTTTGTTTTTCAAGGTTTCAGGGGCTTTTGGGGCCCTTAACGTGCTCAAAAACTCTTGAAACTTTTCACACAGGTCAGAACCTGCGGCCATCAGGGCCGGACTGAAGCTGGTACCTGGGCGTGGCAGGGGGGCTCGACAGCGCCCCCTTGAACGGGGTCCGAAAACTTGGTCCATATTTCAAACACGCTTGCATGAATTAATATGAAACTCGGTACACATATAGATCTCATCAGGCCGAACAACTTCCGCACTCTAAGTTATTAGCTCCGCCCAACAGGAAGTCGGCTATTATGGGTTGTTTGAAAAACGCATGCTGTGGAATTTGATGTACTCCTCCTAGAGAATTCATCCAATCACCTCCAAACTCGGTCAGCATGAAGTCAAGACATTGAGGATGCTAAATTGCGGACGGATTTTTGATATCTCGAACGGTTTGGCCGTGGCGAGGACACGAATTTATGGCGAGAAAAGAGAAACACGAAGTGGTATAACTTCTGCACACATTAACTGATCTTGATGACACTTCAGCAGTGTGTTCGTGGTAAGAGGCTGATCAGATGGATGTAACTATTGTGAGTCAAAGTTATAGCGCCACCAACTGGCAGCAGGAAGTGTGTCACTTTCAAAATGTTTTTGACAAAAGTGGGGGGGTTACTTTTACCCACAGTTACAAAAATCAGTACCTATATTGTTCTCATCAAGCCGGACAACTTTCTAATTTACAGTCATTAGCTCCGAGCAACAGGAAGTCAGATATTTTGGTCTGAATGTGGATTTTTTGGATATTTCAGACTCTGAGTTTTTAGCTACTCCTCCTAAGTGGTTTATTTTATTCACACCAAACTTTTTCAACATGATAAAAATACTTTAAAGATATATATAAATATATATATATATATATATATAAATATATATATATATAAATATAGCTGCGAGCAGCGATGAAGGGCCTAAGCCGGGGGCACCGCTACCCCGGTGCCTTTAGGTAACTAAAGGCACCGGGGTTGCGGTGCCACCGGCTTGGGCCCGTAATCGCTGCTCGCAGCTATATTTATTATTATTATTATTATTATTTTGTCAACCTTTCGGCCACTTTTGGGGCCCTTAACATGCTCGAAAACTCTTGAAATTTTGCACACAGGTCAGAACCCGCGGCCATCAGGGCCGGACTGAAGCTGGTACCCGGGCGTGGCAGGGGGGCTCGACAGCGCCCCCTGGAACGGGATCCGAACACTTGTCCATAAATCAGACACGCTTGCATGTAATAATATGAAACTCGGTACACATATAGAACTCATCGGGCCGAACAACTTTCGTGCTCTAAGTTTTACGCCAGCCCAACAGGAAGTCGGCTATTTAGGGTTGTTTGGAAACGCATGCTGTGGAATTTAATGTACTCCTCCTAGGGAATTCATCGATTCGCCTCCAAACTCGGTGTGCATGAAGTCAAGACATTGAGGATGCTAAATTGCGGACGGATTTTTGATATCTCGAACGGTTTGGCCGTGGCGAGGAAACGAATTTATGGCGAAAAAATGAAACAGGAAGTGTGTTATAACTTCTGCATACATTAACTGATCTTGATGAAACTTCAGCAGTGTGTTCGTTGTAAGAGGCCGATCGCACAGATGTGACTATTGTGAGTCAAAGTTATAGCGCCACCAACAGGCAGCAGGAAGTACATCACTATTAAAATGCTTTGAAATCACTGTCTTATTTTTACCAGATTTGCTTCAAACTTTATGTGTACAATGTAGACACACGGCAGATGTAAACCTGTGAAAGGATTATTGATATCTTAGATACTGTTGCCGTGGCAACGCGTCAAACTTTAATATTCTTTTTTTATGCTTTTGAGACTCTTAACATACTTGAAATTGCATGAAACTCGACAGACACATCACATTTATTATCCAGTAGACATGTGCAAAGTTTCAGAAACGGGCGTGGTGAGGGGCTCAGTAGCGCCACCTTTAGTCATAAGTGGGGGTGTTAGTTTTATCAACAGCAACAAAACTTGGTATGTGTATTGTTCTCATCAAGACGGACAACTTTCTAATTTACATGAACCATCTCTGACCAACAGGAAGAGAGATATTTTGGTTTGAATGTGGATTTTCTGAAGAATTTTCTCTCCCTCTCTGTGTCTGTGTGTGTGTGAGGGGAGGGGGGGATTTGACTATTGCTTTTATATTGTTAATCAAGGTTTCAGGGGCTTTTGGGGTCCTTAACGTGCTCAAAAACTCTTGAAACTTTGCACACAGGTCAGAACCCACGGCCATCAGGGCCGGGCTGAAGCTGGGACCCGGGCGTGGCTGGGGGGCTCAACAGCGCCCCCTTGAACGGGGTTCTAAAACTTGATCCATATATCAAACACGCTCGCATGAATTAATATGAAACTCGGTACACATATAGATCTCATCGGGCCGAACAACTTTACCCCGGTCAAGTTTTACGCCAGCCCAACAGGAAGTCGGCTATTATGGGTTGTTTGGAAAACGCTTGCTGTGGAATGTGAAATACTCCTCCTAGAAAATTCACCGTGCCCCCTTCAAACTCGGTGTGGATGTAGTCAAGACATTGAGGATGCTAAATTGCGGACGGATTTTTGATATCTCGAACGGTTTGGCTGTGGCGAGGAATCGAATTTATGGCGAGAAAAGAGAAACACGGAAGTGGAATAACTTCTGCATACATTAACTGATCTTGATGAAACTTCAGCAGTGTGTTCGTGGTAAGAGGCTGATCAGATGGATGTAGCTATTGTGAGTCAAAGTTATAGCGCCACCAACTGGCAGCAGGAAGTGTGTCACTTTCAACATGCTTTTGACAAAAGTGGGGGGGTTAGTTTTAACTACAGTAAAGAAAAAATAGTTTGTATATTGTTCTCATCAAGCCGGACAACTTTCTAATTTACATTCAATAGCTCTGGCCATCAGGAAGTCAGATATTTTGGTCTGAATGTGGATTTTTTTGCAAAATCAGCCTCTGAATTTTTAGCCACTCCTCTTAAACTATTTATTTTATTCGTACCAAACTTTTTCAACATGATGAAACTACATTAAATATGCTAAATTGTGAATGGATAATAAATATCTCAAACGGTTTTGCTATGGCGAGGGATTAAATAATGTCCAAAAAGGAAACACTAAAAATCTTCTAAAAATGTAATTATATACCATTTATTTCTATATAAAAGTATACAAATATCACAACTAAACCCATTTTATTCTGTTTTTGCAATTCAAGAAGAATGAAAAAGTTAAAACAGGCTATTTAGTGCTATTTGGTTCAACAAAAAAGCAAACATAGGGCTATACTGCCCTCTTGTGTCCAAAAGGACATCAAAATAGTATATAAAACTTTTTACCAGGTAGGCCAATATTGTATTTAAATATACATGTATTAGGTATGTGTCTGAGGATATTTTCCCACCGGTTAATCGACGTGTGACACTAGTGGGTGCTTTTAAATCGCTAATATAATAGTGTAAGAAAAATAATGATAATGTTGCACACACAAATCACACACATGTGGGAAAGAATGATGCTTTTAAACAACACTAAACCGCCATTAGGTGTCGCCAGGCATCCATCTTAATAAGCGAGTCATTGATTCATTCGTTCAAACGATTCGTTCGAATGAGTCGATCATGATTAAGACAGATGTTTATGGATTGATCATTCAATCTTTGAGTCAACCGATTCGTTAAAAATGCTGAATCGTTCAGTTATGAGAAAACACGTGATGCGTGATGGTTCTGCCGTGATCTTTGTTTAACTATTTTCGCTGCTGAAACAGAACAAAAACAGTCAACATTGCATCTAAAATGTAAGTGACTTAATTGTAACTGTTTATTAACCTGTTGTATGAAATCTAGGGGTGGGAGAAAAAATTTATTCTTAGATGCATCGCGATGCGGACGTGGACGATTCTGAATCGATTCACAAATGTCAAAAAATCGATTCTCTAAAAAAATATTTTTCTAATAACGTAATATTGACGGAAGGCAAAAGGCGGAACTCTAAGCGGACGTGCGTGCAGTCTGTGGCGCGCACATAACAGAGAAGTTTCTTCTGCTCACCAAGGCTGCATTTATTTGATTAAAAATACAAACAAAAACAGTAATATTGTAAAATATTATTCCAATTTAAAACAGCTGCTTTCTATTTTAATATATTTTAAACTGTTATTTATTCCTGTGATCAAAGCTGAGTTTTCAGCATCATTACTCCAGTCGTCACTGTCACATGATCCTTCAGAAATTATTCTAATATGATGATTGATACTCAAGAAACATTCATTATTATTTTAAATGTCGAAAACAGTTGTGTACAGTCTTTGATGAATAGAAAGTTCAAAAGAACAGCATTTATCTGAAATCTAAAGCTTTTGTAACGTTAAACACTACCGCTCAAAAGTTTTGGGTTAGTAATAATTAAAATTTTATTTTTTGGGGAAATAAATAAAATAAATCAGTACTTTTATTTATGAAGGATGAGTTAAACTGATCAACAGTTACAGTAAAGACATTTATAATGTTAAAAATATATATATTTGAAATATATGCTGTTCTTTTGAACTTTACATTCATCAAAGCATTTTGAAAAAAAAAAAAAATCTGTACACAACTGTTTTCAACATTGAAAATAATAAAGAATATTTATTGAGCATCAATCATCATATTAGTATGATTTCTGAAGGATCATGTGACACTGAAGACTGGAGTAATGATGCTGAAAACTCAATTTTGATCACAGAAATGAATTACTATGTAAAATATTTAAAAATTGAAAACAGCTGTTTTAAATTGGAATAATATTTCACAATATTACTGTTTTTGTTTGTATTTTTAATCAATAAATGCAGCCTTGGTGAGCAGAAGAGACTTCTCCTAAAAACATTAAAAATCTTACTGACCCCAAACTTTTGAACAATAATATATATATATATATATATATATATATATATATATATATATATATATATATATATATATATATATACATATATATGTATGTGTGTGTATGTATGTATGTATATATATATATAAATATAGCTGCGAGCAGCGATGGAGGGCCAAAGCCGGCGGTACCGCCACCCCGGTGCCTTTAGGTAACTAAAGGCACCGGGGTTGCGGTGCCACCGGCTTGGGCCCGTAATCGCTGCTCGCAGCTATATTTATTATTATTATTATTATTATTTTGTCAACCTTTCGGCCACTTTTGGGGCCCTTAACATGCTCGAAAACTCTTGAAATTTTGCACACAGGTCAGAACCCGCGGCCATCAGGGCCGGACTGAAGCTGGTACCCGGGCGTGGCAGGGGGGCTCGACAGCGCCCCCTGGAACGGGATCCGAACACTTGTCCATAAATCAGACACGCTTGCATGTAATAATATGAAACTCGGTACACATATAGAACTCATCGGGCCGAACAACTTTCGTGCTCTAAGTTTTACGCCAGCCCAACAGGAAGTCGGCTATTTAGGGTTGTTTGGAAACGCATGCTGTGGAATTTAATGTACTCCTCCTAGGGAATTCATCGATTCGCCTCCAAACTCGGTGTGCATGAAGTCAAGACATTGAGGATGCTAAATTGCGGACGGATTTTTGATATCTCGAACGGTTTGGCCGTGGCGAGGAAACGAATTTATGGCGAAAAAATGAAACAGGAAGTGTGTTATAACTTCTGCATACATTAACTGATCTTGATGAAACTTCAGCAGTGTGTTCGTTGTAAGAGGCCGATCGCACAGATGTGACTATTGTGAGTCAAAGTTATAGCGCCACCAACAGGCAGCAGGAAGTACATCACTATTAAAATGCTTTGAAATCACTGTCTTATTTTTACCAGATTTGCTTCAAACTTTATGTGTACAATGTAGACACACGGCAGATGTAAACCTGTGAAAGGATTATTGATATCTTAGATACTGTTGCCGTGGCAACGCATCAAACTTTAATATTCTTTTTTTATGCTTTTGAGACTCTTAACATACTTGAAATTGCATGAAACTCGACAGACACATCACATTTATTATCCAGTAGACATGTGCAAAGTTTCAGAAACGGGCGTGGTGAGGGGCTCAGTAGCGCCACCTTTAGTCATAAGTGGGGGTGTTAGTTTTATCAACAGCAACAAAACTTGGTATGTGTATTGTTCTCATCAAGACGGACAACTTTCTAATTTACATGAACCATCTCTGACCAACAGGAAGAGAGATATTTTGGTTTGAATGTGGATTTTCTGAAGAATTTTCTCTCCCTCTCTGTGTCTGTGTGTGTGTGAGGGGAGGGGGGGATTTGACTATTGCTTTTATATTGTTAATCAAGGTTTCAGGGGCTTTTGGGGTCCTTAACGTGCTCAAAAACTCTTGAAACTTTGCACACAGGTCAGAACCCACGGCCATCAGGGCCGGGCTGAAGCTGGGACCCGGGCGTGGCTGGGGGGCTCAACAGCGCCCCCTTGAACGGGGTTCTAAAACTTGATCCATATATCAAACACGCTCGCATGAATTAATATGAAACTCGGTACACATATAGATCTCATCGGGCCGAACAACTTTACCCCAGTCAAGTTTTACGCCAGCCCAACAGGAAGTCGGCTATTATGGGTTGTTTGGAAAACGCTTGCTGTGGAATGTGAAATACTCCTCCTAGAAAATTCACCGTGCCCCCTTCAAACTCGGTGTGGATGTAGTCAAGACATTGAGGATGCTAAATTGCGGACGGATTTTTGATATCTCGAACGGTTTGGCTGTGGCGAGGAATCGAATTTATGGCGAGAAAAGAGAAACACGGAAGTGGAATAACTTCTGCATACATTAACTGATCTTGATGAAACTTCAGCAGTGTGTTCGTGGTAAGAGGCCGATCAGATGGATGTAGCTATTGTGAGTCAAAGTTATAGCGCCACCAACTGGCAGCAGGAAGTGTGTCACTTTCAACATGCTTTTGACAAAAGTGGGGGGGTTAGTTTTAACTACAGTAAAGAAAAAATAGTTTGTATATTGTTCTCATCAAGCCGGACAACTTTCTAATTTACATTCAATAGCTCTGGCCATCAGGAAGTCAGATATTTTGGTCTGAATGTGGATTTTTTTGCAAAATCAGCCTCTGAATTTTTAGCCACTCCTCTTAAACTATTTATTTTATTCGTACCAAACTTTTTCAACATGATGAAACTACATTAAATATGCTAAATTGTGAATGGATAATAAATATCTCAAACGGTTTTGCTATGGCGAGGGATTAAATAATGTCCAAAAAGGAAACACTAAAAATCTTCTAAAAATGTAATTATATACCATTTATTTCTATATAAAAGTATACAAATATCACAACTAAACCCATTTTATTCTGTTTTTGCAATTCAAGAAGAATGAAAAAGTTAAAACAGGCTATTTAGTGCTATTTGGTTCAACAAAAAAGCAAACATAGGGCTATACTGCCCTCTTGTGTCCAAAAGGACATCAAAATAGTATATAAAACTTTTTACCAGGTAGGCCAATATTGTATTTAAATATACATGTATTAGGTATGTGTCTGAGGATATTTTCCCACCGGTTAATCGACGTGTGACACGAGTGGGTGCTTTTAAATCGCTAATATAATAGTGTAAGAAAAATAATGATAATGTTGCACACACAAATCACACACATGTGGGAAAGAATGATGCTTTTAAACAACACTAAACCGCCATTAGGTGTCGCCAGGCATCCATCTTAATAAGCGAGTCATTGATTCATTCGTTCAAACGATTCGTTCGAATGAGTCGATCATGATTAAGACAGATGTTTATGGATTGATCATTCAATCTTTGAGTCAACCGATTCGTTAAAAATGCTGAATCGTTCAGTTATGAGAAAACACGTGATGCGTGATGGTTCTGCCGTGATCTTTGTTTAACTATTTTCGCTGCTGAAACAGAACAAAAACAGTCAACATTGCATCTAAAATGTAAGTGACTTAATTGTAACTGTTTATTAACCTGTTGTATGAAATCTAGGGGTGGGAGAAAAAAATTATTCTTAGATGCATCGCGATGCGGACGTGGACGATTCTGAATCGATTCACAAATGTCAAAAAATCGATTCTCTAAAAAAATATTTTTCTAATAACGTAATATTGACGGACGGCAAAAGGCGGAACTCTAAGCGGACGTGCGTGCAGTCTGTGGCGCGCACATACCAGAGAAGTTTCTTCTGCTCACCAAGGCTGCATTTATTTGATTAAAAATACAAACAAAAACAGTAATATTGTAAAATATTATTCCAATTTAAAACAGCTGCTTTCTATTTTAATATATTTTAAACTGTTATTTATTCCTGTGATCAAAGCTGAGTTTTCAGCATCATTACTCCAGTCGTCACTGTCACATGATCCTTCAGAAATTATTCTAATATGATGATTGATACTCAAGAAACATTCATTATTATTTTAAATGTCGAAAACAGTTGTGTACAGTCTTTGATGAATAGAAAGTTCAAAAGAACAGCATTTATCTGAAATCTAAAGCTTTTGTAACGTTAAACACTACCGCTCAAAAGTTTTGGGTTAGTAATAATTAAAATTTTATTTTTTGGGGAAATAAATAAAATAAATCAGTACTTTTATTTATGAAGGATGAGTTAAACTGATCAACAGTTACAGTAAAGACATTTATAATGTTAAAAATATATATATTTGAAATATATGCTGTTCTTTTGAACTTTACATTCATCAAAGCATTTTGAAAAAAAAAAAAATCTGTACACAACTGTTTTCAACATTGAAAATAATAATGAATATTTATTCAGCATCAATCATCATATTAGTATGATTTCTGAAGGATCATGTGACACTGAAGAGTGGAGTAATGATGCTGAAAACTCAACTTTGATCACAGAAATGAATTACTATGTAAAATATTTAAAAATTGAAAACAGCTGTTTTAAATTGGAATAATATTTCACAATATTACTGTTTTTGTTTGTATTTTTAATCAATAAATGCAGCCTTGGTGAGCAGAAGAGACTTCTCCTAAAAACATTAAAAATCTTACTGACCCCAAACTTTTGAACAATAATATATATATATATATATATATATACATATATATGTATGTGTGTGTATGTATATATATATATATATATATATATATATATATATATATATATAAATATAGCTGCGAGCAGCGATGGAGGGCCAAAGCCGGCGGTACCGCCACCCCGGTGCCTTTAGGTAACTAAAGGCACCGGGGTTGCGGTGCCACCGGCTTGGGCCCGTAATCGCTGCTCGCAGCTATATTTATTATTTTTTTTTTGTCAACCTTTCGGGCACTTTTGGGGCCCTTAACATGCTCGAAAACTCTTGAAACTTTGCACACGGGTCAGAACCCGCGGCCATCAGGGCCGGGCTGAAGCTGGTACCCGGGCGTGGCAGGGGGGCTCAACAGCGCCCCCTTGAACGAAGTCCGAAAACTTGGTCCATGAATCAGACACGCTTGCATGTAATAATATGAAACTCAGTACACATATAGATCTCATCGGGCGGAACAACTTTCGTACTTTTACTTTTTACGCCAGCCCAACAGGAAGTCGGCTATTATGGGTTGTTTGGAAACGCATGCTGTGGATTTTGATGTACTCCTTCTAGGAAATTCATCCATTCGCCTCCAAACTCGGTCAGCATGAAGTCAAGACATTGAGGATGCTAAATTGCGAACGGATTTTTGATATCTCGAACGGTTTGGCCGTGGCGAGGAAACGAATTTATGGCGAATAATGGAAACAGGAAGTGTGTTATAACTTCTGCATACATTAACTGATCTTGATGAAACTTCAGCAGTGTGTTCGTTGTAAGAGGCCGATCACATGGATGTGACTATTGTGAGTCAAAGTTATAGCGCCACCAACTGGCAGCAGGAAGTTTGTCACTTTCAAAATGCTTTGAAATCACTCTCTTATTTTTACCCGATTTGCTTCAAACTTTATGTGTATAATGTAGACACACGGCAGATGTAGACCTGTGAAAGGATTATTGATATCTTAGATACTGTTGCCGTGGCAATGCTTCAAACTTTAATATTCTTTTTTTAAGCTTTTGAGACTCTTAACATACTTGAAATTGCATGAAACTCGACAGACACATCACATTTATTATCCAGTAGACATGTGCAAAGTTTCAGAAATGGGCGTGGTGAGGGGCTCAGTAGCGCCACCTTTAGTCATAAGTGGGGGGGTTAGTTTTATCAACAGCAACAAAACTTGGTATGTGTATTGATCTCATCAAGACGGACAACTTTCTAATTAACATTAACTATCTCCAACCAACAGGAAGAAAGATATTTTGGTTTGAATGTGGATTTTCTGAAGAATTTTCTCTCTCTGTGTCTCTGTGTGTGTGTGTGAGGGGAGGGGGGGATTTGACTATTGCTTTTATATTGTTAATCAAGGTTTCAGGGGCTTTTGGGGTCCTTAACGTACTCAAAAACTCTTGAAACTTTGCACACAAGTCAGAACCCCCTGCCATCAGGGACGGGCTGAAGCTGGTACCCGGGCGTGGCAGGGGGGCTCAACAGCGCCCCCTTGAACGGGGTCCCAAAACTTGGTCCATAGATCAAACACGCTTGCATGAATTAATATGAAACTCGGTACACATATAGATCTCATTGGGCCGAACAACTTTCACCCGGTCAAGTTTTACGCCAGCCCAACAGGAAGTCGGCTATTATGGGTTGTTTGGAAAACACTCGCTGTGGAATGCGAAGTACTCCTCCTAGAGAATTCATCCAATCCCCACCAAACTCTGTGCATGAAGTCAAGACATTGAGGATGCTAAATTGCGGACGGATTTTTGATATCTCGAACGATTTGGCCGTGGCGAGGAAACGAATTTATGGCGAGAAAAGAGAAACACGAAGTGGTATAACTTTTGCATACATTAACTGATCTTGATGAAACTTCACCAGTGTGTTCGTGGTAAGAGGCCGATCAGATGGATGTAACTATTGTGAGTCAAAGTTATAGCGCCACCAACTGGCAGCAGGAAGTGTGTCACTTTCAACATGCTTTTGACAAAAGTGGGGGGGTTAGTTTTAACTACAGTAAAAAAAAATAGTTTGTATATTGTTCTCATCAAGCCGGACAACTTTCTAATTTACATTCATTAGCTCCGGCCATGAGGAAGTCAGATATTTTGGTCTGAATGTGGATTTTTTGGCAAAATCAGCCTCTGAATTTTTAGCCACTCCTCTTAAAATATTTATTTTATTCCCACCAAACTTTTTCAACATGATGAAAATACATTAAAGATGCTAAATTGTGAACGGATATTGAATATCTCAAACGGTTTTGCTATGGCGAGGGATTAAATTAATGTCAAAAAGGAAGCAGGAAACATCTCATAACTTCTAAAAATGTAATTATACACCATTTATTTTTATATAAAATTATACAAATATTAGAACTAAACCCATTTTATTCTGTTTTTGCAATTCAAGAAGTATGAAAAAGTTATGAACAGGCTATTTAGTGCTATTTGGTTCAACAAAAAAGCAAACATAGGGCTATACTGCCCTCTTGTGTCCAAAAGGATATCCAAATAGTATATAAAACGTTTTACTAGGTAGGCCTATTGTA
Source organism: Abramis brama (assembly GCF_963993115.1). NCBI lineage: Eukaryota > Metazoa > Chordata > Actinopteri > Cypriniformes > Leuciscidae > Abramis > Abramis brama. Next base: position 6,578,494 of record NC_139985.1, read on the forward strand.
TTTAAATATAAATTTATTAGGTATATGACTGTGAGGATATTTTCCCATTGGTTAATCGATGTGTGACACGAGCGGGTGCTTTTAAATCGCTAATATAAAAGTGAAAGTAAAGACGTCCGCACAGACATTGATAATGGTGCACACACGTTGGAAAGAATGATACTTTTAAACATAACACTAAACCGCCATTAGGTGTCGCCAGGCGATCGTCTTAATGAGCGAGTCATTAATTAATTCGTTCAAACGATTCGTTCGAATGACTGAGTCATTCATGATTGAGACAGATGTTTATGGATTGGTAATTGAATCTTTGAGTCAACCGATTCGTTCAAAATGCTGAATCATTCAGAAATGAGAAAACAAGTTGCTGTGAGATGCGCGATGGTTCTGCTGTGATCTTGGTTTAACTATTTTTGCTGCTGAAACAGAACAAAAACAGTCAATATTGCATCTTAAATGTAAGTGACTTAATTGTAACTGTTTATTAACCTGTTGATGAAATCAATGTCGCAGTTTCAATCGTGATTGTATTCAGGAAACACAGCCTACTCGTCAAGTGAGGTTGCTCTTATCATATGTTATAAAATATATAAAAACTCCATATTTGTAATTTTTATAGTCAGTATGTTGTTAACTGGGTTTCTTTTTTGTGTGCTGCGCTCAGTTGTTTACGTTTCTCCTGGAGAAGCTGCACGAGCCTCAGCAGCGCAACCAATTGTTACCATCGATCAACTGATTACTGGTAATACATTTATTATCAACTGTTGATTGCAACTTAAAAAGAATGAAAATAAAATTAGAATAATCTCTCGTTTTAGTGATTCCCAAGTTATTTTTTTGTCATTGACGTTCTAATCAGGCTACTCTGGTCGGGCAAGTAAAATTCTCTTTCAGGTTGGCCTATTGTATTTATATATAAATATATTAGGGATGTGACTGTGGGAAAATTTTCCCACCGGTTAATCGACGTGTGACACCGCTGGGGGCTTTTGAATCGGTAACTTAAAAACGAAAGTAAAATATGTTCGTCCGCACGGACATTGATAATGGTGCAGAGCGAGCGCATTGCAATCTTGACATCGCAGTCTGTTCATTATAGCCTTAATAAAATATAATAATAAAATAGTCAACCTAACATATAAAAATTACACTGCTCTGAATAGTATGAATTGTACTACTGACTATTTAAACACAGTAATCACCGCTAAACTGTGATGTTTCCAAGCACATATTTGCGCATGTGAAGAGGATAATTTTTCCCTTCAACAGTGGAACGTGAGTGAAGTACAAAGCCTATAATAAACAAATGTTTAGCATCCAAAAAATGTAATATATATATATATATATATATATATATATATATATATATATATATATATATATATATATATATGTTTTTTTTATTTATTTTTATATATATATATATATATATATATATATATATATATATATATATATTTATATATATATATATATATATATATATATATATATATATATATATATATATAAATATAGCTGCGAGCAGCGATGGAGGGCCCAAGCCGGTGACACCGCCACCCCGGTGCCTTTAGTGTAACTAAAGGCACCAGGGTGGCGGTGCCACCGGCTTGGGCCCGCAATCGCTGCTCGCAGCTATATTTATATTTTTTCTTGAGTTTGTCTACTAGAATATTTGATCCTTACAATATGTTATTTCATTAGGATTGGTTCTAAATTATGACAGAAATCCCATAAGCATTCATCCCTTTTTTCATTTTTAGAATTATTTATTAACTGCAAGATATGACATCTTGACAGCAGAGGAGACCCATTTGTTCACACAAATTCATCATGTTCACCCCCATGTTGTTCCAAACCTGTATGAATTACTTCTGAGAAACACACAAACACATGAACTGCAACCATCCAAACTTTTTCTGAACATCAACATATTTTCAGTATTTTTATCACTAATACTGATTTGCATACTTTTGCATTTCATGTGTATTTTCCTGGTATCATCTTTCCAGTCACATAAAAAAAAGCATGAGTTTATTCACAAACAGAGTAACCAAATATATATTTATACTGTAAGAATCAGTAATCCTTTGTCTCTAGACACATACCTGAGGAAATGTTTTAAAGTTCAGGGGTTTTTTTTTTTAAAGGAAATTAATACTTTTATTCAACAATTGATCAAAAGTGATAGTAAAGATTTTTTTAATGTTACAAATGATTTCTATTTCAAATAAATGCTGTTCTTTTGAACTTTTTATTCATCATCATCTAAAAATGTCAACATTGATAATAATAAGAAATTTTTCTTATTACCAAATACGCAAGCATAATTAGAATAATTTCATGGTTCATGTGACTGGAGTAATGCTGAAAATTCAGCTTTACATCACAGAAATAAATTCGATTTTAAAATATATTAAAATAGTAATTATATTTCACAAAATAATTGTTACTGTATTTTTGATTAAATAAATCCAGCTTTGGTGAGAAAGACTTCTTTCAAAAAACTTTTTAAAAAATCTTACCGACCCCAAACTTTTGAACAGTAGTGTACAAGACACAAATACGCTTTTATAGCTTTTAATGACACAAATATTAAATCAACATGTTATTCTTTGATTATTTGTATTGATTACTATTAATTTGTTAATTATTGCTATTTTATATTCATAAATAAAAACTATAAGGAGAATAAATGTCTGGATCCGACATGACTAAAGCTGTCATTCCTATATCCTGACCTAAAACACAACAGCATCATGTAATTTTTCATTTGATAAATAAAAGAGAGAGCCAAGCAATAAAGTAAACATACGGCAAAATGTATATGTCTTCTGTAAATGCATTTAATTTCTTAAGATTGTTTTCAACTTGGTGCATGTGTCAAAATTGCTTTAGACGGAAAGTATAAGCATGAGTGCCACCGCCACCACCACAAATATTTTTGAAATACCAGATGTACAAATTACTTTTCTCTGGCATATATTAACATATACATCATTTATCTCATGATTTCCCATAGGACTAGAATAACCAGACCACACATGGATAACTTGAGTGCATTAGAATCCCTAATGACACACAGTGTCACTTACACTATTAATTCAAATTAAAGCATTAGTAACAAATTAAAAATGAAGTGCACCTATGAAACAAAAGAAAATCATAATATAAAAAGTTACTATCTCTGATTCAATTGGTCCTTAGATATAGTTTTGGAGAGGCGCTCAGTAGCAACACATTGTCAGTCACTGAAACATTTGAACCAGAGAGATGAAGATCTTTATACAGACCAATTCACAAGTGGATTCCTCTTTAAATCGAGCCATTCAGGTTTTTGCAATGTTTGCACTTTGCACCTAGTCAGTCATGTCTTTTAAATAAAATGCTAGTCAGTTTGGTTAGCTATACTTTTTTAGTCCCTCTACATCACACATATTTGAATGTCACCCAAGCGTATGAGAAATATGAAGGCCGCAGCTCAATAATCTATTAATGCAATCAGTAATACTTGTTAACTTGGCTCATATAAAACTACAGATGTTAGGTTGAAACAGTGACAGGTCTATTATATATCTGTATATATATATATAAAAAGCGAAGGCCTAGATGTTCAGTTTCTAGCAGCGTACAGACAGTGTAAGCATTTATTAGATTGTTTAGTTCTACTGCCTTCAATGTTTTGCTGCTGGGCCACATTTAAAAGCAATTATTTGTTAATACAGCATTACTTTCACAACACTTTTCCCAGCTTTTTTTACTCAGTTTCAAACTTTCCTGATTCCACCGACTGCAGTTCACCAGTGTGAGTAGCCCTCAAAATAGCAATCAAGCCCTTAATATCTGACAGCATCCCTTTGCATATTCATGCATTCACGTCGGCTCACAGGTGCTGCTCTTCCAGCAGTCTGAAGTCAGACGTTCACTAGTGTTACAGGTGTTGAGAGCTACCTGAACTGGCTCAGTATGTTAAGGGACTGAGTATGAACAGACGATCCTCCTCCTTCCTGATCCACTTCAGGAGTTTGTTGACAGCAGATACAGCAAGGCTCTTTGTTCCCAAAGGACTGAAGCAGAGGTAGAGCTCGAAGCCACTTGTTACCTATAGAGGTTTGACAATGTAAGAAAGGTAGAAAGCAGCAAAAAGGGTTTCAATGCACTGAAAGGATCAGTTCACCCAAACATGAAAATTCTGTCATTAATTACTCGCCCTCATGTCGTTCCAAACCCGTAAGACTTTCGTTCATCTTCTGAACACAAATGAAGATCTGTTAAATCCGAGAGCTTTCAGTTCCGCATTGACAGCTACGCAACTACCACTCTGATGCTTCAAAAATGTATAAAGAAATCGTAAAACTAATCAAAATGAATTGAGCGATTTAGCCCAAATTTTCTGAAGAGACGCGATCGCTTTATTTGATGAACAGATTGAATTTAGGCTCGGAACAACTTGAGGGTGAGTAAATGACGACAGAAATTCAATTTCATTTTTGGGTGAACTATGCCTTTAACTGGATACCTCCTCAAGAATGCAAAAACATAACAAAATCTCTGAAAGGTATCCATCTAATGCACTTTACAGCAGACTCACCAAGGCATAAAGGTTTTCAGTGTCTGCACAGCGATAAATGTAGCGTAGGAGGCGTGTGGGGTTATGCAGGCAGCTGTGCAGTTGCTGGTACAATCCCATCAGCCTTTCTTTCTCCTCTTCTCCCTGGTATGGTGCTGGAAGGTCAGGGCTGACAGGAAAACAGATCAAAGATAAAAGGCAGGTGAAAGCAATGAATATCAAGCTCCAATGCCTGTCCATTTGTCCTTCCATCCATCTATCTATCTATCTATTTATCTATCCATCCATCCATCCATCCATCCAGCCATCATTTGTCTTTTCTTTTCATGATCATCACTAAACTCTTACCTTGTATAGAGCCCAGAGCTTTTAGATTTGTACACAAAGTGTCGCAGCTCAGGTATGCCGACCTGTGAGACAGGATAACTTGGCATGTTCAGCGCTTCCTGTAAGGATTGATATGCATTGCGTCTGCGCAAACGCTCCAGAAACCGCTTCTTGCAGTCGGAGAGGTTAAAGAAATCCTCTCGATCGGTGGATACCAGGATCAGACACAGGTCAGAGGCTGGTTCCAGGTAAGAAATATGTGCATGGAAAAATCCAGCCGGGTTAAATTTGGGCAGACATATGGGCGTCCACCCCTCGCCTGCACGGAAGGAGGACGAAGAGCCGACCAAGTTGAAGAGCAAGTGCAGGTCCATGTGGTGCAGGAACTGGTCCTTTTTGCGCACCAGTGTCACAAGCCTGTTTCCTGCTAGTAGGATGGAGAATACCAGGTTCTTGGATTTAGCAGCCTGCAAGCTGGAGGAGACCATGTCCCGGGCCGAGCTGGCCAAAGGCAGGCACATCACGGCGCTCAGCAGCAGGCCCGGGTCTTGGTCCAGGAGCCGCAGCAGGTTGTCGGTGAGGTGCTCTGAGCCGGCCAGCAGGCGCCGCAGGTCGTAGCTCTGCCGGTGCTGGAAAACGTGGTTCAGCTGCGTGAGGGTGAGCAGGCTAACAATCTGGTAGTAGATGTAATGAAGCTCTCGCGTCAACTCCCGGTCGGAGCAGCTTGTACGAAAGACGCCCACCAGGATGAGAGGGCTCTTCCGCAGGAATACCACCCTGTAGCCATCTGAAAGAGATGTTTACGCAAAAATGTCTAAGCTATATTGATTGTAGGGCAAAAACTACTGTGCATTTGCATTTTGATGATTTAGTTAAAATCATTAACTAAGTTTATGATTTATTAACTAGTTTTTTTCGTTATAAAATAATTGTAATAAATATGATTAATACATAATAAATAAATATAAACTGATGTTCCTGATAAAAATTGTCAAAAATATCTATACACAACCATTCTCAAGTTCTGGAAAGATTTTTTTTCATCAAGGCTGCATTTATTTGATTTTTTTTTAATCAAAAATACAGTAAATACTGTATAATTTTAATTAGAAAAAACTGTTTTCTATTTTAAATATATTTCAAAATATAATTTATTCCTGTGATGGAAAAGATAAAAAAGCTGTCATAAAAGCTGGAAAAAATTTCAGCATCATTACTCCAGTCTTCAGTGTCACATGATCCTTCAGAAATCATTCTAATATGCTAATCTGATGCTCAAGAAACATTTTTTTTTTTTATTAACAATCTATATATGGAAACCGTGTTACGTATTTTTCAGGATTCTAACAGAAAGTTCAAAAGAACAGATTATATTTCAAATCGGTTTTAACAACACAATATACTGTAGGCATCATTACTGAATAAATGTATAAATCTTTTTTAATAAATCTTACCGAACCAAAACTTTTGAATAGTAGTGCACATACATCAATATCAGCTATTTTCCTTTTTGTTTCCTTTCTGGATATTTCCTACCTGCATGAATGGAGCGGATGATATTCTTCTTATCTTCTACAATTGACATGAGTAACATCATGACTCCCATGATGCTGGAGAGCGCCTCCTCTGTGCCGTAGCGTGTGTAGATGGGTTTCCCAGCCTCACTCAAGACAAACACATGCTTCCTGTGACTCCGCCACGTTTCGCTTGTCACATCCTCCTCTTTTGCCTTTTTCCTGCTCTGCACCTCCTCTTTGCCCACCTCCTCCTGTTCAGCCTCTAAGCTTTCCTCCTGTGCCTCCTCCTCACCTCCTTCCAGAGCCGCTTCTTGAGCGTCGCCCACCTCTGCAGATTTATCATCAGTGTTAGACTCACCATCAGCAGTCAGGTCCTCAAAAGACTGGGCGTGAACAAACATGGCGCCCTCCTGTCCGGCACCTGTCAAGAAGTGACACATTGCTTAGAAAAGTACTAGCACACCTCTGTTCAACAAGCTATATGATTTGAGGTATCATTAATGTAAATCACAGTGTTGACAATGGATAATAAAAAATCAAGAAAAATAAGTATTTTTCTGTGCATTTTGAGTAAAATAACATGGAAATTAAGAGTTAATTTACGATTAATGTTCAGAAACTTTCTGTACTTCTCATTTTGTTGTCATAAAATTGTATCATATAACATTCAGACTAAGGTTTGGGGTCAGTAAGATTTTTTCAGCAAGGATGCATTGAATTGATCAAAAGTGACAGTAAATTTTTTTTCAATTTATATTTTTCCTTGTCCCTTTTTTTCTTCTTTTTTTTAGCTATTGGATGGGGGGGGGTCATGTAAGGGATTAATAATGGACAATATCTTACTGTCTACTGTTTATGATGTCTTATTCTGTACTGTCACTGAAAACCAATAAAAAGATTTGGAGTAAAAGTGACAGTAAAGACATGTACAATATTACAAAAGATTTCTATTTCAAATAAATGCTGTTCTCTTTAAAACAGCACAACTGTTTTAAACATTGATAACAGTATGTTACTTGAACTCCAAATCAGCATATTAGTTTGATTTATGAAAGATCATGTGACACTGAAGATTGGAGAAATAATGCAGAAAATTCAGCTTTGCATCACAGGAATAATCTCTACATTTTCATTGTGCCCCTAAAGTTCTATGTACTCCTACATTTTTTAAATTAAGAACAAGTGTTTCTTGAGAAAAAAGCAAGCATCAAGCCCTTCCTTGCTGGTTGCTGGTTAAGAGTGAGACTGGACACAGTCAATGAGATTGAGGTGCTTCTGTACATGCATCAACTAAATGTATTAAAAACTTTTAACTCATTTAGGATCAAGAATTCCCACAAAGCCAAGTAGCCACTGTTATTTAACACAGGCACTCTTTTACTTTCCAGTTTGAGGAAACAGCCGGAAGACTTCTTTGAAGATTTCAAAGCATTATGAAACTGTTGTGATAAACTTCAACTTCTGTAAAGAATCATTTACATGACTAAACTAGTTCTAAGATTCTAGTCATCTATCACATATATACAGACGACATCTGGGTTAGATCACTCACTAGGGAAAACAATGGGATATTATGAGGATATGCATGACTAAGAAAAAAGGTGTGGTTTGTTTATAAAGGACCAACGTGTAGGCTTAAGAACCATATAGGTCTCATTAACTACTTTGTTACAGCATCATAAAAACTTTGGAGACAAGAAATCTTTCTAAGATGAACAAAGTGTGAACTGTGAAACTAACCTGGCTCGGTCCCCTCCACCAGGCCGGGGGTCGGACTGTCCGACCGGTCCTGCCGGAATCGATCTGATGGCGCCAAGTTACCATTTTTAACCTCCCAGGATACACCCTTATTGTGGACGTCTGCCGCCATCCTGGTATCAGGCATAGGAGAAGACGCGGTGTCCTGTAGTGCCAGTCAGTGCCAGGAGCGATTCACTGCAGGATCCCTACAGCTCTTAAGGGCCAACAGTACAATTGAAAGAGTTTCCATCAGTGTCTGGAAGTGAAATTACAGATAGACACATTAAAAGAGGAACTAGAAATTAGTAAATTCCTCAATTTAAAAAAAGTTAACTTCTGACATTGGGTCATAGTGACCGACAACAGTGGAAAAATGGCATCTTTTTCATTTTTTGGGTGAAAGTTATATGTGTTTGAGAACTCTGAACAACTGTTAGGAAAATCTATGCTTATCTGTAACGTTAATATTAATAATAATGTGTTATTAGTAATTATGAAATAAATATTAGCATATATTTACATCACAGGAATTCAGACTGTTTATACTTCTAATATCAATAATAATAATTAGCCTATTGTTGTTATTATAATAATTCATAATAATACATTTTTAATTAAAATCCAATGTAACGTATTAAAAAGCTCCTCGGTTTAAAGCTGTAAAACATAGTGTATGTTAATGCCAGCCATGAGATATTCATGCACCTGATTTGTGATTTTTCTCATTTGTGCATAAATCCACTAGCACAGGCTAACGCACTAACGTTAGCCACTGAGCTAAACCTCTAAAAACTGTTGAATTTCACAAAAAGACATTTTCTTCTGCGCCAACTTCAATTTAATTAAGTCTAACAGATGTTGTCCACACAGTTTGGACTCCTAATAACACAATTTATCGCAACTGTACCTTAAACGGTCTTTATCCAAATCAGTGTAAGTTGACCTGCCGTTGGGTCAAAAATCAACTCCGACTGTCACAGAAGAGGCAACACAAGAAAAGAGATGAACTATGGGAAATGTAGTTGTTAATTCGGGAACTTGTAGTTTTGTTTAAGTATTGTTACTTTGCTCAATACAATGTACACGCTTTTTATGTCAAATTTAATTTTACACGCAAACCATATAAATCTCGCTTGGCTTTTTCTATAACGGTTTGATATTAACGGATTTCTGTAAATTTTTCAGGCAGTTCGGAGTCGTGTGTTGATGACGCGATCAAAGAGGAGGAGTCATTACGTTTGAACTAAGCGCGCTGCTTTGCTGTAGTCGGGAGCTCAAAACTTAACCAAAAACAAACCATTTAATCATGGTTATGGCGTTTAATTGAGCAAATTCGTGTGAATAAGACCCTTCAACCGTCTCAGCGTCATCTGGGTGAGTAAATACAGCACATGAAGGAATAAACCAGTAGCACAAGGTATTACACAACACATCAGTAAATAACAAAACATTCCATCAACATGGAGTTTTTAAGCTTTTTGTGTCTAATATTTTAGATCAACGATGCCCATTCGCGCATACTGCACCATCTGCTCGGATTTCTTTGATAATTCCAAAGATGTGGCTGCAATTCACTGTGGTCACACTTTTCACTATGTCTGGTAAGTGTCTCCTTTTTCATTCTACTGCATGTTTGGTTTTATTGGTGAGACTTGTATATATTTATTAATAATATCAACAATTATTATAACATTACGTATTGCTTAACACAAGATCCTCATTGCCATGGAAAAGTCATGTAAATTTCTATAGTGAATTTAAATATTTTTGTCCTAGTTATTCTGAACAGTATTTAATTGGCTGAAATTGCTCTTTATGCAGTCTCTATAAAACTATAATACAAATAAAAAAGCTTATGAAAATTCATCAGTCAATGTTATTGAGTATTAATGCATGTACATTTAAATAGTTAGAAATGTCAATGTTTGAATAATTAAACAGTGAATAATGACATTAAAATACTTTCCATGTTTATTTTCCTTTCAACAAAGTCTTCTCCAGTGGTTTCAGTCGGCCCCAAGCAAAACCTGTCCACAATGCAGGAAACAGGTAAACCTTTGGCTTGATCTGCGAACTGACTAATTCTGTACAATTAAATTAATTTCTGGACTGAAATGAAACCCTCACTCTTTCTGTTTAAGGTCAGCACGCGACACATTATCAACAAGCTGTTCTTTGACATAGCCCCAGAGGATGATGGGACGCCAGTGGACCCCGAAAGTTTACAGGTGATAAAGCATGCTGTTGAATTTATTCAGAGTTTAACAACGTATATTGACAAAATTGTCTTGTTTTATTGTTCCGATTTCAGAATGAGCTTGATCGCATGAAAGCAGTGTTGTCTGTAAAAGGTAAGATGGAAATCATTTCCTTAAGTTATTGATTGGTACATCCATCCATCCATTCATATTTGTATGTTTGCATGTGTTGTACATTCCAGAGAAAGAATGGAGGGACAAGCAGAAGTCAGTGGACACTCTAAAAGACACAATTGAGAAGCAGAAGAAGGACCTGGATAGAGTCCGGAAGGAAATCGGAGACAAAGAGATGCTGTGTTCTGTCCTCCGGGTACGTTTGTTTCAGTGGAAAACTTGTCTATTAGTTTGGCATGCTTTCTGCACTAATTTAATGCTGGTCTTTTTGTTGTATATGAATTCTCAGAAACAGATGAATTTCTTGGAGAGTCAGAAAAATGATGGACAGGCAGCCAAGGAGGAAGCCAAGCGACTCAGAGTTAAAATGAAAACCTATGAGAGGTACAAGTTATGTGTCTCAAAGGACACAACATTTCGTTTTTTAATGCAGGGGTCTGCGGAAAAGTCTAGAGAAAAACTGTTAAAAAAAAAAAAAGTAAATTAATAAATTAGATTAAAATAAATGAATAAACATGTGATTAAAATAAAAAATAGGTAGTTATTATTCTAATAAATAGATTAAATTAGATTAAAATTAATAAACAATGATTGATTAATATAAATAATACAATTAATATTAAATAAACAAATAAATAAATAATACATTTAACATCACTATAGTGAGAAGTAAATGTATATAATAATGTATCTTAATGGAAATAATATAAATAATATATAATATTTTTCAGTTTATAAATTGGGTATTTATTAAAGATAGATGCCTTTTAAATTTTAGCATTGGGTCTGTGGCATCTAAAATTTAAAAAAACTCTAGTTTAACGTGTGTGAGAGAGTTATAGAGAAATAGACAACGAGTGAATGATTGTGTTTTTTCCAGCATCAATAATTCAGTGTATTTTTATGAACACCTCAATAGTGATTTGCACTCAAAAATCAAAGTTAGACACAAACCTTTCCATTGTGACAAACTAAAGAAGGACGACGCACTTTGAAGCAAAATGATGACATTTATGATTTCAAGTCATCATACGTACAGACTGGACTGATGATTAGTAGGTTATTAGTCTACTATTAAAGCATGAATGTGATGTAAACAATACATCTATATAATATTTACATGTGCAGTTCATAGGGGGCATAATGTATAAACATGAACATTTTACATAGATAAAATTTAAGCCTATAACATTTTTATCTCGCAATTCTGACTTTTTCTTGCAATTGCGAGTTTATATCACCCAATTTGGAGTTTATATGACAATTTTAAGAAATAAAAGTCCAATTTGCGGGATATAAACTAAATTCTGAGAGGGGGAAAATCTGAATATTGAAGTTATATCTCACAAATATGATTTTCCTTCTCAGAATTGTGAGATATAAACTCGGTAGGATCTGACCACAACACGTTTGCAAACTCCCAAATGGTCTATTGTGGTTTTGATGCAAGTTATATGGATAATAAATATTTACTGAGCTTTATTCTTATTTTATGTGCTCTCTTGCATATGTTTCTGTCCTTTAGTTTAGATGTGGTCCTACAGGGTCAAAGGTCAGAGGTGGAGGCTATGATCACTGATATGGGTGTTGGTCAGTCTGCAGTTGAACAGCTCTCCATATACTGCATCTCACTTAAAAAGTAAGTTTTACTTCCAGCAAATCCACACATTCTCATATTTAGTGCAGTTGTGTAGTTTTAAATCTAGAACTTCAGTAGTTTTACTTCCCAAACCATCAATACTTCCTCAAAACACCAGTTGTGCTTCTTCAACTATACATTTACTAGGACTTGCTCAGACTTATTGTATTTGTCCTTAGGGAGTATGAAAACCTGAAAGAAAGCAAGAAATCAACAAATGAAATGTGTGAGAAGCTAAAAAGGGAACTGCTCTCTTCTAACAGCAAGGTTACTTTCTTTTCTGTGAAACTATACATTAAAAAATATGATTTTAAAGTGTATAATTGCTTATTGATTGTTTTATACTTTTCTTTAGCATCTATTTATTTATATGACCACATTCTAATTTATATATATGTTTTCACTGCAGTTGCAGAAAGCCACTAAAGAGACAAACAGGATAAAGGAGGACATGAAGGCACTTCAGAATGACCTGTCCAACGCAGACAAAGAGATCACTGTTAGAAAATCACAATTTTATTATATAAAATATATACAAACACCCTTTATAGCTTATATTGATTGTTTTTCCAGTTTGGTGTGTTTTAAGGTTAAAAGTTACATAATTCATATGCAAATGAAATTCAAGGGAAAGATGAACTGAGAAATCTTACGGTTCTGGAAAAATGCATTTATAATAAGTATGGAAATACTTTGACAAGATGCACACTCATGTTTTTCAGAGCCTGAAGAAGAAGGTGGAAATTCTTCAGCGGACGTTAAGCACTCCAACTCGCACTAATGAGGCCATCAGCAGACTGGTGTTTGAAAGGTCCGAAATGACTTTTATTTATTATGAACTAAATCCTCTCTTTGGTAGATCATATACTTTGAAATTGATTTGATAGATCTGCTGAAAGAGATGTTTATTCCTGCATTTCCAGCCCTGCTCCTCTGGAGCTGAAGCCTCCTGGTCATGGTCCGATGACAGACTCTCAGGAAATTGACCTGAACCTGACCTTTGACATTAACACACCTGAACAGGTGGAGAAGAAACCCGTTCAGGTCCCGTCTAAGAAGATTCGTCTGGACCCTTCGGCGTGAGTTTTCATTCTGCGTTGTACTGTTTAGCTACTGTTCATCAGATTTTTAGTGATATCCTTTTGTTTTCATTTTTCCACAGACCCTTATCCAACAACATGGAAAATGCACACGGACGTAGTGTATGTGTTCAAGCGGGCTGTCTTGGTGTTGAAGAATGTGACATTGGATTAGATGGAGGGTGTAATATTTGCATGTGTGTGTTTTTGCTCCTAGAATGGTCGTGTTAAAGAAGATGACGTCATGGGGCCCATGTTAAGGAACTCGCTGCTCTTCAGAAAGAACGCGTTTGGGAGCATGCTGGACCCGAGCAAATTTGGCACTGTGAGAGACAGATATGTTTTTGTAACTTATTTTCCAAACCATTTATGTAGTTTTTATGCTCACCATGAATACATTTCATACAGTAAGAACAGTAACATTGTGAAATATTATTAAAATTGTAAATAATTAGTTTCTATTTTAATATATCTAAAAAAAATTATTCCTGTGATGCAAAGCTGAATGTTCAGCATCATTACTCCAGTCTTCAGTGTCACATGATCCTTCAGAAATCATTCTAATATGATGATTTGCTGCTCAAGTAACATTTCTTATTATTATCAATGTTGAAATCAGTTTTGCTGCTTAATATTTGGTTGGAAACCATGAATTGTTTTTTATAAATCTCCAACCTTTAAATGTTGTTTTGTTTTGTTGTTTTTGTGCAGTTTGCCTTCATGTATCTTGCTTTTTATTCCAGGTAAGATCCGGCTATGATGGATTTGGAGGAAGAGCCAAATTTATCCAACCTGTATCCTTATCCCATGAAAATAGTTATATTGCTACTAATAATGCTAGTAATAATGATTTGAGTTATTGCTTTTGTTCATAAGATTTCCTTAATTATAGTATGTGCACCAGTCTCCTCTATCTGAGATTCGACCCCTCGCCATGAAGTCCAAGAGGAAGAAGGTTTCCAGGCCCGTTACAAGCAAGCCCACCTCCAGCCTGACCACTCTGCATGGTTTCTTGGAATAAAACATCTAACATTTGATGTCTGCCAAGAAAATGCAATATGGGAAGCAACTATTTACAGCAGATTCAATAAGAGAAGTGGCTCTATTGGGCCATCGCTAAGAACGGTTTTACTGTGCATCTGACCAGTTTCAGGGGGATTTTCATCTGCAGTGATCTGGTGATAAACAGAGAACACTTGATGCCACTTGCTTTCGGACATTTTTAGCAGAGACTGAAAATGAAGAAGTCCAGTGCTAAACCGTGTTTGTGGAAACCTCAATGGCCACTCTTAGCTCTTCTGTATGTTTGTCTGTGTTTGTTTTTAAGCTCTTCCTTGTACAGATTGAATCGTCCCACTGGGTAGTGGGCACCTCATATTACGCTGGAATGAACTCGTCATGAGATAGAAAAGTTTTATTTATTACTTTGACTTTTCTCACCATCAAAATTTAACAGGGCTGCATTTCTGTCGTTCAGTGTCTTTAGATCAGAATTTGTGTCCATTTTCTCTATTTGTTTTTTCCTTTGATCTATAGAAGTTTCTGTCTTTATGTTCTTTGAGATTTTCCTCTTGTCTCTGTATAGATAAGTATAATTTGAAACAATAAACTATAGTTTTTTAAAATAATTTTTACATCTCCATTGTAATCCCTATCAGGATTCTTGAAATTCTTAAAAAGTGCCTTGTAATATATCCAAACACCAAAATATTGTATAAACCAGACAAAAACCTGCTGAAAATGTAACAATGCCCTAGTGGAGTGTAAGTCTTCACATGTGCAGGCAGCAGGTGGCGCTAAAGGGTTGTGTATTTGAGGGCTTATTTTCTTTTTCTTTTAATAATCAAGCAATTGAAAAACACTGGACCTGGGACAAGCATATCATGATTTCCACAAATATACTGTTTTCAACATTAATAAGAAATGTTTCTTAAGCACAAAATCAGCATATTAGAAAGCTGAAAAAGTAGCTTTGGATAAATTATATTTTAAAATATATTAAAATGGAAAACACTTGTGAGATATAAACTCGAAATTGCATGAAAAAAGTCAGAATTGGGAGATATAATCTCAAAATTACCTTGTTAACAATTTTGTCCCGTAGCTTCCATAGACTTCTACAGCAGAACTGTCATTTTCTGCCACCAGATAGGCTCCGCCCACAAAATACATCATGCAAACATCCAAATGATCTATTGATGAGAAAAGAAAATTGCATATTTGACATGATTTTTAGCTGTTCTCAATACTACGAACAACTATATCCAATGTGTCTACTTCCAGTTGGCACATCTTTCCAGGAAAGAACTATTTCATTAATTATTTCAATCCTATTTCAAAAAGACTAGAATTCCTTGAGCAGCTTAACACTGAAGTGCAGACACCACAAAACCCATCTATCTGTAATCTCAGACAGCCAATATAAAGCCAGAACCTATAGATCACCGTAAAGGTCTTGTGACGTCCTGTGGAGAATCATTTTAATCTTATCATCAGTTCTGACACTTCAACATCATTACACGCCTGTAAGCCTCTTGTGCATCAGGTCCTCTCAGTTCCAATTTTGTCCCATATTTTTCCTTTATGAGGTGTGTGGACGACCTGCTGAATGCTGTTCATACTCTGGAAGGTTTCCATCAGGCTGAGGAGCCAGGGATTTATTCAGCGAACACAAAGGGAATCTGGTTTTGATGGGATGATTACTGATCTTGAAAGCCTCTCATGGAGCAGGTAATTGTGTCGTAGAGGTTATTATCTCTCCACAGCCTCCCGGTGCTTCCCGAGTACCCATAATTCTCTCTGAGGTACACCAATGGAGCACTGAGTGATGTTTTCATGCAATTTTCACCTATGTCTTAGTGTCTATGTCTTTGTTCTTATTGGGAAGATTGTTTTTCCTATTGAGAGGTATGAGCAATCTTACTTGTCTCGCTCAAATAGCCGTGCGGTCTACTAATAGGCTTTTGGAATAAGATGGTCAGGGTCGTTTCTAGGCACAGGCCACCTGAAGAGCCCCAACGCCACAGTTAGCATGTTAACATATTGACACTGCATTTTAGCAACAAAATAAATTGTGTTAATTACATTTAAGTGGCTGAATATGAAGGAATTTTTCAAATGTTATCAGAAAGACGGTGATCAGAAATACAAATATTTAGTGTGTATTGAAATTAAATAGTTATTTAAATAGAAATTAATAGTGGCATCAGCTAAATTAACGAGTGACGATTTCCACAACTAAAGCTTCAATGTCATATTGGAGAGAAAAAAAAAAACATTCCAGAAAACACAAAAAAGCATTCTGTTCCTATCTGGAAATCTAAAGGTCAATATAACAGATCTCGGTATCATAGGAAATATATCTTGTCTAAGGCACCAAAATACTTCTGGACACGGTTTTGGACTTGATAGGTTATATGTGTAGACGTGAAAGGTTTTGTCTCCCTCCAAAACTTAGTTTCTCCGATTTCTCCGAACGTTTCTCAGAAGGTGTTCCCGTCAGATCAGTGCACTGGCTTTATAAGAACCATCTGTGCCGACTCGTGGTCCGTAATTGTTTTCATTAGGTTAATGAAGCCATGGAAGATAAGATACGAGGTCTTTTTATGGACCATGAGGCTCATGGGAAAGCAGAACTGACAGGAAGCTGCGCGTGAAAGTCCCACAGAACATACTAAGCCGAACTGACCTCTCGCTCTCCTCCTAGTGCCTTGAACTTCCTACAAGAAATAGGGTTGAGAAGAAATTAGTGTGGCTTTTCTCATGTTCCCCAAACAGAAAATATTTACAGCCACATTTAGCGATGAGTTAAGTCGCTCTGGCCATGGCCACTTCCTGTTCAGGGCAGCAGCTGGGCGGCAGTATAAACATCTGTGGCTGATTTGGTCGTTCTGCTCCTCTGGGCTGTTTTAAAGCAGATCCTGGAGTGTTTACACAGAGCCAGTGGGGGAACGGCATGTGAACTAAAGCGAGTGGGCAGAGCTAAAGCAGGAGAGGGGCTCCGCCGGGCCTCCATTTCCTCTATTTTATGTCTATACAGATCTGGAAACTAATCATAGATCATGTAGGTTTGTGTTGAGATCTTTGCGCAAATGCTTTATCACCCAAACTCCAGCGGGGGACGCTTGACAAGTGTTATAAGCAAGTGAGAAATGCTCATAATTTCCCATCTTAAATAACAGGTTTCGATTTTTGCTCCTCCCAGCTAAAACTGCATCATATTCAAGTATACATGTGTGGGTTGGCATGTGCAGTTTTACATTAATCTGTCTTGGGGATGGATTTACGAAAATCTTCTTAAAGTCACCATGAAATCAAAATACTGCAGTATTTATTATAAATGATTTATCCGTGCACATTATTATTATTTTTTAAATTCATGTGCTCTCATAATCTTTAATCAAAATAACTTCCCCCTCCCTCTTGCAGTGACATCTCTTCTCTTCTCTGATAGGAAAGAAAAGACTATCGCAACTTCCGTTTCATGACAACCTTAAGGAAGAAGTACAGAAATTCTTAGGAATTTCTCAAATATTGCCTTAAGAACATTTTCATTTTCTTAAGAAGAAAATGGTCTTTGATATTATCTGACTGTATGGAAGTTCTTGCCGAAGACTTGCTGATCAGCTCAATGGAAAAAGCCTCAAAGCCATCTTTTTGCGCTGCCTGCAGATTACGTAATAATTATAATAAGCATACATACTATTTACTACTTTCGTTGCAATTGACTTGGTGGGAGTTTAGCTCTTGGCATCAGTTTTAATGCGTTGTGTTATTTTGTGTAGAATACTGCCAAAAATGTTAAAAACGAGATCTCTATTTGAATCATTTTTGAATTTGAGTCGAGTTCTTACTGAATTTTGAATTCAGCAAAGTCACCACCAAATCATACATTTGTGGTTTATCTGGGATATTAAAGGTCATCACGGTGACCAGGGAAACTTATCGTGCTTTTTCAAACTATTCTAATACAAACTTTCCAACTTGCAGATTTTAAATAAAGATTTAAAGAGTTTTCGGAAGCTTAATAATGGTGACACTGAAGTCGTTCGACCATTGTTTAGTTCATTTATAGCCTAAATTTAGCTACTTCTGGCGATTGTATTAAGGCCTCAAAATTCATTAACATTGTGTTCATTTGTGAAGATTATCATGATGAACAAAATGTATAAACTTTTGTTGGTCACAGATCATATTTTCTGCAATAATCCAAAAGACATAAAAAACAAATGTCTTTTTGTCTATGGAATCAGGGTGATGCTAACTTCCATGTTGGCCTACAATAATAGGCTATGACGTCAACACTGCAGAACTCTATATCTGCTATATTTTTATATGGCAGAAATAGTAAGCTAATATGCTATTCTGAGTTCAGCCTATGTTTGGCTGACGAAACAGTCAAAGGAATGCGATCTGTACATTTTCTGGAAAATATTGTGCAAAAGTCACCATGATCATGGTCACGGGGAGGATGTCTGGGTACGGGAGACGTATATAGGGTCAATAATAAATAAGCAGATCATTACTTCTGCTACAAATATCTTACATACGTTATGTTTTTGCACATTTTCATGAAACCCCCACACACCTACACACCTCGGCTTAAACTGATTTTCAAGGAAAAACTGAATAATAAAGCCTGACAGCGTGCGCCCTTTAGGGGGCAGTATATGATGATTATGACGGCATCTTAAAACAAACTTCTTCATAATTAAAAGTAAAAGCAGACTGATGTAAATGCACTACAGACACTCATATCTGAAACATAACACTACTATCCTCTAGGTTGAATTATATAATTATAAAACTATATCAAGAGCGTTTTTCAGAAAGTCTCTACATTAATATTCCAGTGCGTCTGTTTTAAAAATAAATAAACTGGACTTTCTCGTGAGATAAAACCTCTGGGGGTGACAGGAAGAAAGGAACAAAACAGAAAAAAAGACTGTGAAAATCTGACTGCTGCTATTCATGGATGGTCCAGACATCATTCAGAAACTCACATCCTGTGTCAAAGTTTAATTTTCGCATGGGAAGAAAGAATCAACTCTATTAAAAAGGACGAGCCATAAACAGGAAAGACTCCCATTGAGCCACTGTGTTTTCTCAAATGAAGAGACCCTCTCTGACATCAGCATCACACTCATGCGCAGAGTTGGACACATTCATTAATAGAGAAGTGTTGGGTTTGGTGTGGACGCAGAGGGGAGATCTACCCTTCTTGTCGTTCTTATGTTTTCTGTATTTATACTTTATTTTCATTACTGATAATTAGGAGGGATCCAAAACGATACAACTTTATTAATCCCAGACGGACAATTTAGTTTTGAGGCTGCAGAATAAATCATAAGGACACAAAAATAAGAATAGAGAAATAAAATATCCTAAGAAATATGTCATGTAATGTGAAATTAAATCTGTGTTATGTAAACCCGAATAAGTTAGCAGAACTCAAAAAAATTTAAGGCAATCGATTGCCTCAATTTTTTTAAGTTTTGAAATTCAAAGTTTAAGTAAGCAGAACTGGCAGATTTTAAGTTTGTACTTAAACATTTCAAGTTAAGAACAATTAAAATCAGAATCAGAAATCAGAATTAAAATCTATTTCAAACATTTAACTTAAAACCTTCATGTAATCTCAATGTGAACACTTTCATTAATATTAACTTATAGTTTTAACAAGCTAGTTTGCTAACATACTATTATGTTATCATGCTAACAATAGTATGTTATACAGCACTTGCTGCATGAGTGCAACAATATAAAGATTTTATTTGCTCTCAAATCAAGCCGCATGCACCACTTGTCACCATGATGGTAACTATCCTAAAACCAACATTAACAGAAATTCTTCTAAATTAGCATAACAAAACATTAATCAATACTCAATCTCCCACTTAACATTAATCTTGCACACAAAAAAACATTATATTACACTTAATTTTAGCATTTACTCTCCCATTCAAGTGCCATCGGCAAAGCATGCTGGGAAATAGACATCCCAGCCGTTTCAGTTAAACTTAAGTTTGTTTAAATTAAAATAAATCATTTCATAAAACTCAAAACAATGAAAAAGTTCAGTTTACTTAAAATATATCAGTTCTGTGAACTTGAAAGAAAAAGAAAGTGCTAAATACTCATAAAAGTTAATTTGACTGAACTAATTAGTTTAATTTAAGTTTGTCCTACTCAAACCAATTAATTATTTTGAGCGTTAAATACAATGTAAAGATACCAGCCATGACCACCTATGAAATATATTGTTGTCTGTACAACTAAATATAATATACAATGAAATATACTAAATAAATCTTATGTACAATAATGAAGCGGAATGAAATATATTGCATCATGACTAAGATTGCAATATCTCACAATAATAATATATGCAAAGTTATGGTAAAATAAAAGATTAGAGAGTTGAGAGATTTCAAAGTGTCCTATAGAGACCTGAAGCCATGAATACTTGTATATTTTCACATAAAGTATGTACCATCTTTATTGTGTTGTTGTGTTTGGATGGCTCTACTGTAAATGTCACACTCAGATAGTTGTCTTACACTCTGATCCAGGAACAGCCTGTGTGATTCCAAAGGATCAGCTAAGCTGGTTTCAGATCAGTGTATTGACTATTAAATGTCAGGGGTCATGGGCGGACCGTGACTCATCCACTGCTGAGGACGGTTCGTCTGGAGAATGGATGACAGTTTCTTTAATTCTTTGACCTTTACCTGAGACAGTGCTATGTTTATTTAACTGATCTCTAACTGATCTGTGAAAAGGTCAAAACAAAGAATACAATAAAAAGACCATAAAACAGCTAGATTCCAAAAAGGACCAAAGATAATGTGAACATTTCATCACAAAGGACTGTATTATGCTTTATAAAGGCCTGATGTGATTTTCAATGGCTGTTTTGATGCTTAAAATTTCATTTTAGTTATCATAATCATAATAGTAATCAGAAGTTAGAATTCATTACGTTTCTTTGATGAAAGCGCTAGCCGACATACACTGAATTAAGCTAAATGAATCTAAACAGGTTAATAAATCAGTGAAGCGGTTTATGAGAAAACAGGTTGACCCTCCCTACCAACACAACGCAACACGCCGGCGGTTACTGGTCTCCAGCTGATCAAACTGGCCTTTTGGGTTATTGTGCCACTCCACCTCTCACCTGACCTGATCCATGTCTGAGCCTGTCCGCTCCGTGACATTACAGACACTTTTCTGTAAAGTAAAACACGGAGACAAAGGTTTGCAGGAAATCATGTGACTCATACCTGTACACATACAAAATATGATTAAAACCAGTCTGGCTATCCATGTTTGTGTCATTATGTGGAGCGTCACTCCTCTGAGTCTGGCTAGTGTGGAGGTGTTGGGCTATTAGACAGGAAATGAGGTAATGAGGTTCCTCAGATATTGACAAAGGGTATGTTCAGAATTGCATACAACCATGTAGCTTTTACATATGTCTGCAGTAGCTATGTATTATGTACACCATTAAAAGGTTTGGGGTTGGTAAGATTTTTTTTTTAATGTTTTTTATTAGTATTTTTTTTTATGTAAAGTATCTTATGATTAAAAAGGCTGCATTTATTTGATATAAAAATCAGTAATATTGTGACGTATTAACTGTTTTCTATTTTAATTTATTATTTATTCCTGTGATAAAAGCTGAATGTTCAGCATCATTACTCCAGTCTTCAGTGTCACATGATCCTTCAGAAATCATTCTAATATGTTGATTTGCTGCTCAAGAAACATTTCTTATTTTTTTATCAATGTGGAAAACAGTTGTGCTGCTTAATTTTTGTGTGAAAAACATGATACATTGTTTTAAGTCTTCACTGTCACTTTTGCTCAATTTATTGCATCCTTGCTGAATAAAAGTATTCATTCCTCCGCTGTAAAAATTACCTAAGTTGATTTGACAGTTGTGATAACAAATCATGAAAATCATTTTTACAGTGTTTCAAAAATGATATTCCTCGTCACAAACTTTTGAATGTTAGTGTATATTTTTGCCATTGTATAACATGTACTGTTTAACATGCTTATATAATATTTTATATATATATATAAATATAATTAAATCCATATTCAGTGTATAATGTGCAGTATTGAGTATGCATTATCACAAAAAGCCAAAGATTTATGAAGGACTAAAAATGACAGAACGAAAAATAAATAAATAAATAAATAAAAGTAGAAATAAATAAATAAATGCAGAAATAATAGTGAAAATAAATACATTTTGGTAATATAAATGGCTATTTCTGTATTTTTACATGTATTTATTTATTTATTTATGCATTTCTATATGTATTTATTTATGTATTTATACATTTATTTATATATTCATGTATATATATATTTATTTATTTATTTATATATTTATATATGTATTTATTTCTACATTTATTTATTTCTACATTTCCACATTTCTACATTTATTTATTTCTGTATTTCCACATTTCTACATTTATTTATTTCTGTATTTCCACATTTCTACATTTATTTATTTCTGTATTTCCACATTTCTACATTTATTTATTTCTGTATTTCCACATTTCTACATTTATTTTTCCCTGCGCATGTATGCTAATTGACCTATGGCTAAGCCACGCCCCCAAACGCGATGAGCCAATCACAGTGCGCACAGCTAACCCAATACACTCGGACATTCTCTGCTTCCACGTCCATTGAAATGCATTGCAGTTAGTCAGTTTTCATTCGTTTTTATGTTTTTTCTTGTCATTTTGGCTTTTAAACAGCGTGTGTGTGTGTGTGTGTGTGTGTGTGTGTGTGTGTGATTTTGGTTGGGTGACAGTTGTAGGTTACAGTTTGACAAAAGCATAATGTTGTGTTTTACACAAATATAAGTAGGCTAAACACTTTGCAGTTTTAATGATGTCCTGTATGAACAAAATTGAGTATGTTTTTATGTTTCCACTGTTCGATCGCGCCCGCGCCTCTCTCTCTCTGACACACACACATTCCAGCAATCTTGACATCGCAGCCTGTTCATTATTCTGCGCTCACACCAAACGCGAATAGAGCGTCAAATTCGCGCGTATCGCGTCTAGTTCGACGCTTGAACATTTTGAATCCAAAGCGAATAGGACGCGCGTATAAAGCGAGCGTTTGAAGCGAAATAGCACCAAACTATAACGTTTACACTGTGAACTGTAAATCTTTGTCTGGAGCTGAAGCTTATCGACCTTCTCAACAATACAATTATTAATATAACCCTCCAATGCATAGTTAAGGCCCTTTTGGTGACTTCGAGATGATATATAATCTTTCTGTCTCCAAAAAATCATCAATTGCCTCCTGTGAAATGTCTCCTACTGTGACAGCTGCCAAAGCGCCTGTTACCGAATGTTGAGAGGGGGCGTGGCTTAGCCATAGGCAATTAGCATACAGGCGCAGGGAAAAATAAATGTAGAAATGTGGAAATACAGAAATAAATAAATGTAGAAATGTGGAAATACAGAAATAAATAAATGTAGAAATGTGGAAATACAGAAATAAATAAATGTAGAAATAAATAAATGTAGAAATAAATAAATGTAGAAATAAATACATATATAAATATATAAATAAATATATAAATACATAAATATATAAATAAATGTATAAATACATAAATAAATACATATAGAAATGCATAAATAAATAAATAAATACATGTAAAAATACAGAAATAGCCATTTATATTACCAAAATGTATTTATTTTCACTATTATTTCTGCATTTATTTATTTATTTCTACTTTTATTTATTTATTTATTTATTTTTCGTTCTGTCATTTTTAGTCCTTCATAAAGATTCACCTGACGTGACAAATAAATAGCTGATGAACAGGAAAAGGTTAATGATCCTCAATTTCTCTTTCTTTTCCAATCACATCACAATATTTTGCCTTCTCTTCTTTTTTTTCTCTCTTTCTTCTCTCTTCAGATCCATTACTGTGCACAACTGTTGGAGCTCTCAAAGATGTGTTTTTTTCTCATTAAGTACTTGGAAAATGAATATAATAACAGAATAAAGCATACGAGGTGAGAGGAGGGGGCGTCCAGTAAAATATCACACACACATTTCTGAAGAACCCCTTGAATACGGTCTTCACCCTGCGGTGAGATGACACCACAGCCTCTCCATTCTGAGAAGCATCACACACACACACACACACACACACACCCTCCAGCGGGAGATTGGTTTGAGTGGCGGTCCTATTGTTCCGAGCTCTGCTGTTTTTCCCCACACTGAAGCTGAGACGCAGATCTGGGGATGAGCAGCCGGAGCGAGAGATGACGGAGTGCATGATTTCAGAGCGGAGGTGTTGGTTTGGATCACGCATCACAGACCTCAGTACCTGTGCAGGTAGCCAGCCAATGAACAGATTCCAGAGGTGTTGGATTTCCCAAAACAAACGACGAAAGCCTGCAAATATCCCTCTGGCTCTAGAAGTCACTTCACCAAATCCTTTACACACACTCAAACACACATGCAAAGAGAGTGACCTCATGTCGAGAATATTTCAGTCACGATTAAATAAGTTTGTGGCCGCTCTATGAAAATGATACTGCTCTCGTTTGCTTACAGGTCGCTTTCAGCAAGATATTTCAAGTGACATCATAAGTCTAGTTGAAGGCTTTCAATGCAGAAAAAAAATATATGGAAGAAGAACTGAAATTTGCGTTTTGTTTAGTCACTTGAATGAGACAGAGGGCTAAGTTCACACAAAAATGAAAAATTTTCTCTCATGTCATTACAAATTAGCATGACTTTTATATTTCTAATTTAGTTAATTCTAGGTTTTTATAAAAATGCAAGAGAAAAATAACAGTTATTTTAGTATTATTTATATACTATTGTTTTGCATTTTCCCTTTTTATTTTATATGTACTTTTTTTATATGTACTTTTTTGAAGTGTTTTCTAAATATTTCTATTTCGCATTATTTGCATTTCCATTTTAGTAATTTTAATCATTTTAATACTCAAACATATTTTTGTTATTTTATTTCCTTTATTTAAGTTTAAGTTTAATATTTATCTTTTATTGTATTTCAGCTTTATTTCAAATACCGAAAACTATTTTTAACTGCAAATAAATGGCTTAAAAACAGAAGTTTTTTGAGTTTTACCTGTCTTCACTAACATTTACAATTGTTTTTATATATAATATCTATTTTGTCTGGTTTACAGAAGAAAGAAAAACCAACAGGCTATTTTTTTTAACACACTATTGCTTTAAATTACTGGTGAAATCTGTTTGTGTTGCTAGTTTTATGCCTGTGTGTGCCCCTGTAGCAAAATCTGTAGCCAAAGGCAATTCACACACACACGCACACACAGGCACACACAAACACCTTCTGCCCACTCAGGCCAGAAAAGACAGGTGAGGAAAGAAAACTGTGGGTATCAGTGTGTGTGTTGTTGTGCACACCTGCCTTGCAGCCATAAATTGTCTTCAATGACTTTTGGCACTGCCCTCAGATTTTCATCCAGCATGAATCAGAATGAGTGTGTGTGTGTGTGTGTGTGTGTGTGTGTGTGTGTGTGTGTGTGTGTGTGTGTGTGTGTGTGTGTGTGTGTGTGTGTGTGTGTGTGTCACAGAGAGCAGAAGAGCTGACTAAACTCGCTGTGGTGCGTCAGTTTCAGTGGAACTGTCTGAACATGTTGAAGAGAAACCACCCACCCATGTCTTCCACCTTTCTATCTGCAGTACGCGAACCACACACTTTAATTCTGCCACAGGCTTCATCCTAAGTGCTTATCTGTGAACTTGAGAGTTGTCGAGAGAACCCTTTGACTTTTCCCCTCTTAGCTGGGCATGTAACCTCAAAATGACCCAGGGAAATTGTCCATATAATTATGCAGTTCGAATCAATCATATCCATAATGTCCATATTAACTAAATTCTAACATTTTCAAAAGAAAATTAATAGAGCTGTGCAACACTCCCTGCCACAGTGGAAAAAATTACACAAAAAGAACACAAAAGAAAGAAAGAAAGAAAGAGAAAAAAAAGACAGTAATTCAGGTTCAGATTCTTTTTAATGATTCCAGTTCATTAAAGCCAGGTTACTTTAAATGCTACTTTTAAGGATAAATATTTTGGGGGGAAAAGGAATGCAAAATGTGTTTACACAGCCTTTTAATTATTTATTTTTTGTCTTTTTGGAGCATATATAATTGAAATCCAATAACTCATAAGAGTCATTCATTCAAGAATCAGATTACTGGGTGCAATGTATGATTCTAATGGACTAAAACGAACAAGCTCATAGGAGTCATTCATTCAGGAATCGAACTATACACTGGGGCAGCGTCTGAAATCGCATACTCTCTTGAGTACGTACTTATTTTGAATAAGTACTTCATGGCTGCTAAAAAAAAGTATGTTCTATATAGTATGAGTGTGTGTAGTGTGAATGTAGGTTATCTAGGTACTTTTTGCCTATACTCTTTTCTGAGTACTGTGAATTCGGACATACTTATTTTGTCACACACTGTTTTTCGTCCTGTTTTAGAATCAGACTATACTTAGAAATATCAGAAGACCTTAAAAAAATCTCTCAAACTGCGGTCAGACTTGACAAGATTCCAAAGTCTGCAATGGAAAGTCAGAAATTTCAATATGAGCTCAAACATTTCTCCTCAGATTCTCCTCAAATCAAATAATCTGAGCTATATTATACACAATCAATCATTTTTTTAGCTCTTTAAACTTACAGCATGTCAACCACTGTCTCATATCTACAGTATATTTTAATATCTTCAATGTCATTTTAAGAGAAACATCTGATTCAATATTTAGATGAAACGTCTTGTGCTATGAATGAGCAACATTTGAGCAACAGCATTTCCCTCTGCGCTACCTTCTTCTCAGTGTAACTAACACCTTCATAACAATCATAAATCCAAGTTCAACTCCCTGCTGCCGCCACACTAAACACTCACTGTTTTCTCTTCCACATAGAGGTGAAAAACGAGTTTGAGGTATCAACAGATATTCTGGCACGCTGAAAAAAGGCCCCGTTAAAATAATTAGTGTGATTAATCAGAGAGTAAACACACGCAGGCGGCTCATTATCTCTCTCAGAGAGGGATTGTGACGACATCCGCAGAGCTCAGCTGGAAGGGTAATGAATAAAGCGGCTTCCTCGGCCTTGCAGAGATGAATGGATGCTCATTTGTATTTGGTCATTATCTACATGTCCGAGCGAGAGAAAGCAAAGAAAGACAGAGGATCTTGGGTAGACTTCAGTCCTTGGGTTACAGACGGATTGTGCTCTGCTCATATAAATCTTCAAGCCCTCAATGAAGAGTGATTTCAGTTGGAAAGAGATTATAGTGAGGAGAACAAGCCGAGCGAATGTACGGCGAAGTGTGTGAGTGTAGCTTTAGAGAGATGTGAGACAGTCTGTCAGCTCTGTCGGCTGGGGTCTTGGCTAGTGGTCCTCATGGGGAGGGAGCTACGAGTGTGAGTTTGAGTGTTTAAGGTCCAGACCTTGTTTCCTGCATGTTTTAAAGTGGCTCTCTGTTTCCGCCGTCTGATGGGTACCAGACCTCAAGGTCAGACAGTTCTGGAGAAAACCCAGCATTACTATAGTCCTAACCTAACATTCATCCAAAGACCAAACCCAATAGTTTACCGCAGTGGATCTTTTCACAAACAGCCAAGCCAGGTGGAGGGAAGTCATAATCTCTGTGTGTGAAAGTGTGTGTGAGTGTGTGCTTGACCTAACTCCCTCACACACTCCTCTGGCAGACATGTGAAGGCCGGGCAGTCCTCCAGTAAGAGCGTGCATAAACAGACTCAAGGCGAAGACACACACACACACACACACACACACACACACACACACACACACACACACACCACTCAAACCAAAGCATGTTGCTCATTTGCATTACATTTGTTGTGAGAGATTACATTTGTTATACTCATACTTGAAAACCCCTTATGAGAAATATGCATTATAAATTTAGAGAATATCACATACAGTGAAGGTTCAACAAAGGCTCTTTATGCTTGTGCTAGTGCATATCCACCCAGAACCTCCATCTCATAACCTATTAATGGCATAGAAACCACCCAAAACACCCTAGTAACCACATAGCATCCCCCCCCCCCCCAGAATGCCCTTGCAACTGCATAACAACAAATGCTAAAACCACTCAGAAGAACATCATACCAACCAATGACCTAGCAACTCCATAATCATGTATAATCATAATCAAACCACTCAGAACACCTAATGAACTACATAGCAATGCACTAGCAGCACCCAAAAAACTGTAGCAACCATCCCAAGACACCCTAGCAACCACATAACAACACCCTGGTGACCACCCAGAATGCCCTAGCAATGTACCAGAACCATTTAGAACACCTTAAATGGTTAGTTCACCCAAAAAGGAAAATGATCCCATAATCACCCTCAAGCCACCATTGCAACACTTTGGTGACCACCCAAAATCCCCTAGCATCTGCATATTAATATTCAAGAAGCCTTTAGAACACCATAGCAACCCCTTGGTGACCACCCAGAATGCCCTAGTAACTTGGAAGCAAGTTGTGCACAGCAAACAACACAAGTTCATTCTTTTTGCAAAAAATGTAATAATCTAGTTTGATGTTTCTTTCCAAACTTTTATGATAATGGTCATGCCGCCATTATTGTCATAAGCATTTTTCTTTTTCATTCTTCTATTTGTTCCTCACTCCTCATCTCATAGTTTTTCTCTCTCTCTCTCTTCCACCATCTGGTTTCCACATGTCATTCTGGTCCAAAGCTCATTCATCAGACTGTCCCCAGTCTCACATCTTCATACCAGCCAAACACACTTTACATTCATCATACACACTAACTTTAACTTCACACACACCCGAGCTGGGGAACTCTCTCCAAAAATGTCTGCAAGCAACCTTTTCAGTTTCCATTTGTTTACTAGGGCCTTTCCTCATGCAATTTAATTCTCTTCTCACTTAGTTTAGCATTTTTTTTTTTTACATTTATATACACGACTATTTATTCTCACCATATTTATGTAATATTTATGTAAATGACACAACCAATCAAAAGTTTAGTCTGTAAGATTTTTACTGTAAGATATTACTGAAGGAAGTCTTATGAACCTTTTATTTAATTAAATAAAATTCAGTAAAACAGTAATGTAATATAAATGTAATAAATAAATATAATATAATGAAATAAATGTTTTCTATTTTAAAATGTGTTCCTGTGTTGGCAAAGCTGAATTTTCAGCATTATTACTCTAGTCTTCAGTTTTGGAGGTCTCCTACAACAGGTTTACCTCCATCCAAGGTCACAAAACACTTTAATTTTCTCATAATATACACATTGCAGCATCACCTCTTTTCTCAAAGTGTCTGGAATGGTTCAATAAAGGATTCACTCTCTCTAAACCCCTCCTTTCCAGGAGCCTACTCCGCTCTGATTGGTCAGATGGCCCAGTCTGTTGTGATTGGTCTACCACTTACAACGCATGTCGGAAACCAAACCTCAATTACCATATCTGATTTCAGGCTTCCTCAGCACTTTTATACACAACGATATGAACAAAAAGTGTGAAGTGGATTTGTTTTTCGCACACAGAAAACTTCTTGATATGTCAACAGCATGAACCAAACTCTTCCAGGTCTCACTCTCAGCTACAACTACAGTGTTTGAGGCAGGACATTGTTCGTGGACAGCCAATGAATCCTACAAAATAGTTCACATGATCCTTAAAAAATCATTCTAATATAATGATTTGGTGCTCAAGAAACATTTCTTATTATTATCAATGCTGAAAACAGTTGTGCTACTCAATACTTTTATGAAAACCTTGATACATGTTTTCAGCATCCATTGATTAAAGGTAGGGTATGGGATTTACAAAACGGCCGGCAGATTTTGAAAATACACAACTCAAATGGTCCTACCTTCTTTCCTCCAACGCTGGCCCTGACTCCACCCATTCATGTGGAAGGAGGGGGATGGGGGAGTGGGGTATGGTACGACCGTTTGATTGACGAACTTACTATCCAATGATTCTAGGTGGTCTTGGAAATGATTGGCTGGAGTTTTTCGAGTCCTGCCCGTTCCACAGATGATTAAATTGCTTCATTTTCATTTCAGTGCTTCTAACTCAGTGGCTGTAAGTGGGTTAGGAATAGGATTTCAAGTGATTTTGAAAAAATGGACAAAAAAGAGAATCACATACCCCACCTTTAATAAAGATTACAAAAGAATCAAAAGAAAAACAGCATTTTTTTGAACTAGTAATTTTTAGTAACACAATAAATGTCTATGCTGTTACTTTTCATCAATTTAATGCACCATGATTGCTAAATTTTATTTAAAATAAAAACCTCAAACTTTTGAACAGCAGTGTACGTTTCACTTTCTCCCCACCAAGAACACACACACACCAACCTAACTAAAGCACTCTCCACACTCAACACATTTAACTACACATGTCTCTGTTCACCCTACACTGAATGCAACCACACGCTGACATAATAGATTTTGTCAGAGGAGCGAGTCCGGGCTCAGAGCCATGCTTTAGGGGCAGAGAGTTCCTCCAGAAGTTGTAGCTGGGCCTCTCACGAAAAACACCCCATTTCCCTTAAATTCCAGAGCTGTTTTGTAAGCTAAAGATCAAAAATGACGGTTCATGGTCTATCGCAAGCGAGTGTGTTTATTATTAAAAATATCATGCTAATGTATATAGATGGATTTGACATGGTTAAAGGAATAGTTCACCCCCCAAAAATCGAATTCCGTCATCATTTATTATTGCATTTAAGCTTATGACTAAACTTAAATTTCGGTCTTTACTCACACAAAGCTATTGGTATATAGTGCAAAACTTGTATAGTGGGTTTTGGTCACCATTCACCTTCATTTGATGGAAAAGCATAGCATCAACATCTAAAACTCTTAAACATCTAAACTCTTTTTATGTTCCACAGGAGAAAATCATAAATGTTTGGAATGACATGAGAGTGAGTAAATAATGACAGAAGTTAAAACTTTCCCTTTCAGGACTGCATTTTAATTAAACACAGTTCTCTCTCACGGATACTGCAACCAGTTAACGGTAAAAGTGTGGCTGAAGGTCTGATAAAAATGCTTTGATGAGTATCAGATCTAGAATCAGACACAGGCGGTTATCGGTTAAACTTGTCAAACACTCAAAGCTCCTTGTCGAAGTGATCATTGAGCGGGGAGTAACTGAAGTGGCCTTGTTTCAGGGCTGCCGTCACCTCTGGCCCCCTCGGGCAATCGTAACCCCTCTCTGTGACCCCTGGTGACCCCTGAACCAGTGGCAGTCGCTTTGACCGACACTCATCTGGGATGAATTACAGCATCTTCAAGCGACACTCTAGACACCAAGCCTATGATAATGTGAGAAGCAAAGCTTAGTCTAATATCTAAAACAGATTTACAGTAAATGACGGATTTACATGCGAGTTAGAGCTTGGACTAGTGCTTCAGTTGAGGTGAGAATTATGAATGCAGCTCTTATGAGGGTGGACGAGTGTTCACGATAGAGAGGAGGGGGAGAGATTATATTAGCTTTCATGTGAAGGTCGTGCTGATAGTGTAATCCTCTCTATTGTACTCTCATAAAGCAGTCTAGCTTCTGTGAAAATCGGCTTCTACACACTGATTTTAAAGTGCCCCTATTCTGCTATTTTAAAGATTTCTGTTTTTGTTTTGGAGGTCTCCTACAATAGGTTTACATCCATCCAAGGTCAAAAAACACTTTAGTTTTCTCATAATATACATTGCAGCATTACCTCTTTTCTCACAGTGTCTGAAATGGTTCGATAAAGGATTCAGTCTCTATAAACCCCTCCTTTCTGAGAGCCTACTCTGCTCTGATTGGTCAGATGGCCCAGTCTGTTGTGATTGGTCTACTGCTTACAGTGCGTGTCAGAAATGAAACGCCACCCTAATCGGTCAATCAAATTAGATGAGATATAACTGATGAATGAAGTCTTTTATGCTCAAAAAGGCTGTTAAATACAGAAAAAATATTATGAAATTTTGTATTGTAATTTAATATAACTATTCTATTTTAATATACTGTATTTTAAAATGTAATTTATTCCTGTGATGGTAAAACTGAATTTTCAGCATCATTACTCCAGTCTTCAGTGTCACATGATCCTTCAGATATCCTTCTAATATGCTGATTTGATGCTCAAGAAACATTTATTATTATTATCAGTGTTGAAAACAGTTGTGCTGCTTAATATTTTTGTGGAAACCATGGTGTTCTTTTACATAAGTTCAATAGATAGTTCAATAGTTCAATTATTTTTAATATTACTGACCCCAAACTTTTGAAATGTATTGTATGTAAACCATGTGTTGCTACGTGCTAATTTTGCATCCAAAATCTGACAACATCTTTAATATTACATAATCATTAATAATAAGTCATGACCATAAAATCAATGACTTCAGTTGAAAGGAAAAACACCCCACTGGTGAAAGGTCTCAGGTAGGAGAATTAAGGGCCAGATGGGATTTAGTCTGCCCCTGTATTTAGTTACCCTATAGCGGTAATTCATGGTGCTTCCTTTGTGTGAGTCTGGTGTACCTGAGCTACTACACAGATGGCAGAAATGAAGGACAGGAAGTGAACATATGTTTAATGTAAATCCAAATACCCCCACACCAAACTGAAGTATTCTCTGAGAGACAATGTTTGTGCTTTGCATTTTGCAAGAGTGAAGTTTGACAATGCCGAAATTGCAAAATACTGCTTTTTCACAAACTGTTTACTAGACCTAAAAACAGCCTTCAGATGTTCTAGGCAAATTGTAAATGGTCATAGTGGTGTGTTTGCCTAATGAGGCAGAAAGAAACAGGGCATTTGGCACGGTCCTGGAGCTCACTAATTGGGTTCTCAGATTACATGTGAGCTACCTGATCTGCACCAGCAACCTTCACTAACGTGCTAACACACACACACACACACACACACACACACACATTCAGCACGATCTACAGCTCACCTACCCTAAAAGACCTTGAGACCTTGCAGAGAGGGTTTTTCTGTGGTCACAAATACACATTCATGCATGCACACTAGTACAATTACACATAAGTAGCACCGTGCAAACACATATTTAATTACACTGCATTTACAATTTTATATCACCTTGGAGCACAGGGTGTGTGTGAGTGAGTTTCTGAGAATACACAGACCTTGTCGTGATGTTCACTTTGTGCTGCCCAGAATGAATGGGTTGGCTGATATGTACATGTAGATGAGTCAATGATGTGATGCACAATTTTGGCCAGATCTATAAAGTTATAAAAAAAAATACATCTCATAAAGATCTCAAAGAAAGCATCCTGAATATGATTGAAGCATATGTGTGTATATATATATTAATGCTAAATATATATATATATATATATATATATATATACACACACACTCACCAGCCACTTTATATAAGGTAGACCTTGCTAGTACCGGGTCTTCTTGACCTTGCTAGACCTTGCTGGACCTCCTTTTGCCTTTAGAACAGCATAGATTCAGCAAGGTGCTGGAAACATTCCACAGAGATATTGGTTCATATTTTCATGATAGCATCATGCAGTTGCAGCAGATTTGTCGCTGCACATCTATGATGAGAATCTCCCGTTCCACCACATCCCAGAAATCTTTAAAGGTTTTAATATAGGTTTTTATCATCTCAGGTAACCTTATTTGTCATTGACCCAGACACACTCCAAAATGCTCCTCATATCTCCATATAGTGTTTGGCAAACTCTCTCTTTGTTTTCACCATGGACAGTTTCTATTGAGACACTAATGGCCACCATGCTGGGAGAAAACATGCAGTTGGAATGTTTACATGGATTTTAACAGTGTCAAACATATAAAAGAAGCTAATCATACTGAAGGAGGTGAGACTTCTTACTATTCAGGAATGGAGGATGTCAGTCGTTAGATGGTTTGACCACATGGTTAATCACCTGGAGAGACAGATAAAGACAGAGAGAGCATTCATTTATAAAATCACAAGCTGTATAAGAAAATAAAACGCTGAGCAATGATAATAAGAAGGGTTTACTTTTAGAAGAACAGAACAATCCATTACTGCAATAATGCAGACTAAAAATATCTGGTTTAGGATGCACACTGCTTTGATAAAGAAACAAACATTCATCAAACACGAGTACATGGCATTCCTCCAAATATATTTATATTAGACAATTAACTTGTCGTGCAAAAAAATAAAAATTTGACATCTGACAACAGTAACAGTACATTCTGTTCTAGGACTGTCTACCCAGCCCAATGACACTTTACGTAATCTACGTATAATGTACGTATGCTAGTATTTGTGAAATGAGTCCTACAATGTCCTCTGTATAGGGTGTCATTGTATTGCGCTTGCGCTTGTACAACACATTATAGTATGCCAAGTGAATAGCCATTTGAGGTTAGAAGGCAGTCTTTCTTTCTTTTCTTTTTTTTGATGAAAATCTGAGCATGTAATCTACTTGGGCATGTAAAAGTTGACGTCTGAATGTTAGGATGCTTATAACATTCGGTTAACAACTAGGTTTATACATAATTTAGTAACACTGTTATATTTTTATTAAAATAAAATTTCCAGGTGGTTGCCAAGTTGTAATTTCTGGCTCAAGTCAAGAAGCTTACAAACAATTATAATTTAATAACAGACAGCGATTTTAGCAAATCTCGAAATAAATATCTAATTTCATAATGTACATTAATTTGTTTTTATGCCTAAATTTACTTTTAGCATTTAAAACAATTCGTTTTGGTTTTAAGAGTTATTTTTAATACAAAATACAAAAAAGTAAAGACTTTTAATATCTGCATTTATCGGTTATTGGAAATATATGAAATATGGAATTCAGCTTACCTGTCATTTTAATATTAGTACATCCCTAATTTGTACTTACCTTAAAAAACACTACTACTAATAAAGCACACGTCAATGGTGCTGGCCAGTAGGAAATAACAAGCCGTTTATGAATCCAGAATGTGAGATCAACTTCTTATCTCATGGCTCCTCAAGGAAAACTCTTTGCCATCAAACACATCTGCTTTGCCAATCAAAATTCTTCCTGCATGTTTATTAAGCGATCTGGAATGAGTGCAACATTCAGAGTTTTCTGTGAATGTGGAAACCCAAAACTCAAGCTCAGATATTTGTCTATTGATTTCTGATACGCTTGATATAAAGGTGTGCAGTTCAGGCCTGAAAAAGCCCATATATTTTTGCCTAAGAAAATATCATTATCATATTGAGTTTGGGGTCAGGTCAGCTCCACATGTTGCTGACGGGCGTCAGATTTTTTCAGTGACTCCGTGACCTTTGAAGGCGGGCGGGTACGGCTTCACCCCAGGCCTCGGCAGCTCTAATGTGGCTTCCTGTGGGGAAACTGACCTTAGGAACGCCAGAGAAGCAGTTTCCAGAGCTCGTGCAGAAGACAGGGAGGCTTTGTTGGGGCTTTTGAGAGTGAAGGGCCATTTCCTGCCTTCACAGGAAGAAGTCATATTGGAAACAGATTTGCTCTCCCGTCGGTGCCTGTGATCTAGACTTCTGTGCTAATCGCTAAAGAGAGAGAGAGAGAGAAAGAGAGAGAGAAGCCAGGGGAGGAAAAGGGGGTTTTCAAACTCATCCACTTTGTCTTTTCACTTCCTTTTCCTTTCACTTTTTATCAGTTAGAAATATCAACTCCATCTCTGAATCTTCCTCTTTCAGTCAGCTCCTGTTTCAGGGCAAGATTTTCAAATATAAACACAAAGGAGAGCCAAATACGGGAGACACCCAATCATGAAAGGAGCCACGGGCCGCCCACGCAGGCTGAGTCTCATCAGCTCGGCAAACGTAAATAATACAGCCAGTTCAGAATCAAGAGAAAGCCATACCGGTGGGAGTGAAGATATGAAACCTTCCAGTGAATGTAGCCAGCCATCTATTGGGTATATATAAAACTGTCAAAGCAGAGCCAACTGACCCTGGCGTCAACCCAAACATCCCCGTCCTGCTGCGCTGGAGAACGCCTGAAACTTCAAGCACACACACACACACCATAAAAATACAGCTGATTATGTTCGAATGAAGTGTGTGTATGTATGTTTGTCAGGGTGGTTACATTAGCTGAGGATTGTTATAGTTATATAACCTGCTGACCAGGAGGATCTGTGGTTTGATTGTATAACAGTCCCGTACCTCATCCAGCGCTGAGGGGATAACTTCGGTTCCGTTTTATGATGTCTTCTTTGTCATGGGATATTTGCTTACGGAGCATGATATTTATTTGGATTTATGAACACTGACTGCCAGATTTTCTAACCCATTCAGAGTAGTTTATTTTGTTTTTTATAAGGTTGTAGAAGCACGTGTCTTTTTCTCAGTTTTGTAGTGTCATCTGCATTATTGTTTTACATGCATTATTATAAAAGACATCAATTAAAATAAAAACAGTTTGATAGATAGATAGATAGATAGATGGATGGATGGATGGATGGATGGATGGATGGATGGATGGATGGATGGATAAAAACCAATGGATGGATGGATGGATGGATAAAAACCAGTGGATGGATGGATGGATAAAAACCAATGGATGGATGGATGGATGGATCTTGTTATAAGCTACTTCGAAATAAAATACTTAAATAAAATAATTAAACTACTAAATCAATACCACCAGACAGCATCACAGATCATCTGAATTCAATCCAGTAGCATTCCCTATGGGAGCCGTAGAAGTGTGTTGTCATGGAGATGACCCTGGGGTCGGAGGAAGTGTGCCATTTGAGACCCCCCACACTGAGGCAGGACCCCTGCGCTGTCCTGTGTACATTACTGTAACGCTAGGGATGCCTTGTTGATCTTTTCCCTTTTGTAAGAATGTGGCAAGTCTACATGGGAGGCTAACAGATATTTCAAACTGAACACAGTTTCACTCCCAAAAGTGAAGTCAGTTGGGAAGATAGGTCATTCCTGGAGCCTTTAGGTATTTATAACATCATGAGCATTCAAGCATTAAATTTGAAAATGTTCTGGGTTTAAATCAACACCATCTTCCTTTCATTGTGTTACATAATGCATGTTAAAAAGCAACATCACCCGACTGGCTGGAGAATGATTTTTACCAGGGCGTTCTTTGGGCGGTGCAACTGGGACCCGCACTTTGGGGTCGCGAACTGACTGACCTAGGAGGGCCCCGCTTTCTCTAACTTGCCCTGGGACGCACACGCCCCATGCTTGAGATGGCCCTGATTTATTACCACATATTACTCATTATATTCTCTGTAAAACATAATCCTACAGGAAAGATACAGTTTAATTTATCATTTAGAAACTCCACAAATGATCCACAGCAAATCAGTGTTTGTTTCTATTCACAAATCTCACAGAATTCCAATCAAACTTTCAGTTTTTCAATACACTTATTTGTGTAATTCATGGCTTTTGTCAGACAAATGCTTGAACAGTGTTAAAGACATCTGGAAAAATTCAAATAACCCCATGGAAAGATTTGTCATTCCAGGATGATGTTGTTAAAACTGAGCTCCGCTAGAAGAAAAAGCTCTCTGCAGTAACTTGTGGAGGTGCAATTAGTTTAAAAAGGACAAAGTCAAAAGAACACAAGATTAAAGTTTCCTTTCCGAGTCATTCTGACATGCCTGTAAGTCTGAAAGCATCTAGACACAGTACACCCAATCATTAAAGCAATTGAACTGTCTTTTGACTATTGGTCCCCACGGCCAGTGCATTTTGGCGTTCAAGGCTAATCTTCATTTCTTTGTTTATCTAAGCAAGTTAACTCCGGTCTATTTCACCTTTCTTGTCAATGTATTTTGTTTCACATACTCGAAATTTCATTGCCTTTTATTTTCTTTGAGCAGATTCTTCTGCGCCAGTGCATGTCACAGCCTGCCGTCTTCAAAGCTTTTTGTTCTCTTGGACGGTGAGGTAAGCCCTTAACTTTACCTGGGCAGGTGCTGGCAGCCAGGCGGAGGTTTCCTATAGCAACCCAGCAGGGCTGAGGGTTAGCCGAGGCGGGCACTTGGGAATCTATGGGGAGGCTGCGTCCTAAATTATCAGGTTCCACACAAATAAGGGAGACTAACATTGCCGCCAACATGTCTCACATGAAAACACATGGCCTACGATTGACCTAAAACAACATATAATTTGAAAACTGCAGCTATCAATAGATTCAATATATGGATTTTTTTTTAAATATTCACTGTTATTTTCTTTTATTTATTTTTTGGGGTTCAGTGGATTAGATAGTAAAAAAAATTCTTTATGTAGACTTTATTTAGAAAGTATGTAAAATCATTTACATTTTAAAACTTAAATAATGTGATTACATTTAAAAAATGTATCATGTATATATACATATATATATACTACCAGTCAAAGTTTTGTATCAGTAAGATTGTTCATGTTTTTAAAAGAAGTCTCTTCTGCTCACCAAGGCTGCATTTATTTGATTAAAAATACAAAAAACAGTAATATTGTTAAATATTATAAGAATTTAAAATATTTTCTATTTTAATATATTTTAAAATGTAAATTATTCTTGTGATCAAAGCTGAATTTTCAGCATCATTACTGCAGTCTTCAGTGTCACATGATCCTTCAAAAATCATTTTAATATGATGATTTCATGCTAAAAAAGCATTCATTATTATTATTCAATGTTGAAAACAGTTGTGTAATCTATATATATATATATATATTATATAAATATAATAATAACTTAAATATACGAGCTTGATAAAAATGATCATTCTAGAAGAAAATTTCAGATGGCACTTCATATATATATATGTATGTATGTATGTATATATATGTATGTATGTATGTATGTATGTATGTATGTATATATATATATATATGTATATATATATATATATATGTATATATATACATATATATGTATATATATATATATATATATGTATATATATATATATATATATATATGTATATATATATATATATATATATATATATATATTACAGATATTATAATAATTTATTATATTTATATATGATTAACATTACATTGATAGCCTTATTCAAAACACATTGTAAATACTGTTGCAATCTGACTGGTTATGATTTATTGCGAAAAAGACACATAAATGAGTTGGCATAAATGATGTGGCAAAAGATGCAGTATGACTAAAACTGAACCCACTGTGGTCCGTTGTGCAGTCAATCAAGGGCCGCACCTATCTCGGTCCGAAACAGAAAATGTGTGTGGTTGTGTCGATGGAAACGCCCATGAAATCAAGAAAAGAAAGATCTATTTGAGTGTCACGCATGCACAGCGCATACAGGGGTGAAATTACAGGTTGAATTCGCTCGCACTCAATCTGGATCTCCTCAGCGGAGCCGCACCGCGCCGGGACGCTCTGCAGTTTTGGCAACAGCAGCAGGGTTGTTTCTGTAACAGGCTGCTGGAAGCACAGGCCGCAGTATATCATTCTGTTCCTCACATTTTGCCTATATTTGTACACCAAGTGATCCAGAGAATAAACAGGCGCTTTGACAGAGTTTAAAGAGGCAGTTTCTCTTGGAATAGCTTGTGACGAAGTGTTAAAGCAAGACGGTGAAAAGCTCACAGTGTATTCTCAAACAAACCACTGCTGAAAATGTTCTCTGCTCTTAGTCAGTTGAGATGAGCGACTTGTGTGATTTAACAGTCACATAACCTGCATTATTAACACAGATGTGGTGGGAAACTTTTACATCGTAAAAACCTGTTGTAACTGGGTATAATAAGCATTGAAACAAAAATAACTAATGATGAATGATAGACTGATAGATAGAACGATAGATGGAAAGATAGATGGAGTGTGTGTGTGTGTGTGTAGGGTGGCATGTGGCTGTAATTAAGCGGCCTAAAGCCCCAAGAGAGTGTTAATTGAGACCTGTGCTTCTCTTTCTTTTCACAGCAGTCTGATCTAAAGCTCTAATCAAGACATGTGCATCCATAAACACACACACATACACACTTTTTTGTTTTATGTTTTATGGGGACATTCCATAGACATAATGATTTGTTATGTACAAACTGTTTATTCTATCTCCTAACCCTATACCCCCACAAGGACAAGTATTTTGGATATTGCCTTCTTTGTGGGTAACGAGTAAACACAAGGGTGCAGAAAAAAAGAATAAAGCCATGTGAATCTCATATGTGGCTTTTCAACCTCTTCCTCTCAGCTGTCAAACTGATTGTTATTTCTACAGTTTAATTGGTGGTTTTTGCTGTGAATGGTTTGTGGGGTGCATGTGTGTCTGTGTGTGTGTGTGTGTGTGTTTGTTCGCCCTCATTATATATGACTCTGACGTTCTTGCTGGAGGTCCAGATGGTTGAAAACAGCTCTCTATACTTCAGAGCCATGCACATAATCTCCTATAGAGTCAGAGAAGGAAACCACATCATACTGCTTGCACTCCTCTAATCCTGATGTGGACGCTCATTTCAGAACAAAATACATAAACATCATTATTTCTACTCTTTTCAAACAAACTTCTAGCATCAACTGAATTCTATATGAATGCGTCTATCTAATCTAATCTAATCTAATCTAATCTAATATAATATAATATAATATAATATAATATAATATAATATAATATAATATAATACATCACCCAAAAGTTTGGTATCAGTAAGATTTTTTTATTATTTTTTTTTATTGATACTTTTATTCATTTACTTTTATAATAATGCTGAAAATTCAGCTTTGCATCACAGGAATAAATACAAAATATCCCAAATTTTTTTTAAATACAATAGAAGTATATATATATGCAAAGCATTCCTGGCGTGTAGATTGGGTGTTGTGTGGTCAGGTGTGAGAACTGATGTCGATGTAACTGGATATGAGGACAGCAGGAGAGGCGAGCACACAGGGGATTTGATGTAAATTGGTGCGGTGATTGCACTTAACCCAGCAGGGACTGAGGTTAGCTGGCCTGCTCAGATTTACAGCTCTTCTCTTAATCAAGGTGAACGAGACATAAGGACTAGAAACAATATTGTCAGCACAACTAGTGCAGGTTGAGGGAAAAAAAAATGAAACAGTCCCATTAATCACCAGATAGTTTCATAAAAAATGGTGCTTTAAAAAAAAAGTTTTTTACATGGCAGTCCTCAAAATAAAGCCCTTCAGGTGATGCCTATGTATATATTATGCATAAATATTCAGCAAATCTGCATATTTTCTAAAGCATTTGGGGGTCTGAGAAAATGGCAAGTCACATGAAGCTACAATAACTAACTTTTTATCAGTCATTCTTGAGACAGAAAAGTAAAAAAACC
Source organism: Abramis brama (assembly GCF_963993115.1). Taxonomy (NCBI): domain Eukaryota; kingdom Metazoa; phylum Chordata; class Actinopteri; order Cypriniformes; family Leuciscidae; genus Abramis; species Abramis brama. The sequence goes on from NC_139985.1 coordinate 6,620,134, forward strand.
TGCCCCGTTCTGCCTGTTTACTTTCATTTTCATGGACTTTTAGTTTGTTTCTCTCAGTTACCTGTTTTCCTTTGTTCTATTTTCCCGCTGTTCATTTGTTACCATGGATTTTGATTGATTAGTTGTCACTTGTTCATCATGGAGTTCATTCACCCTGTGTATTTAAGTTCCTCATTTCATTCAATTCTTTGTCTGGAATTGGTTGTGTTGTCGTACACTGTAAAAAATTTAACCGTGATTTTTACGGTAAAAAACCGGCAGCTGTGGTTGCCAGAACTTTACCGTCAAAATACGGTAGCAACCCGTTATTGGTTTTACAGACTTAACTTAAAATTTACAGTAATAAACCGTATTATATTATCTGATATAATGTGAATTTACCGTCCTATTGAAGTATTAATATCTGTTTTGTACCATAATACACTGATAACCACCAATCACAGCAGTGATGATAGTCACATGATCAATCAAAGCTCATCACAAGCAGCTCTTCCACAAGAAAGTTAATACTATAGCTGCACAGTGTCATTCACACAAATATTAAACACCATCACGGTAACACACATGAAATTTTAAAAATGCAATAAACATTAATTTAACAACATTGAATGTAACATAAAACCCTAATGTACATAACTGATTAGAAAAAACGAAGAAAACTATGAAGAAACATAGTTATTTCAACAAAAATACATCAAATGTGAAGTGTCACACAGGGAATTGTGGGAATGTCAATTTACGTTTTTTCACTGTAAATTATACAATGAGTTGTTCTTTTTCACTTTCAAAAACTGTAAATTTAACGGTATTTTACAGTAAAATTACATTAAATGTACCATTAGATCTATCACAGTTATTTACCGTATATAGTACGGAAACTTTCTGTTAACCAATTAACAGTCTTTTACCGTTAAAATTACGATCATTTTTTACAGTGTATGTTATGCTGTTACACTGTCGTCATATCTGTGGATTACCTGTGTTTGTTTTATTTAATAAACCTTTTTGCATCTTTATCATCTCCATCTGACCTAAAACGTAAACTTACTAGAGAAAAATATAACCTATAAAAAAGTCTGTGATATGATAGTAAAATACTTTAAAGGGGTGGTTGATTATGATTTCACTTTTTTAACTTTAGTTAGTGTGTAATGTTGCTGTTTGAGCATAAACAACATCTGCAGTTACAATGCTCAAAGTTCAAAGCAAAGGGAGATATTTGCTTCTACATGTTGCCACTTCTTCTTGAGTCTCTCCATCATTGTCTGACTTCGGTTTGAACATAAAAGGCTAAACGTTTTTGAAATTTTCAGTGCATGTCTGTGTGAGGTAAAATGACACAAGCTGTTGAAGCTCCGCCCTCTGTGCCGGGAGCAGCAGCTCATTTGCATTTAAAGGAACAGACACAAAACGGTGTGTTTTTGCTCAACCTCAAAAAATGACAACTTTAACATGCTATATAAAAATATCCGTGGGGTATTTTGAGCTAAAACTTCACATACACACTCTGGGGACATCAAAGACTTATTTTACATCTTGTGAAAAGGGCATTATACCACCCCTTTAAGGCCATAAGTATCTAATTTCTCATAAATCTCGTATTCCAGATCTGAGGTGCAACACAATGCTGTGAACCAGCTCCCACTCAACTTATTGAAATACATCCGCTCTGTAATTACGATCTCTTCAGCACAGCCTACACTGACCGTCAGACCGAGCCAAGATTCAAAACAGCTGGTCCTTTTCGGTTCAGTCTGACCCAGCAGACAGAGTTAAATGCCAAAAATAAAGTTGACATCTGCTGTGTCCCAAAAGGGAACTGCCATTATTCAAAGTCAGTTTCTCTGTCTGTCATTGTGTCTCAGCTGAATCCAGTGGAGTTTGATGTTAACATGTTGCTAACACAATAGACTCTTGAATAAACAAAAAATACATAGTTACCTTTACAGTATATTTATCATAATTATTATGAATTTTATAAATATTACTTAATTATTTTTATAAATACTTTCTGCTATTGGATGACCCCCCCCCCTTCATGAAGGGTATTTGCAATGCTAAGGAAGGCATCTTTGAAGACGGCATAATTATTATCATATTTGCTAAAATCTTGATTATGCTGCCTACCTTTTGGATGCAGTTCACTGGCAAAGTTATAGTCATACACATATACACACCCCATCCTTCCAACACATACACACACACACACACTCCAAAACCAGACTGGGGCCCTGCACTATTCCCTGGGTCAAAGGTCAAAAGTGAGCCCCATTTCCTGTGGCCTGTAACATCAAAAAGTCTTTATGATTCAGATCTGTCATCTGTACTACTAAAACGGCTCCAATCCTGAAACCGTTACAGACAACAGTCTACCAGATGTTCATAATAACACTGACATAAACATAAAAAACAAAATGCTCAAAAGTGAATTCATCAAGGAAACTTAAAGCAGACAAGGCTGATTATTTGTGTGTTGACGTGATGCTAAAATAAATAAAGCACAACGTGACATACATTAATGTCATAATTGACAAAGAATGTTTTAGTTTTGGTCATCAAAGCCCCTCTGTTCACAAGGGAGCATAAAAAGAAAAGAAAAGAATGGAAAAAGAGGAGAAAATGCTATCCGCATGACCGCCATCTAAATGCTAATGTGTTTAGTGTGAGAAGAGAGCAGCTATTTGTGCACAACATCCTTCATGCAGCACTTTTAAAGAGCGGTAATGTGGACGGATGCCTTCAGGGCCTGGTTCGGGTAATGCGACTTTGTGTGACTTCTCAGCATTCCACATTAAAGACTCACTCCTTTTCTTTAAAAGGGACTCTGTTTCTCTTTAATCGGGGCCACTGGCTGCCCAGATGCTTAATAAAACGAGTGTGAGGAAATGGATTACAAAGAAACGATCTGGCACTTATACGATCGCATTGGCGAGGGACACTCAAGACTGTTTTGTGCTGAACTCTCTCTGCCTCACTGGTTTGAAGACTGATTCTCATGGAAAACCTCATAATGCGTTGGTGAATTCTCATAGAAAGCATCCTAATTTTTATAGTCTCCTAATGATGCATTTTCTGTGCTGAAATCATCCTCAGTTTTAAAGGGTTTGTTCAGCTAAAAACATAAAATAGGTCATTATTTACTCAACCTCATGTTTTTCCAAACTTTCGTTCTTTTCTTTCTAAGTTCAGCATAATGTTGACAGCTCTTATATAAATCAAAAGCATACAGTGACCTTTTTTGTCCAAAAAGGACCCCCAAGAAAACCATAAAAGTGGTCCATATGATTCATCCTGCTATTGTTCAAATTGAAAATCATTCACCACAAACTCTCAAATCTCATTGCATATATTCAAAAATGCTTGAATGCACACCAGATTGAATGCCAATCAATGATCCCATTGTGAGTTGACTGGTGAATAAATGATGACATTATTCACATTGTGGTAAATTATGCTGTTTAGTTACTTGGATAAAATAATCTGCTATACATGTAGCCTTGAGTTAAAACAATTTAGTTCAGTCTTTATCAATATATTGTGAGAGAAACTGCAGCAACGATGTATAATGAGCAAAGATGCTGGACTGACAATGATTAGCAAAGATTAAATACTAATAAAATATCATACAAAACATTGTATGTGCATGTTTTGGTAAAGCATATCTTCAATTGGCTGATATTGCATGTTCTGAATATAAATTAGCAAAAATTCATCATTCATCAATCCTGCAGAAACACTTGCCCCATCTTGTTTAGGTCACTGGGGAACAAGTATCAACAGGTATAGCCAAATCCAATCAACACGTCCGGCACACACTTGTAATTGTGCAAGATGAGTTACACATCAAAGTTTAATTCTTAAGTTAAGGGTTTTGGGAAAGCATTTGTTTGCATCACTCTCGTTTCTGAGATCAATAGTGAGTAACACATTAAAAAACAGGGCAGATCGTAAAATTTCCTGAAATCCAAGCCAAGAATCTCTCAGTCAACGACGCTTTAAAAAGCGGTTACTCATCACGATGTCTGTCTGAGACTGTCTGTCTTCAAATCATCATTTCTCAGGAATGAGAAAGTTACCATACAGCATAAATGTAAACATACTACTTCAATAATGTTTTTGTTTTTATCATGATTATATTCTTAGTACATGACTGGCAAGTTGTGAATTTTTTTTTTGATTTATCTGTAAAGGTAAAAATCAACATCCACGAACATGTGAAATCCACATGTGATCCTCAGGTGATGATGGTCAACTAACTTCGCTGAACTATTTTGTCTAATGCCAAATAGGTGGAACATATTTTATGTTTGTACCAGCTATAAAAACAATTGTTTGTCTATTGTGTTAATTTGCACCATTTCCCTTAAAACTCATTTTTGATCACCAAAATCACATATTTTAAATGTTTTTTCCTTGAAAAAAAAATTATTCATGCCTTAAAATAGCTTGAAAGTAACTCTACACCCTTGACTCATTTAGTATACGCGGTGCTATGAATATGCAAATGAGCCCCGCCTCCACTCACCCACATCAGACATCCACTCTTTGACAATCACACGTTCACCTGATTGGTTACAGATAGTTTGTGCTGTCTCAAACTGCGTTTTGAGACTGTCGTTGGTTCACTGCAGTTTTAAGGAGAAAATACTCAGCAATGGTGCTGACTTATGAATTTGAACATGGTTTGTCTTAAAGCATATGAAAAAACACCACATAGACATATAAACAACATTAAAAACTTGATTTTCACCACAGGGGGTCTTTAAAAGTGAATTTAGTAAAACAAGTCTAGGAAAGCTTTTTAAAAACTGTATCACCTCGTGCAATTATACATGTAAAATCATAAAATAATTCTTCCAGTCTTGAATGCTGATATGAAAAATCATGAGAGTAAAGGGCACAGTGAAAGCTCAGGGCAGTATTTGTGTTTGGTGTCGTACAGCGGGCAGTAATGGCTGATGGGCTCTCAGCAGGGGCAGTGCGGGGTCAGATCTCGGGTCAGGGTAATTAGGCAGACAGTGGTCGGTCTGTGCTGTCAGATGTTAGTAGCTATTGATGCTGTCTGCCCTGCGGCTACCCACGAGGCTAATGAAAAAAAAAGGGAATGGTCATCAGTGACATGACCCCATCTCACATCCTGCCAATGCATTAAAAAAAACATTATATTTCTTGGCTTCTGGTTTCTTTCACATTCACAGGTTTTGAGCACAAAACTAGAAAAATCTGAAAACTACCAATTCCAAAATACCTATTAAAGCCAGTTCACACCGCACAGACTAACGCCTTAGAATTTTATGAAAAATAACTCTCAGGTTCACACTGCCGCAACAGACACCGACAAACATTGAACATGTTGAACAATGTTCAACTGATCCAACAAAACCCAACAAGCATGTTTGTTGGCATTTTTCTGTGCTGTGTGAATTGCCCTTTACAATATATTTACAATCATGGTCAAAATGTTATATACGCCTTGCGGAATCTGCAAAATGTTAATCATTTTAACAAAATAAGAGGGATCATACAAAATGCATTATGTGTAATTTGTTATGCGTTATTAAAAATGGTATTTATTATTTATACTTTCCTGAAAGATGTTTACATATAGTCCACAAGACAAATTAAAAGTTGAATTTATAAAAAATGACCCTGTTTACATACACTTGCTTCTTGATACTCGGTGTCGTTACCTGGATGATCCACGACTCTTAAAAAATCATCCTGTTCAAATGTTTAATTCATCGTGTTTTCTTTCGGGAGCATCACAGAATGTTTTCACCTTTTGTAATAGTTGCATACGAGTCCCTCAGTTGTTGTCATGTGTGAAAATCTCAAAATCATGCAGTCACTGCTGGAAAGGGTTCAAATATGTAATAAAAAGCTGGAAAACCAAATAATTTGCATAAGAATTTGAGGATTTTTCTGAAGTAAATTGGGCAGTTTAACTATTCAGGACAAACAAGCAACTCAAGTACAACCATCGCAAAACTAAACAGGTAATGATACGTAAGTCAATCAAGTGAATGTAAACTTTTGAACGGGGTCATTTTTATAAGTAAAACTTTTATTTTGTCTTGTGGACTATAAGTAAACATGTTTGATGTAAATAAAATAAATATTTTTTGTATGATCCCTCTTATTTTGTTAACATAATTGGCATCTTGCAGATGCCGCAAGGTATATGTAAACTTTTGACTATGACTGTATATACACATTCCGTATACACACATTTATCAATTAATAAATATATATAAAATTGCTTTTTCCACTGTAATGTTATCTTCCTTGTAAGTTTTAGCAGCAGCAGTATCGTTTAGTCGACTAGTCTTGCACATCCCTACTCAGAACCCCTTAGAAATGGCCAAGAAACCACTCAAGACAACTTAGCAATTTCATATAAAATATTGGGAAAGTCAGGCTAACTCTAGCATTGCAGCAGTGAGTTTTGCATGGGCAAGCACCATTCACATTTTCTTCAGAAAATATTACACCTATCACACCCATACAGTTGATAATGGGAATTTCTGGATGCTATTTTTGTAAACGTTTTCCTCCTCGTTCACATGTGTAGCTGGTTCTGCAGGTATCTCCACAACAGTCAATCCCACGATCCTTTGTGCCCTGTAGCGGCACTGCCACTGTCACTGACTCGCTGACTCAACTCATTTCACACACTCCACCGTTACACCGTTAAAACACAATCAAATGTCATAGCGTGACTGTACTTCATTACGTGTGACATTGCCCTTGTAGACGGGTTTGAGATAACTGGGTTTGCATGCTAATGCTAGGTCTAAAATGAGTCCTTCCCGTCAAGAATACACCCAAACAGATTCACGGAAAAGGATCAATGCAGCTAAACACAGAGGACACTGTGTGGTATCTGTAGGACAAATTAACCCTTAAACAGATTAGATAACTTAATATCTCTCTTTTAAATAATGTGATCAAATGATGCTATGTTAGATAATAGCAATTCAGGGACACAATAGGACAATCCCCCACATGACTGCAGAGTCCAACTTAGGGAGATTGTGAATGTGTGATTCTCATTTTTCACAATCAGTTTCAACTGATTGCGTTAAGAGACTAGGGTAGCGAAGAAAGAGAGGGAGATACTTGGTACAATGGTAATTTTATGCTCATTTTAATTTGAAATTTTATACTAATGATTTGTGTGATATTTAATAAAAAATATTATAAAAGAGTATTTCTGGGAGCAGTTCATTAAAAATGGTATCGTTGTAAAAGCTTTACCCGTATCATTGATTCTCTCTTACCAAACCAGTTGTGCTTTAATTATCCGTTGGTTTTGACTTAAGCTGCAGCACTTGAAATTCTAGTCAATGTGACTGACAGCATTAAAAAGAAAATAATAAACAACATCAGACTCTGAATCAGAGTCTTTCAAGAAAAACATCTGTCTTAGATGTTGTACAATTAGACAGAAATGAGATAAAAGTTGGTGAAATTGCTATTAGCCAAAAAAAATGCTATTAGTAACTTTTATAACCAATAAAGTTTATAATCTATTCATTATTGCAAAGTATTGATACAAAAAATAGGTATACAATGCATTTTTGTGATTATTGTTAGCTTAACACTTTCATCTTCTGAACTCATGCTGCTTTAGAAGATAGCTGAATAGACAAGCTGACTAGGAACAGAACTAAATCACACATTCGGTTTCTCTGCTTCACCACATATATGTGAATGTGCGTGTTTTTGGCAGTGGTGCTTGTGTGCACAGTTTAATGTTTAACTCGGTTGTTAGGCCAGTTTCTCATGTGTGTGTATAATGGTTTGACAGGCGAGTTTGAGGCCGTAGATGTCCAGGTGTAAGAAAACGGGCACACATTCACTATCCATCCTTCTAACCCTCTCAGCTCACCGAGAATAAACACCATATCAAAAGGTAACCATCAGGGCCCTCTAGGGCCTAAACTATTGTAAAAAACTTTTTAAATAAAGATTTTTGGAATTAATTTTTTTTGGAATTCATACATTTACAATAAATATCTAAGTCTTTTTAAGGAAATAAACCCTTCAAATTCAGTTTGTGTTGTGTTATGTAGATGCCCATTTTCTCCATATTAGAATTTTTCCACTTAATGCTTTCAGTTCTGTGATTGGTGATCCAGCTATGAAATTACAGAGGGCCAAGCAATAGCAAATCAGACTATGAGATGAGAGACTACTTCAAATGACAGGAAAATTGACCAATAATATCGTCCCTCTAAAAGCGTGGGATTTGTTTTCACTAAGGGGCCGTTTACACAACACAGTTTTCAACTAAAAGCGAAATGTTTTTGTGTTTTGACCGTTCATTTGGCCATTCACAACAGCGTTTTTGCAGCCTGAAAACGCAAGCTTTGAAATCGGGTTTCAAAGTGCACGTTTTTGACAACAATACTATCATTGCCTATTGCATATTACTTGTTCGGTCTATATGCGTGTAGTGTTTCTTTACAAAGTGACATCGCCAACTACTGGCCTGGCAGCAGAATACAGCGTTTTTAGTCGTTTTTGTGGATCTGTGTGAACGGGGATTATTTTGACAACGTTGTCTGTATGTGAAAAAAGCAAAGGAAAATCTTTTCAGTTTTAGAACATTGTTGTCGTGTAAACGTACCCTAAGTTTATGACAAGTTCCGTCCGCTGTGGGGAACGTGATCAGGGGAGAAAAACACTGATAAAATAGCAAGTGCTATGTAAGCAAGCGCTGACATCGTTGCTAATTTATTATCCTGACCGTTTTCAAGATTTTCAAGAAAAGCTGTAGTTAATCGGCAAAGGCGTAACACCAGAGCTTCATTTGTTGCAGAAAACCAAAGTTTTTGAAAGCATTTCAACCCCAGCAATTATAAGCGATACGCCTGGATGACAACATCAATCAAGAAGCTACAGCGTTACAACTGGAAATGTTTGATGTTAGGGTAAGATATTTCAGATAGAATAGGTCACGTGCCAACTGATTTTATTCTAGCAGCCACTGCCAAGACATCAGTTCAAATAAAAACAGTTTGATAGACAAACAGACAGACAGACAGATAGACAGATAGATAGATAGACAGATAGATAGATAGATAGATAGATAGATAGATAGATAGATAGATAGATAGATAGATAGACAGACAGATAGATCTCAAATATTTTTTTACTGTAGAATTTATGTATGATTTACTGTACCATTGTAGCTATAATTTATATAAAATGGTAAAAAACTAAATGTCACATGTAAAAATGTAATGGAGCAAGAGAGGAGGAATGTGAATGCTTTGGTTGTGAAAAAGCATTATCCACACCGAGGTCATACGGTTACTGCGGCTGCCATGTGACCCTTCACAACACCCTCTCTCCCTCTTTTTTCCCCTTTTCTCCTTCTCTCTCTAGGCTACGAGACTGCCCGCTGACTTCCTCTCCGGCCATTGCCGCCCATACAGACAAGCAGACAGCTCTTATACAAGAGCTATTGAGCTTAACCCAAAGAGAGCATCAATACAGTATTACATCATCGCTCAGGCTTAGCAATGATCACCATGTGTTTATCTTAATGAGAATGCTATTGCCGCAATGGTGTTGTTGTGAGAGGGCAAAAATCAAACCGTCACGTCTGGTCTGGTCATATAAAACCCTTGAGTGTTCACAGAAAAAGCAGCTCTTGTTTGCATAAATAAGGGGGAAATACAAATGCACTTAAGCAATTAGGAGATACTTAAAGGAATGCTCCGGACTCAGTTATTTCAACCCGTCTCGTTTGTAAAAACAGGCAAAAAAAGGTTTATAGTAATACACTTACAATGGAACAGTATGGCTTTTTATGCTGGCTAAAAAAGACATATTTGCTATGGGTGAATTTTTCTTGCATGTAAAAAGTTGCTTTCTGGTATCTGTGCACTTTGAAATAAAATGAATGTGAATGAAATATCAAGAGTTGGAAATGTTGAATATAAAATTGCACATTAGCACAAGTTTTGTGGCTCTGCTTTCAATATTCTGATACTTCTGATATAGCCTACTCTTTCCTTTCACATCTTTTTGTTAAAACATACTTTAACATTAAGTGCAATCCAGTGCCTCGTTCATTGACAATCCACAATAAGTGCATCACTGCAAACATGATTTTTGTAGAAATTATTCTGGCAGTAAAATAATTATTTTTTAATTTTCTTCAGTAACGATGTTACGGCCGGTAACTGATAAATGGCTAATATTCTATACTATTTTGTCTTAAAAACAATAATAATAAACTAAAAACTAAAATTGGTTATTTTAAATGCTGCAACATAACAAGATACAGTATCAAATTGGAGATTTGCTAAAGATTAAATTATTAGTGTCACAGATACTGTGACAGATACTAGAGCTTGAATTTAATGAAGAACTAATAAGAGCAACAGATCAATGAAATTGGTCTTCAAATTTGAATGGAATATTCAGACACACAGGAAGACACTTTAAAAAGACACAAATATTCACCCAATTCTTCCTCTCTCTCATTCATACTGAGTCAGTCTCTTCTATGCATCAGTGTGGGCCACCGCTTGACATGTCTATTCTACTGTCGGCCACAGAGACGCTCCGCATCAGGGTCGGGACTCTGACCTCAGCTTCCCGTCTCCCAAAGCTAGTCTTTATGTGGCCACACAGGGTGACATCATGGTCGCCACCGGCGGCCGATCACTGTTCATCTGCACTTTACACCCCTGCAGCCAGCCACAGAGCTCAACAGAACCGGCTTTGTGTGTGTGTGTGTGTGTGAGAGAGAGAGAGAGAGAGAGAGAGCAAGAAATAAAGAGAGTGTGTGTGTGTGTGTGTGTGTGTGTGTCCTTATCACTATGAGTCCCATTCCAACTGTAGCAAGGCCAGAAGAACATCCACTCCTCCATTCCAAACCATTTCCTGTTTCAGACATCAGCCAGGCTGATTCTCTGCTAATGAAAGGCATTGTGGGTCAGTAGAGGTCATGGCCCACATTGTGGCGGCCGTGGTTGTTCATAAGACCTCTTGATTCTTCAGGTTCAGATGAATATGAATGAATGTGATTAAAGCATATTACGCAAGTGGAAAGCTTAATGCGTCAAGTGCTACTCGTGCGCTGACTGACTGGCATTCATATGCTGATGATTCCTATGAATGATGAAATGGGAAGGGGAAATGGGACAAGATGTCATTAGGCACTTCACAGTTTTTTTGTCCTTTCCATCTGTCGTGTTTTAAAAAATGACAGATTAAGAGACGGCTTTGAATGTCATTTTTTGTTATATAATGTTGATAATCTGTGTTGAACATCATCACAAGCTCTAGAACACACAATTCAGCAGACTTTAGAGGTGTTGATTAACGGGACACTTACATGACACCTTTTTCAACTAAAAACAAAAAATTTGTATGTGTTTTAAGCTGTTCATTTACATGACAATGGCGTTTTGGGGGCCTGTAAAAGCAAACTTTTTAAAAAGGGTTTCAAAGTGAAAGTTTTAAAAAAATTATATCATTATTGTTTCTGTGTAAATGACAAAAAAACTCATTTTTGAAATGGTGATGTCATGCACATGCATATTCAGTCTTGAGCGCGTAGTTTCTTTACAAACTGACATCGCCAACTACTGGCCGGTCAACATAATACAGCATTTTTAATCATTTTGCGCGGGATCATTTTTACAAGTTGTCGTCTGTACGTGAAAAACGCAAAGGAAAAACGTTGTCGTGTAAACGTTCCCTTGGTGAAATATGCATAAAAGTAGGGCTCCACAATTAATCAAAAAGAAAATGAAATTGCTTTGTGTGATTATTAAATCCCAATGGCTGTAATTTAATTAAATAAATATATGCTCTGCGTGTTTCAGAGCGAAACGTGGCACTGTGTTCTTATACATGAGCAGCTCATTATCCACTGGTGTTCACAGTAAATCTCTGCATCTACTCTGAGTAACGTGTTTGTTCTGTTTAGTTCCTGTTAACCATGCCTGTTTGTAGTTTGTTTCCTTGGTAACTCATTAGGTAATCTTTCTGTTCAGCTGTGCCTGTTTAGCTCCCTCATTTAGGCTGTGTATATACTCTGTTTTGTTCAGTTCTTTGTCCTTTCTCATCTATGTTAAGTGGTTGTGTTATCTCCTAAATCTCTATGACGTTATCTGTTGGATTATTGTATTAAATACTGTTTGTGTGTATCTACTCCTGTGTTGTGCGATTTATATACGCAACCCACACTCGTGACACTCTGAGTTTAACCTGTATTTGGGAACAATTTTACAGTTGTAATTGTTAGTATTATTTTATAGCCATATTGATATATAATCGCAAATTTTGGACAAATTGTGCAGTCTTACAAACAAGCACAGAAACTGTTTGTTTTTTAAAATCGCAATTTTTAGCAGAAAAATGAAATCTAATCCCCCCCCCACACACACACCCACCCCAATTGTGCCCTACATAAAAGCCATAGTAAAAATATTTGATATGCGTTGTTGTTTGAGCAAACACAACAGTCAGCCAAAATGTGAAAGAATCTGTCAGGAATCTAAAGGTGTTTGTTCGGCTTTTCAGGACAAGCACACACACATACAGTCGGATCTTTATAGCAAAGACATGGAGGAATGTGGAGTATTCCCTCTATGTGTCCACAGTGGCACCTTCTGCTTATTGTGGCTGTAAAGAGGCATAAACGTTCAAACAAACACAATCTCACTAAAGCACATGTGACACAGCTCAGTTCACTTTGGCGATATTTAGTGGCTTTTCTTGCATCAGAGAAAAGCTCTCAGTGCCAGCAACTATATGCTCACAATTTGTATACCCAGCTCAAGCAAAACACATCTTACTCTAAATATATTTTTTCTTCTTTTACTCAAGAGAAACATCTGAGAATCTCACCGAGGAGAAAAATCGAGAATTGAGATACTAGTCGGCACAAAATGGAAATTAATCTATTTTCTAAATGCACGTTACTGATCTAATCGTGAACGATTCATCCATCTGTTTCTCTTTATTGACTTTGTAATTTGTAATCAAAATGTGATAACTCGATCTGCCAGTGATGTATGCCTGACTTCAATAATTTCCTCTGCTTAAACACTGCCTCTTTCTTACAGCTGACTGCATGCTCACTTTCAACCTCCATTCAATCAATAACCGATTGAACGTTTTTTTTTCTCTTTTTGATAGTCACTTTCACTTGGATGTACATACCGAAGAAAGATCTGTCACATTACTTCAGTTACATTGTGACTTTAAAGGGATCTCATTTGTAAATTTTCCTTCTAATAGTAATATAGACAATAACAGAATTAACATCTTTCAAGAAACTAACTAAAAAAAATGCAGATTTGTGTACCGGTATGTTTACAATATGCATTTATAATAGCTTCGTTCAATTTTATGGTTGTATGTATCAAAAGCCAGAATGACTTTAAGAACATTTATGAAACTTATAAACAACAATGAAACCCAATGAAAGAAGTAACAGGAACTGAACTGTGTCCAGGTGTGAGTGTTTTTTTCCATTCTTCCTAAATTAGGTGTGTATATGCATCTGTGTAGGCCAAAGTTGTCTTTTTTCTTCCCCCTTTTTCCACTAAACTGCAGCAAATTCAGATCATGCCTGATACTGATGCAGCGAACGTGATTCCAAGGATTCTGGATCTGTAATGAGGAACAGCCTGAGGGTTTCTGCTACTCACACACATATTTCCACAGATTTGCTCTCTTGCACAATTGTTCACGTTCTGTTCGGAAGAGAAGCATATTGTGAAAGTAAATAAATAATAACTGACAATCAGAAAGAAAAGCAACAGCAATGAGCTGACTTCTGTACTAATTCCTCATGTATCTTATCCTGTGTTCTTCTCTTTCTGAAGAAAAACCCCTTTCTCTCTACTTAACTTTTGGCACTGGCCGATCATCTGTCTTCATTGTGACACCACAGGAAATATAAGAGACTTTGTCTGCCCCAGCCACCACAGATAAGATTTTTTCAACCTTAATGTTGTAAAGTAATCATATGACTGTCCAGCAACTGACCTCAGTATGAAGAATCTGCGAATGAGAAATATGGTACACTCAGAAAAAAAAGTACAAAAGCTGTAACTAGGACGGTACCCTTTAAAAAGGTTCTAATATGTGTACACTTTTGGTACCAATATAGATAACAGGGAACGTTCTCAAGATTTTCAACAACGATCTTAAAAAGTTATGTAAATGTTGACAAAACGTTCTTATAATGTTATTAATAGTTAATATACGTTGAGAGAAAACGTTCTAATAATAACATTCTCGGAACATCCTTATAATGTTATTTTTATTTGCTGAATGTTTTCATAGTATTCATGGTACGTCCTTATGATGTAATTTGTACCCGAATGCTCTAGTAGAAAATGTTCTTGGGATAACAAATCTCGGAACGTCCTTTTAATGTTATTATTATTTGCTGAATGTTTTAATTATGTCATAAAACATTCTGAATACAACATAGGTAAAAACTCGCAATTCTGACTTTTTTCTCGAAATTGCGAGTTATCTCACAATATATCTTCTGTGCAATACAGTAGAGATGAGTAGTGACATTTTATTGCTGACATTTGCTCTCAAAAGACATATTAATAGCCTAAGTTGATGATTCACCAAATATGAAAGAAAAAAATATCCAAAATACATTATAAAAAGGACGGATAGCTTAAACTTTCAGCAAATTTTAATTTACACACTAAAAGAACAATACCTATAAAGATAACTACAACGATAACGTTCTGTTGATTATAAAAGTGAGCTGCACTTTTGTCGTTCGGTGAGTTCTGATTGGCTGTAAATGTTTTAATCTTTCATCAGCTTTCATTTCTATCGTTATCATTATAGCTGTGGTGTAAACCTCCCTATTCTCATAGAATTAGAATGATTATTAAAACTATATAGATGTAGTTATCATTGAGGCCCGTTCACACGGAGAACAATAACTATAAAGATTAACTATAATGACTATAATGAACTATTAGCATTCACACCAATGCATGAAAACATTGTTTATTCTAAGCAGTTAAGTCGTCTGACTTGTTTTTATTGTTCACCAGATGATGATGAAAATGATTCTAAAAATATTGTTCGTCTTCGTCGTTATCATTACAGCTGGGTGTGAACTTCCTAATTCTCATAATTAGAGATTCGGCTATATGTATCCTTCTTGGTGTGAACGACCCTTAAGTTTTTAACAATGATCTTACTTATAGTCTGGGAGAGAGACTGATCTGAAACAGCACACATTTGCGTTCATGATTATGAATCTGTTTCTCCGGGAAGTAACAAGATCGATCTTGGATATCTACAACCTTTGGTTGCTCCTTTTGTGAGGAATTTGGGTGTGGAGTTTCACAATTAACTCAAGTTTAATAAACATATTAGCTTGGTTCTAGTTGCTTGCTAAAATTAAGCCGTTTCTGTCCAAAAAGTCTCTGTAAGTTGCAATCTTTGATGGTATATCAAAGTCTTAAACTGCTCGTTCTACATTGGTTGCCAGTTAATTAAAGAATTGAGTTTAAAATCCTATTACATGTCTATAAATCTTTACATAATAAAATGCAGAGCTATCTGTTTAATTTACTTCACCACTATAATCCCTCATAGCCTAAGGTCTGAAGATCAAAACTTGCTACAAATTCCAAGAACTCGCTTAAAGTGTCGAGGTAATAGAGCTTTTTCTGAGGCTTCTCCCACTTTATGGAACAGCCTTCTACTTTATCTGCATTCAAATCTAGTCTTAAAACATATATCTTTTTATTGGCTTTTAATACATTGTAATGTCTTGTTATTCTCTGATTCCGTTTGAACTGAAACTGAATTAAAACAAAGCAACATTCACACAGTTAACCCTGCTGACCAACCATGACCCAGATTTACATTCTCAAAGGTAAGAAAAATAAACCACGGTTTCTGAGTATTACAACTTCATAGCAGAGTCTGTCTTTGTGTTTAACAATTTATTATTGGCCTGTGAAAGATCATGTTTGGCAAGCAGAGGGAAATGGCCTGTGACCCTGAAGGCCATGTTTGGCCTCCCTCATGACCATGAGAACTGCAAAGCCTCGTGGGATATGCCTTCGGTTCGGCCTTCAGGCCTGTTTTTTCCCCATGAACTTCAACGTTAGGTTACAGATGAGACTTCAAATCAATCTACATAGATATATGGAACAGCATAAGGGTTGTGTTGACATCAAAAAGAGCATTCTTTTTTTATTGTAACTGTTACTGTGTTTAAATATGATCAATGTGAGCGTTGTACATAACTTAAAGTCCACAAAAAGACCATTTTGCCCTCAATATTCAAGTGTTGCAATTACAGCTTTGTTCAAATCTTGTCAGCAGCAAATAAAAGTTATTTTCTCTGCTGAAGGTAGTTCTCTCAAAAGGAGGGGAGGGATTGACCTCTGTGACAGCTTTGGTCTTCACCCTGACTGATTCTTGTTTACCCAGAATCCACTATGTTTACCCAGAGGACCTGCAGAGAGATGGGCATTCATCACATTCACCTGGGTTCGAAAACCCGCTGATGCCTTGCCATGCGTTTATCCTCAATTGACAGGGTCGGACCAGAACAAAGACTAAGTAAAAAAATAAGTACAGATCCTGTTTTTCAATGTCTTCATTTCCATTTGTGGTTGCCGCATTACATCGCTGCTCATTTATGTGCTATTTACCACAGTGCAATGAAACATTTTCAGCTAAAGGTTTTGGGCCATGCGACACCAATTTAGCCCTCCACAAATTAAATCATTACAGGCTGCATCATTTTGCCCAATTTTATGATATCTCATAAAGTAAAATGTGAATATAAAAGGCAGATTTTGTCTAAGACAGTCTGTCTGCACACATTTCAATTCACCACCGAGCTGCATTACTGCTCTCAAATTGCAGTGTATTAATATAGTGCATTCTCCTTTAAAAATGTAGCTCACATTGTGTGTATGTGTGTGTGTGTGTTTTAAAGGCTTTTATATATAAACGTACAATTCGAGTGAGCCCAAATGCACTGATGTCTAATTAGCCAGTGAAGAACATGTAGAAGCAGTAATGTACACATCTGCACACACACACAAAGCACTAATGTGTGCATTAACATTTTCCTGACATTGCCAGGCCATTAGCGGCTGGTTGACTGACTATTATGGACCAGGATCCTAATTTAGGAGGTGAACTCCGCTTTTAATAAGGGGGGCGAGTGGGGGTGTATGAACAGAAAAGACACGCACAAAAAAAAAAAAATAGGATAGTTTTCTTTTCATGAATAGCAGCTGACGCACACACAGACAACAAGCATTAGTTGGCGAGTCCAGACACATTTCCTTCCTTGCTTTTAATTCACCCTAATTCACCAGTCACGTTCTTTTGAAACGTTACAACGGTTCAATGTCATTTCCTGGGTGCATCACTACAGTCTTGAGGCTTATTTTTCCAGTTTCAAAGGAATTGTGGAAAAACACCCACTACATATATAGAACAGGGATTTCCTCTTACTTCCTTTTACTTCTCTAGTTCTTAAACCTATTAAACAGACAAGCAGGGTGTTTACCATTGGAGGTCAACTGCCCCATTGACACAGGCGTTAACGCTTGGACATCGGTCTAAAAGTGACATCTCTGTGTCATCAGATGTTGCCGAAATGCTTGGCTGATTGGCTGCTGTTGAATGAGGCACACCTTGTCCACTATCTCAATTCAGACTCTATTGTAAGGTATATGACCACCAGAGTCAGCCCACATTTCCATTGTAGATGTTCACAATGTGTTTAACAACCTCTCTCGACCAGCATTGAGAATTCAACGGTTGTTTATACACTGAAAAATGACACAGAATCCCAATTGCTTTTGTCAATTTTGTCCAAAGACTGTTGAATGCAAAGCAATATGGGAAGGGTAACAGGGACACAGTCAGTCATCGTGGTAAACACACAGTGATGGTGGCAGTGGTGTGCTGTTGTTAATTTCAGATGTATTTGAAAAGAACTGGGAGCTTCTCAACAGTGTTTGCCAACACAGACAGCGGTGATGATTCTGCCTCTGTGCATCTGGTCTGAGTTGACTTGTTCAATGTTTGAAGTCACTGACATATGGCCCCTTCACACACTTACACGTTTACTTCAATTAACACACTCCACACACACTTACACTCGGTAAAAGCTGGCACACATTCAACGCTTGCTTTTGCACTAGAGCTTTAAAACACAGGAGGCAAACACCACCAATAGAGCTTCCATGCATGTGAGGAATCTTACCAGTACCAACATTTCACATTTCAGTCTTTACAACTAAATGAATTTTGTGAAAACATAAGAATCTGTCAGACTTAGGCTATAAACAAGCAGACAAGTACGCAAATGCCTGACGAATGCATTGCAAGTGTACAGTACAGTTGTACATAGTTACTAAACTAAGTCTCAGCCTCAGACGTCACACCCACGGACATCTGATGCATATGGCACACAAAATTGAAAACACTTCAGGAGTTTCAAAGTCATCATCTGATTAGTTGAATTTGACATTTACATTTTCACACCCCAAACATGAAGCTAAACAAAACGAACTGTGGTTGTTTGCTTTACAATGCCGGTCAGATCTTGGGCTGCTGCGATGGAGTCCAGACCTTCTGCAGTCAGTCTGAATGTCTGGCTACGCAAAACTAAACTACTCTGGCAGTAACAAACCTCAGTCCTCAAGGTGAAAATAGTCAAATGTCTTATAAAGTCAGACTTGCGAGTTCTGACTATAACTTGCAATTTTGTTTAAAAAAAAAGAGTTATATTTCACAATTCTGACTTTAAAATTCACAATTGCGTGATATAAAGTCAGAACTGTGGGTTTATATCTTGAAACTGCGACTTTACATCACACAATTCTGACTTCATAACACGCAATTGCAACTTTATATCACGCAATTCTAAGAAAAAAAGTACGAATTGTGAGATGTAAACTCGCAATTGCGAGAAAAAAGTCAGAATTGTGAGATAAAAAGTCGCAATTACATTTGTTATTCCATGGTGGAAATAAGCTTCCACGCCTAATGGCAATGTTGAAAATGCAATGCTTGCATGCAGTGATTTATGAATTGCTCGTTTTGGAAAACAACAAGTGAAAATGAGCTTGTGTAGTTACACGTGAATGCATATTTACGTAGATCATTTTTGGGGCCTTTAACACTACAAATACACACATATACACACTATGACAGAGAAACAAAGGAAAGGAAAGGAAAGGAAAGGAAAGGAAAGGAAAGGAAAGGAAAGGAAAGGAAAGGAAAGGTGAACTTTTTGAACACTGCACAAAACTAAAAAAAAATGTTTACTATAAATACTAGACTACAAATAAAATAATAATATAAATTATAAATACATAGGCTATAGGAGGAAAGGTTAGCACTAAATTATCACAATCTATAAATAACATTATATACATACACACACACACACACTTTTTCTATGTAGAAAAATGAAATATTCAAGTTGACCTGGCTCTATGAATCTTTTGTTCTTCTCCATAAGTTATTTAAATCATTTTGGATGTATTTTGAAGTCACATTGCAAAAATTCTCTCCAAGGAGTGAGGCACGAGGCTCCTGGATATTCTTAAAACCTCTGGCAAGGAATTTGTTGGCCGTTATGTATTCCACTAAGCTCTAAGTGCAATTCCCTGTTTCCACTTGTACACCAGAAACTCTGTCCATCTGTTCCATGTAACCTCAATGGAAAAAGAAAACCCCTTAAATATAGTTTTTTATATAAGCGACTGTTAAAGGATAAGGCCTGATTTTACTGTCACAATAATTCACTTTTTCCACACAAAGGCCGAGATAAACAACATACTGATACTGTACTTAGTATTTCTCTCTCTCTCTCACCTTACGTGGTCAGTTGTGATCTTAACTGTAACACTTAAAACAGAAATATAGCAGGCTGCTACGCATTTGTCATTAATTCCTGGTATTATCTCGAAAATAATAACTCTGACATCATACGGTGAGAACAGCCTTCAGTATAGGAGTTTTATTTTCTTTTATGACTCTGCGGTCACCATCTGTGACTGCAAGTCTTTCAAACAAACCAAAAATGATGAATAAGTCTTTAAGGAGACGTATCCATATATGAGCTGGCACAAGTTGCGGTGTTGCAGGATGCATTAGTCTGATAACTGAGGCACTCTAAAGCTTAATGAAGCTAAAGTCAACGTCTTCACCCTCTAACCAGCTGCTGCAGACTTTTCCCTATTGGGTCGTGAAGGGACACGAACAGGGTTACCTCATTTAACACAAGCTGCTGGGGCCACCTGAGATATTTGTGTTGATACAGCCTCTCTGCCATTACTAAAGATCTTTCTGCTTTTTTCCACTCCAGAGACGCCAAAAAGCAATAAGTTGTAGTCCAAGGAACACTGCGTTCCTGTCCACTGCTGTAAGCTGCTAAAAATAATTTCAGCTGTTCACAATAACAAAAACTGGGTAAAGGTTATAACTGAACAAGTACAGACACTGCACATTCAAAAACATGTTTTGAAATATAAGAAAATAACTTTTTTTGTCCCGCTTGCATCAATATATATATTCTATTTTAATATACTTTGAAATATAATTTATTCCTGTGATGCAAAGCTGAATTTTCAGCATCATTACTCCAGTCTTCAGTGTCACATGATCCTTCAAATATTCTAATATGCTGATTTGCTGCTCAAGAAACATTTCTTATTAAATATTATAAATGTTGAAAACAGTTGGGCTGTTTAATATTTTTGCGGAAACCTTGATACATTTTTGTATAAGATTAAATAATTAAATACGATTATTTGATGAATAGAAAGTTTAAAAGAACAGCATTTAATTGAAATAGAAATATTTTCTAACTATAAATGTCTTTACTGTCACTTTTGATCAATATAATGTGTCCTTGCTGAATGTAAAAAAAAATGTTGTACTGTTTGTATGTGTAAATACAGGTATAAACTTGATAATGTACATTATCACCGGTTATCACATCCGGTCATTATCACAAAATAAACCCCTTCAGGGTAAAATAAGCCCCCTTGTCTTCATGTCTGGACCCTGTCTGTTTTTTTTTGTGTGATAATGACAGGCTGAGCGAACAAAAATCCTGTTAGCTTCATGAATTTCCTTTCATTCATCGAGCCCATTGAGGCCGCCACCATGAGCAATGCAATGACCAGTATGACTTTGTAATTTTTTTTATTTTTGTGCATTTTACATAGCATTTCGAAAGCTTATTATAAAAAATAATAATTAGTCTCTCCTGGAGATATTGTCCATTTAGATATTGTCCAGTTCTGTAGTCATATGTACCCAATAATGTCATTACAGACAATGGGCATTCTGCTTCCAGATTTCATGAGTGCTGTAAACTTGAAGAAATCTGTGTCCAGTTCGTTCAGACCTGTGTGAGATTTATAGAAGAATGGCATTTTGTGTTGTACGTCAACTTGGCAAGAAAGTCGTTTGGGAGCCATAATTGATTTGCTCAGCTTTGTACCATCTGACGACTTCCTTCGCCCATCAGCACTCCGCGAAATCCCGGCTATCCTCCGTTTGACATTTACCATGAAGTCTTTAGCGAAACTGCGTCCAGAACTGTGCTTTTGTTCCGTCTGTTCCGGACATTCCGGTAAGTCCATCCAGTTCTGAATGAGATCAGCGAAGCTGTTGTCTCCCAGCACTAGCGGCTGCCGGTTACGCCCGCGGGTGAGTAGTGACGTAGTCCAGTCATCCGGGTCACTTGCGGTCTCAAACGCCGTCCAACTTTCCAAGCAAGCATCGGAAGTTGACTTCGGACGTACTCTGGAGTTGGCCGCCTGGTTGGTGCGAAGACACGCAGACGAAGATACTCGGATGTTTTTGGCGCGCCGTAACACCACTCCTTCATCCTGCCAGGAGGCCTCAGAGTAACCCGAATCAAACTCCAGACTCCGCTCGCTGCTCGGTGAGCTAACAGCCGATGGGTCGCGGGCGGTGTCCTCCTCCTCCAGAGAGCTGGACAGACAGCAGGCAGAGTCGTAACTGCTCGCCTCACTGGCATCGCTGATCCTCAAGCGTGCTCGCCGTTCTCGTTGGGCTATCAGCTGCTTGCAAGCACGCAACCTCACTGGAGGTCCGACAGGGGGCGCTGTGCAGCTCCGCCGCAAATGCTTTAGATCCTGCAGGGATCGCATCATATAACGCATCTGTTCCCGCAGACAGTCGCTAGATTCCTGTAGACACAACTGCAAAGAGACAGAAAGAAACAGTAAGAAACAGTGCAAAAAAAATTGAAATGCACAAACATACTTATATTTCAATTAAGCCCAAGCTACAATTGGAAGATAACCACCACTAAATCAAATTTGGGTCACCCTCCTTTTGGTTTTGTTTTCCTTTGATTGCCTTATCATGCTCCTTAAACAGGCTTGGACCTGCACTGTTAGAGGGCATGGCTCTATTTATCTGGAGGAGCTGAAAAACCACTCTATTCTAGGTAGTGGAAACTGAACAACCGATGAATGCACATGGTGTGGACACACTCACGCCCAGCAATCAAAATGGATGGATGACTACTACCAATCAGTTAGAATAAACCTGTTACTAGCCACACCTGAAATATATCTTTTCAATAGAGTAATTACCACACCTTCCATCCATGCTGTCAGAAACATACACACAAACATACACACAAATCATAATCAAGAAATGGAAGAGCAATAGCTTCCTCATTTGAAATGGATGAAATGAGTAAATTGCAATTTCAATACAAACTACTTGCTTTCAAGAGTGAAGCTACATCATTTATTCATAGACAGTAAAATAAAATATGGAAAATGGAAATATGACCACATACTGTAAGTCTGAGATTAACAGTCTCAAAAGGTTCTCTATTGACAACAAATCCCAGTTCCTAACTTAACCGATAACTGCTACTACTGCCATGTTTGATGTAGTTGCATTCACCCAAATGCATATTAATTTCTAATAACTCATCACAAACAAAACCAGCACAATAATGCAAGTGCCTAATTCTGTTTCATCTGTCTGAAATACTCCAATGCATGAGTATTTTTCCAAACTGTGAGTGCCAACACCAACATCTTCCCTCTTTGGGAAACTTTTCTGGCTTTTTGGGCAGATACAGATCTTGTTTTTTAACATATTTGCTGAAATCTGTATCTAAATTGACAAAACAGCTCAGAAACACAGAGAGTGGATACCACGTGAACGCAGCAATAATGGCATGCAGACGGGGTCGAGTGACTGGCATTGTTTATATGCACAGATTGGCATTTGGTCCAGATGTCATTCCATATGCTAAAATTTCAGCAACGGACATTACTTCACAATAACTAATCCTTTGCTGCACATAATGTAAAGTGATGACCAATCAGTGTAGTTCTACAGAGTAAACAATCTATTGTAATTAACAAGACAAAGTCCAACGAGTGTGGAGAGGTGATGATTTAGAGGCATGCTTACCATGATTCTGGAATGATGACAATCAAAAATCCAGTAACTTTAAATACTCCTGAAATAGAAAAATGTGTTATGAAACATCATGCTTTGCAAAGGTAAAATAAAGCAAAAAAAGTTAAATAAAGCAATAAATATGATTTTGCATTTTAATAATTAGGAAAACATAAGTAACTTTTATCAGGTAAAAAAAAAAGTAGAACTAAGTCTTGCACTTACATTTGTTGTGAAGCACAAAATCAGAACAATCCAGGCAGTGCAGATGTGGCTGTTGTGACTCAAACTCCAGATCATGAGCCCCTCTCACTGCAGACAAGCTCATATAATGTGCGTCTGTGTCAGTCTAGCATGCGCGTCTCAGCCAATCACACCGCAGCATCGCGGAGCAAACCAATCAAATTATCGCAGCTGGAGCCAATCAGAGCTCGTCTGAAATCTGAGCGCTCGTTTCCACCCTCGCTCAAATTATGAGAATATTCAATGATGCCAAAAAACACAGAAAATATCCAACCCGAGACTTTCTTTCTATTTATCTATCTGCATAATTGTTTAATTTAAAAAATAAGTACGTAAGATATTTATTTTACGTACTTTCAATTGTACTGCTATTCTTGGTACGAAAGGCAAGGAAACAAGCATTGTTAAAGTGGCAAATTTAAAATGTCGTGCTGTTGATGGGTGCACAATACAATTTGTTAATAAATACCTTGTTCATTTTAACATAAAAGACACATTTGAGCTTAAAAACGTAATCTATACCGTTTAGCAGCAATGTTGAATCATACGAAAACCATCGTCAGCTTTAATATACGAACACATTTAGGCTGTCAGGAGACATTAATGTCTTCGCCCAAAGTTGCTCATTTGAGAATCCTATTTTCGCATCTTTAAATATGTTAAAGATGTACTGCTGTTTCAGAGACGCAGATCTCAAATCCACTTACCCTGCTGTTATCAGCATAACTGAAATGTATGTAATGTGTGTCTGTCCATACGACATTCAGAAGAGTAAGAGTTAGTGAGATTCACGGCGTGTTGAACAGCGCTCTCTGGCGGTCGGAGAAAACGCAGCATCGCCCGATTCTTTCTTTTTTTCTCTCTCTCTTTTTTTTAATTTTCAGAAAATAAACTTAGCCTAGTTCTGCGAAAATATTATTTTCTCAACTAATTCAACGAAATTCCCACAAAGCCACATGGGGTTGATGCCACTGTCAAGGTGTTTATTGTAATTAGAGTAAAATCTTCCCATTCATGTTTCCATTCTTTATTTTTCTCCCATCCTAATCTGTGACACATTAGGTCAGAGATTAGAAGTGTTTGGATGATTAGGCTTGCACACAAAAACATGGCTTTACAATAATGTTGATCCTTTTGTGATGCAAAGATGAAATGTGGCAATCCAGTTTACATACAGGAAAAAGTGTGAACAATTGCCTAAACCTGTGAATCCACCCATTGTGTTATAAATGGCCACTTCATCCTGGTTGTTAAAGTGATCTTCCTGAAGCGTTAAACTTAAATGCACAAGTTTACTTAAGTCAGATCAGCAACCTGGGCATGTCTTCAAGATTTGTTTCTTCATTTGCCTTCACCGAACAGAAACAACCCAACACATGCTGCTTAAAGTTAGTGTTCATAACAACAGTAACCTACAGGTCTACAATCAGTTTGCTTTCCATCTATATAAAAATAAGGACAAAGTTCAGCTAGACCAGACTGACCCTTAAACTAATTTTAAGTTAGTAATTCAGACTACCAAGCAACCAAGAGAGTGTAAAAATAACATTTACCAATCTCCAAATGCATAAAGAGAGAAGTTCATCTAAACTTTACCTAAACTTTCTAAATAGAAAAATATGGACAGTAAATGTGTGTTGTGTCCTGTCACAGAATTCCCTATCATTCATTAAATATTACCAGCAATATTTGGTGGTACATATTTACATGTATAGTGCAATATTTAATAATTTGATGTATTGGTGTGATTTAAGACTTTCTAATATGCAAAAATACATTTTAAAAGCTGCCCAAACAACTACTGGAAATAGAACAATTAAGTTTATTTATTTAATTACTTTCCTTAGGTTTTACTATATTATGGACTAGGGCTGCACAATATATCGAATTATCGAAATATCGCAAATGTATATATCGCAATATGCATATTGCAACGGCTTGCAATAACTGAGGTCATGAACAAAAGACAAAGAGAAAATCACTCACTGATCTTGGCTAAATAACTTTTGTAGCTTTAATAAGAATCAGTATATATTTAATTCGTTCAGTGAAAACTAAGCAGAGTTTTATTTTTACATTTGATTATTCATGTTCTGTTGTTAAATAAACCTAATGTAGACCTTCCTGACACCCTAAACCCTGTGGTTTACACTGATGTTAAAATAACACTTCTTATGCTACAGTAAAACACTGCTGTTCACTTTCAGAAGCTGTAGGGATGTTTTCTTGTCAAAAAAAGAATGTGAAACACGTATGTAGGTTATATCATTTTAAATATATTTTAAAGATAATTTAAGTTTATTTTACACATTTTAAGCATTATCGTATCGCATATCGAATATCGCATTATTTAATGAGTTATCGCATATTGCGTACTGTGTTGTATCGTGTATTGTGGATTTAATATTATTATAGGCCTATAATATTACAGAATCCCATTAAAGTTCTAGAAATGATTCAATATTTTGTGTTACTTTACGTATGCTAAGTGTACTTTAACAGGCTATAGGATTTTTTCCCCCTGATAAGCAACAACTTTTTTAACAGTACAACAAAATGCACATGCTTCCAGATTGTAAAATTTTCTTTTTATAAATTTGTTCTACTCTCAGTGAGAGCTACAACTACTCCCAGTACAACCGTCACCACAGCTGTAAATCCAGGTACAAAAATGTGCATTCATTTAAAAACTCAAACCATGAAGCATGTACTGCAGGGACAGTACATCCATATGTAAAACTATACTTTTACAATCACTTCGATGATCTCATTGAGTCATTTTGCAAGAAGAAGTGGCTATGATAGGTTTAATGACTGATCTGTGATCTGTTCAAGGCTTGCGTTCACCTGCCTGCATGAGTAGATGTGTTGGAGAGCACTGTTCTCAGAGCCGTCCTGCTGGACTTTCAGATCCTCTCTGTCACACCATCAGCTGCTGTGTTTGAGGATCCCGTCATCAATCCCACCGACATCTTCACCATCCAGGTCACCTGAACATAAGCAAATTAATATATTCAGCATTTTTACTGTACTGAATATAGTAATCTAACAGTAAGGTATCCAAATCGAATAATTCAGCAGTGCATTTTTAATATATACGCATTGTGGCTACAAAGTCTTTGGTAAGACAGTATGCTGACTTATTCTGGTACAGATCTGATACAGACTTTAGCAACCAGAATATTCTATGCATAAAATCTTCTGATGTTAAAGGGATAGGTTCATCCAAAAATGAAAATGTTGTCATCATTTACTCACCCTCATGTTGTTCCAAACCTGTATGAGTTTATTTCTTCTGTTGAATACAAAAGACGTTATTTTTAAAAATGTTGGTAATCAAACAGTTGATGGTAGTAATCGGCTTTAACCCTGCTCTAACAAGTCACAAAGCTCATAAATAATTTTCATTTTTACAGCATTTTTATTTAAATCCTCATCATTAGAAGCTCATATTGGTCTCTCAGGAGTCAATAAGCAATATGTACCAGGAAATATAATTAATATTGTCAATCAATAACATCAGATTTGATAACAAGAATACAAATATATATATATATACAGTATATACAC
Source organism: Abramis brama (assembly GCF_963993115.1). Taxonomy (NCBI): domain Eukaryota; kingdom Metazoa; phylum Chordata; class Actinopteri; order Cypriniformes; family Leuciscidae; genus Abramis; species Abramis brama. The sequence goes on from NC_139985.1 coordinate 6,647,416, forward strand.
TCACCTAAAGGATTATTAGGAACACCTGTTCAATTTCTCATTAATGCAATTATCTAATCAACCAATCACATGGCAGTTGCTTAAATGCATTTAGGGGTGTGGTCTTGGTCAAGACAATCTCCTGAACTCCAAACTGAATGTCAGAATGGGAAAGAAAGGTGATTTAAGCAATTTTGAGCGTGGCATGGTTGTTGGTGCCAGACGGGCCGGTCTGAGTATTTCACAATCTGCTCAGTTACTGGGATTTTCACGCACAACCATTTCTAGGGTTTACAAAGAATGGTGTGAAAAGGGAAAAACATCCAGTATGTGGCAGTCCTGTGGGCGAAAATGCCTTGTTGATGCTAGAGGTCAGAGGAGAATGGGCCGACTGATTCAAGCTGATTGAAGAGCAACTTTGACTGAAATAACCACTCGTTACAACCGAGGTATGCAGCAAAGCATTTGTGAAGCCACAACACGCACAACATTGAGGCGGATGGGCTACAACAGCAGAAGACCCCACCGGGTACCACTCATCTCCACTACAAATAGGAAAAAGAGGCTAAAATTTGCACGAGCTCACCAAAATTGGACAGTTGAAGACTGGAAAAATGTTGCCTGGTCTAATGAGTCTCGATTTCTGTTGAGACATTCAGATGGTAGAGTCAGAATTTGGCATAAACAGAATGAGAACATGGATCCATCATGCCTTGTTACCACTGTGCAGGCTGGTGGTGGTGGTGTAATGGTGTGGGGGATGTTTTCTTGGCACACTTTAGGCCCCTTAGTGCCAATTGGGCATCGTTTAAATGCCACGGCCTACCTGAGCATTGTTTCTGACCATGTCCATCCCTTTATGACCACCATGTACCCATCCTCTGATGGCTACTTCCAGCAGGATAATGCACCATGTCACAAAGCTCGAATCATTTCAAATTGGTTTCTTGAACATGACAATGAGTTCAGTTCACTGTACTAAAATGGCCCCCACAGTCACCAGATCTCAACCCAATAGAGCATCTTTGGGATGTGGTGGAACGGGAGCTTCGTGCCCTGGATGTGCATCCCACAAATCTCCATCAACTGCAAGATGCTATCCTATCAATATGGGCCAACATTTCTAAAGAATGCTTTCAGCACCTTGTTGAATCAATGCCACGTAGAATTAAGGCAGTTCTGAAGGCGAAAGGGGGTCAAACACAGTATTAGTATGGTGTTCCTAATAATCCTTTAGGTGAGTGTATATATATAACATTTTCAGATGAAATTAACTAAATATCTATGTATCTAAGATGTACAAATATGACACCAAATGAATATAAATAAATTGTAATTAAGTGCCACCAGCTCTTCCCTGACAAACAAACAAAATAATTGACATTTTGAATTGACCCGGTAAGTTAGGCGGTCATATGAACTAAAATGCATTTCAAATCTTTATGAACTGCAGTCAAAAGTGATTCCAGTCCCATTTTCTCTCCAGCCGAAATCCAGATCCTGATCACAGTCACTCCAGTAAATGAGTTTGACCCTCGGATTGTGGGTCCGTTGGTGCTGCCCGTCCCTGAAGACGCCAGTCGTATTAGTGATGAATGCAGTCGATGGAGACTGGCCCTTTAATTCCCTCCGACTGGCCATCTCAGGAGGAGACTCAGGTTTCACCATTGATCAAGTCGGAGGTGAGATCATATGGATCATCCCTACTTGCTCATAAATGGCCCATTATACTCAAAACGTAATTTTAAATGATTATTTCAATTACCCTCCACAATAATCACATTGTCCAGCTGCATCAGTCCTGCTTTTTCAATCTGTTGGACAGCTGTATTACAGAACTGGACAATCACAGCAAAAGTGTGATTTACCAGCTGAATACTGAATACAAAAACACACACTTGCCTATGTATTAGCCATATTGTTAAGTGACAGAGGAACTTGTGGCATAATACGCATTTGAAAGAAGAAAATATTTTGTTTTAAATGTTAATGCCTTTTTTGCTGCAGAATATTGCATTGCATTTACTGTAGTAGCATTGTCACGACCAACCACTTGAGAGCCACTATCTTTTCAGAAAAGTGATACATTACAGACGTTCACATTATTCTCTTTCTCTTTTAGTGCAGAATGTAAACGATAACTCTCCAGTCTGTGACCCATTCTCATATAAATCCATTATCTTCTCCACCCTGGCGGCTGGAGTTCCCATTGTCACCCTCTGCTGCACAATCATCAATGTTAACATCACAATCATTACTATGAATTCAACAGTCAAAGCTGAACATCAACTATCCACCATTATACATAGGCCTAAATGATCACACTCAACAACAGCACCATGTTTATGTTGTTAAAGGTGCCATCGTGGATCAAAAAATCTCCTACATGCCAGAATCATAGGCCAGAATGTGTCAGATGACACCATGTTTGAGGTCACCATTCAGGTGCCTGATGGGAAATACAGCACTGAAATAGTCAGCACAAGTGCAACCACCACCACAGTGAGCATTTCCTTTCAGCCTACAGATGAGTTTTTTTTTGGTTTTTTTTTAATAATAGACACTCACAGATTCCTACAGATGCATGTACCTGTTTGTGTCTGTAAAAGTGAGTGAGTTCTGGGATTCACAGCCCTGGTTTGTGGTTGTTGTTTTCCATCACAGGAGCTCTGCTGCTGCTCACACTGTCGGGTCACTCACATTGCTGTACTCATACAGCGCGACAACACCTGGCTGTGTAGCGATTCAAGATTATAATTAAAAAATTTAAATTATTAAAAGCAGGGTGTGGGAGCACCTTACACAGCTCAACAGCAGGCCTACCATATACCCTACATACATAAAAAAAAATATATATAAAAAACATTATGTTCCGTACTGTAATTACAGGTTCTGTAAAAATACTTTATGCTACTTACCATTAGTATTTCTATATCAGCCACCAGTTCAGACACACTAAAAAATCATATGTCGCGCAATTTTTACATAAAAAAATAAAAATAAATAAAATGACGCAAAATGCGGCGCGCACGCGCGTGGAGCTGAAAGAACATTTCGCAACCGTCAGCGTCGATGTCGCTCATATACACACAAAAAATAATATATAAAAAAATGTATTCATCGCATTGGAACGCATAAAAACGCTTTCTATGTGAACCAGCTTTACTTTTTGTAAGGAAAATAATGTACTAAACCACTGAACACTTTATTTTGGAAATTATTTGATTTCTTTATTTTTTTACTTAGTACGCTAACGTTAGTTTTACTTTTAATATAAGTTACAAGTGTCGTTCATTCTTTTGTCGAACATAAGATTTCACTGAACTTCTATTGAATGGCAGGTGAGCTGGAAATTAATTTGAGAAATGGGTTTCTCAGGTTTGTTTCTCACTTTTTCTTGTTTATTTGTGATCTTTTCAGTACTCACGCTAACGCTGAATGAACTGAGAATCCATCAGCATTAAGTTAGATCAGAACGACAAGGTGGGTCAAATCTGTTTATGAGAAGTGAGTCAAGTGAGATTATGTAGATTTAATTGTTAATAGGCTAATATAGTATATGGTGCCATTTTAAAAAACAGCCGCTAGATGACAGTGTCAGTCTGTCAAAAGACAACACACAAGGGGCGTAATGGCGAGTTGAAGCCTGTCACCGACTTTTATTTCACTCTCCAAACACTAATTTAGTTAAGATCTTAAAACCATATTTTCCATTCATTTGTAGAGGTTTAATGGAAAAGCTCAAGACCCAGGTTAGATTACAGTGTGTGAGACGTTTCCAAATGAGTGTAATTATAATTTTGAGAAGCATATGTTCCGAAGACGGTGATTAATTAACCTGAGATTTTCTGTCTTTCGACAGTAACAGGACGCAGTTACTTGTTTAATTCAGCAACGAGCCTTATCTTCCAGCTGTCTGATCTTAGAAAAGAAATTAATCTTAATGTTCTTAAATAATTAAGTTAGTTAATGTTCTTACAGACCTCTCCAGGTAATGGTTAGCCAATTTCAGCTAAAGCATAATATACTAAAATTAGAAAATGTTCCAGTTGATGCCCTACAGCAAGTCCTTAAATGTGTATTTAATTACTGCGATTGGATATTAAATTAATTATTCATTCAGCCACTGAAGTGAACTTATTAACCTCCACAAAATGTACACTTGAAATAAAAACCACAGCTGGCAGAGCTTCATCTAGTGAATGAACTTTTATTTAAATTAAATCATTATATAGGACTTTCAAAAGAACTTTATTCTTTACCAAAAAAAGAAAGGAACCAAAAAAAAAAAAAAAAAACACTACCCTTTTTCTCAATTAGATTTCCATTATTAATCACTATTTATTCTTACATGGTGTGAAATTTCTGGAGCAGAAATGTTTACGTACAGTAGGACAACTGGGGGAGAAAATAAAGTCCATTGTAAACGGAAGTCAAGGCACAAACAGAATGCTAGAAAGAGGAATGAGAAGATAGAAAAGAAGAAAAAAGATTGTTAGATACTGTTACGTACATATTTTAAATATCAGTTACATTTTAGCAGTTCTTTCTCCATTTGTGAAGCTTTTTTTGTGCTTTTTTTATAGTTTTTTGTTGTTTTTGTCATTTTTGTAATTTAATTTTAAAAAGGAATGTTACGCTGATGTGAACTGATTACTTGTATTGATATATTTGCTATCATCTATCATGCAGGAAAATTTTCCATTTAGCTATCAACAAGGACGTCATGTAAACATCATAAAAAAAGCGCTTTCCTTTTTCAATCATACTCTATATCCAATGCCTGCTGGTTGTTTAAAAAATAAGCATTATGCAATTAAAAGTTCAATAAAATTTGCACATCATATTCCCTAGAGTTAAATGAAAGTATCATATAAAACATTTTGTTGCCTCTATTACTCGGGGGAAGCAAAAAAAAAAAAAATGAACAAAAGGACAGAAAATAAACAAGACAAATGGACAATGGATAATACAACAGTTGGCGATTTGTGTCATAGCCCAAGGAGTTATTAATACAGATATTAAATGTCAAACAATGATGGGACGGTGTCCAGAGGGAGGGAGGGAGGACAGAGGCTAAGGTTGTTGGCAATCATTGAAATCGTGTCGGGCTCCTCTGAGCTATCAGTCGTCGTGGTTGGCCAGAGCAGATGCCCGGGACGTATTCCACCCCTGCTTCCTCTGGTCATCAAAACTGTTCAAGTAATCTAAAAGAGGAAGAGAAATAAGTTAGAATGCCAAGCAAAGTAGTACAACTAGACAGGACACTGGTTTTTGTGCATTTCATCTTACCTCGAATAACCTTCCTGTTTTTGTGCTCTAGAAGAGCCCACAATCCTTCAGGTTGTTTTTGATGATGACGTCGGTGACGGCGTCGAAAACGAACTGCACGTTCTTGGTGTCTGTGGCACAGGTGAAGTGAGGGTAAATCTCCTTGGTTTCCTTCTTCTTGTTCAGGTCCTCAAACTTGGTGCGGATGTACTCGGCGGCCTCGTCGTAGTTGTTGGCACCTTGTCGAGAGGGGAAATACAAAAGCACAATGAGAAAACAGCAGGGAAGGATTGAGACGGAAAGACAGAAAATAAGTGAAAGACAGGGAGCCCGAAAAATTGGAAAACAACATGAAATCAAAAAATTCACACGATGATTCCCACTTTGATCATTAAAATTACACATGATGATCTCTTCCAATTGATGGATATCAATAAAGCCGCTTGCTCTGCGTTAGATCGATGTCGCATGCACTACTCTGCATGGGATATAATGAATTGCTGGCCTTTTGGATATCAACATTGATGGACACCCATAGTGGACCTCATTTGAATAAACCCCTTGATGAGCACTTGAAGTGAACAGCCTCACAAAGACTAGAAATGCCTGAATTAAACTGGTTCGGATTGGTCTGTTTTTCACATGGAATATGTGCATGCTTCAAAGACAACATGAACATGGCATTAGCAACACATTTTATCTTCTGTAATGTGATGCATTTCAGGGTGGAAACGAATATTCAGCCTGAAATAAAGTAGGACAGATTTATGAGCATTTGATTGGATCCTGAAAAGTAGGGAATGATAGTATTGATTGAAGGGATAGCTCACCCAAAAATGAAAATTCAGTCATTAATCATTCACCTTCATGTCGTTCCAAACCCGTAAGGCTTGTTTATCTTCTGAACACAAATCTTTTTGATGAAATCGGAGAGCTTCTGTCCCTCCATAAACAGCTACGCAACTACTTTTTTTTCTATCCGATTATTAATATGCATTATTGATATTAATGCTACAATAATCTAATATAAATGATAATAAATAAATAATAACAATTTAATTTTTATTGCACAAAAAGACCAGGTACAATTATTAAGAAACTAAAAAGGTCTGTATTGATTTCATGTTTTCTTTAATGCATAAGTAAAGCAATGAGCTTGCATTTTATTGAACTGAAGCACTCAAAAGCACTTCTGGAGCACTTGTGCACTTGATTTATATGATTTATTGGGAAGTTGGCTGTTTTATAGTACCTGCATACTCAGGGAAGCAGATGGTCAAGGGGCTGTGTATGATCTTCTGCTCAAACAGATCTTTCTTGTTGAGGAAGAGAATGATGGAGGTCTCGGTGAACCACTTGTTGTTGCAGATGCTGTCGAAGAGCTTCATGCTCTCGTGCATTCGATTCTGTGGTGGAATTAAGAACCGGTTCATTATTCAGGCCTGTATTGATGAATGAAAGCCTGAAATATGACACAACTACACTACCGTTCCAAAGCTTGGGTCAGAGAGAATTATTAATTTTTTTTAAAGAAAGAAATTAGTACATGTGTATTAAATTGATCAAAAGTGATAGTAAAGACATTTATAATTTTACTAGAAATTTCTAATAAAAAAAACGTTTTCATCTAAGAATCATGAAAAACAATGTATTCACAAAAATATTAAGAAGTTTTCAACATAGATAATAATAAAATGTTTCTTGAGAAGCAAACCAGCATATTAGAATGATTTCTGAAGGATCATGTGACACTGACGACTGGATTAATGATTTGCAATCAGGAATAATATTTTTCAATATTACTGTTTTCACTACTTTTGGTTAAAAAAAATCTTCCCAAATCCAAACTTTTGAACGGCAGTCTATGCCATATCATACATGAAGAAGTCTTAAAGGTGCGGTAGAAAAGCAGCGTATTTAATTCTAACAATACAGAGGGTGAAACATGGTCACGTAGAACTAAATTAAACCTTGACTAACAAAACAAATTGTGCAGAAGTGCAGCCTCTTTGATTCTTAATAGTTTCATGAATTATAAACTAATCTGGGGTAAAAGCTAAGAGGATCTCACCATTTCTTCATCCTCAGCCAGCACCAGGTCGTACGCACTCATGGCCACACAGAAGATAATGGCCGTCACGCCTTCGAAACAGTGGATCCACTTCTTTCTCTCTGAACGCTGGCCGCCGACATCAAACATCCTATGGAGAGAGAGAGGAGACACACGTAAATGGCCAGCAGTGTATACAGACAAATATACAAGTAATCAATGACAAAAATGCCCTGAACAACCAACAAAACAAGACAGAACATACAATCATCCAAATAAGCAGACATTATTTAATTTGACGCAAATGTAATAAAGATGTAATGGGCAGAAGAACAGCCTATTTATGTCATACTGTCCTAAAGGAATAGTTTTGTCATAATTTTCTAAATTTCATTCATAAACAATCAAAATATACCATAAAGCTCCTCCAACCATATCTTAACCAATAGCATTAGCTATTGTATTGGCTTAATAGACTTGAAATAAGGTACACGTGGTATGGACTGTTTTTATTATGTTTTATGATGTTGTTTTGTCCTGTTTGACAAAATAGAAATGACCCGAGGGCAAGTAAATGATGACAATATTCCTCATTGTAGGTCACATCTAGTTTCCACAAACCATATGTTCCCAGAGCTTGTTTTTGTCTACTGGAAATTTGTGGGAAATTTTCAATGTTTTGTCAGCAGAATATTGAGGTTGCTGACTCCGTGTTCTGATGCCCTTAGAGAGGTTTATCATGTCGTTTCCTCTTCTTTAGGTCCGGACGGTTCACATGTGTCACTGGCATTTGTTGACATTTGAGTCTGGGCTTTGTTTCTATGGTAATGGAGGGGTTGAAAGCAGAATGGATGAGACCGGGAGGGAGGATGGAAGAGCTGGGACTTCCAGTCAGTTGCAGGAGTCATTTATTTCTGTCAGTCACACATTTGTCTCTTTAACCGTGTGGACCTGGAAAATACGTCATTGGTATTTCTAGGAAATTCCATAATCATCCTCCCTCGTGTGGCTTTTTTTTTTTTTTTTTACACACGATACATAATATGATTTACAAGTCATTAAATAAAGTAATAGACCATCTTGGACAGCTGGCTTGTGTTTGATCTTTCAAAAGGTCGGGCTGACATTTCTTCTGTAGATTAAAGCCGACTCATTCAAAGAGAATCATCCCAGCCTTGCTAAATCCCATAAACTCCTAAAACCAAACGCCCTCAACAGTTTTAAGAGAAATTAATCCCAAAACCTCAGGCCAGAACACATGGATGGCATGGAATTAATTCCTTGATGCCATTGAGGGTTAAAGAGGGTGTTTCTAGCTAACAGAAATAGTGGAGGCTGTTCCGATATGGCAGATGAGCTGGGTGAAGTGTGAATGTGTGTGAACACACGTTAGCGCGGTTACTAGATAGTGTGAATAAAAAAATCTGTTAAAATCAGAGCGAAATAGACATGTGCGTAGAGGTTTCTCACTTGAAGTGTAGGTCTTTGAAGGTGAAATGTGTCTCTACGATGCCAGTGGTCTTCACTCTGGTCCTCAGCACGTCCTGCTGGGTTGGGATGTAGTCTGCTTTGGCTATCCTCTCCATGTCATTCAGATAACTGCAAAACACACACAGGATGGTACATGTAACAATTTGCTTTTTTAAATAATAGCATTTCCTTCTAACTAGACCCTTTCAATGTTCACTACTGTATAAAATTACTATATAGAGTGGTGGCCAAAATTATTAGAACGGTACGATTTTTTTATATTTTAAAAGAAGTCTCTTCTGCTCACCAAGGCTTAATTTATTTGATCCAAAATACAGCAAAAACAGTAATATTGTGAAATATTTTTACAATTTAAAATAACTGTTTTCTATTTGAATATATTTTAAATTGTAATTTATTCCTGTGATCAAAGCTGAATTTTCAGCATCATTACTGCAGTCTTCAGTGTCACATGATCCTTCAGAAATCATTCTAATATTTGGACCTTATTGAGACTATCAAGAAGTTTTTGAGATCCTTCTAACTTTGGGTCAATTCTATTTTAATTTCTTGTCATATTTATTTATTCTATGTATTTATACATAGCCTTACGGTTATGGGCGATATTGGGCTTTGTTGTAAATAGTTATATACACAAAATGTTTAATAAATAAAGAATCACAAAAAGAAATCATTCTAATATGCCGATTTGCTGCTCAAGAAACATTTATTATTATTAATAATCAATGTTGAAAGCAGTTGTGTACAATTTTTTTTCAGGGTTCTTTGATGAATACAAAGTTCAAAAGAACAGCATTTATCTGAAAGCTTTTGCAACATAATAAATGTCTATACTGTCACTTTTGATCAATTGAATGCATCCTTGCTGAATAAAATTATTATTATTATTTCATTTCTTTCCAGCATATTAGAATGATTTCTGAAGGATCATGTGACACTGAAGACTGGAGTAATGATGCTGAAAATTCAGCTTTACCAACACAGAAATAAAATGCATTTTAAAATATATTAAAATAGAAAACAGTTCTGTAAGTAAACATATTTCACAATATTACTGTTTTTGCTGTATTTTGGAACAAATAAATGAAGCCTTGGTGAGCAGAAGAGACTTATTTTAAAACATTAAAAAAAAAAATCTTACCATTCTAATAATTTTGGCCACCACTGTATATATATATGTGTGTGTGTGTGTGTGTGTGTGTGTGTGTGTGTGTGTGTGTGTGTGTGTGTGTGTGTGTGTGTGTGTGTGTGTGTGTGTGTGTGTGTGTAATCTGATTGGTTGACTAATGTTCTGAGGTATGCAATTATTTATTTCAGGGAAACGCACGGCTAAAGTAGTTCCAGGCAGGTCTTGACCGCATTAAAGTTCCACATCACTTCGCCAAATGATTTCAAATCATTTCAAAGTTCCCTGCAGCCTACACCAGCAAAAGAACCAAAACCCACACTGACCAAGCAAATATAATAAAAAATAGGATAAAAATGACAAATTATTTCCATGTTTGTGCCACAAAATGACATTTTATTATGTACGGAATGCACATACTCTCTTTCTCCCACTCTCCACTCAAACACACACACATACAGTATGGATACACACTCGCACAGAAAAGTGGTACCAGCGCAACGATTTTATCAGTAAAATATTTAGAAACTTAAAAGCTACATGACATTTCTCACTACTGAGGACATAATGGTGCTGTTCTTGGAGCAGATAAACTTACAGTTTCGCTATTAGTAGAGACACTGCTGCTGAACACTGTTGAGAGACGAACAGACTCATTCAGTTAATTCACATGTCTCTCTAACTCTAACTGCATTACTCTATCACTGGCTGAACCCTCAGTTACTAGCTCTAAAATTACGTTTTTGAATTAGCAACGGAGGCTTGGGACTTCGCTTCGCGTTGTGGATGCATTACCACCTCTGATGTGCATTATTTTTCGAATTATTCAACGGCCTGTCGTCAATTATTCCTTAAGAATATTTTACACCTTAAATTAACTAGTTAACTTTGACTGCACAAAAATCTTTTTTCTCTCTCAAATTTTCCAGACACCCAAGCACCCAACTTTACTCTGAAAACCTCTGCCATAAAATACTAAATATTCTCTCTAAATATATACAAAAGTCAAATATTTTTTAGGTATATATAATGCAAAGTATTGTACACTTCTATCTCTCAGTTGTATCAGCATTGGTTTGAACAGGCCTTGTAGATGTTCTTACGCAAAACACTGTTTGGAAATCTGATTAGACAATTGCACACAGAGCAGACGAACCGCCTAAGTCTCGGAGGCTGCAAGAGTGACAATGCAGATCTTTATTCAGCTGCCAATCAAAGGCTGATAAAGACTCACAGTAACACAGCTTGGATAAGCTGCGTAGGCAAGAACTCCTGCCAGAAACACTGAATGTTATTGCTCCACCTAATGCCGTACAATCCCACTACAGCTCAAATGTAGACGAACCAAGAATTCAAGTTTTACACCTGGTATTAAGATGCGTTTTGGTCGATCGGATAACAAGTAGACGAGGGAGACAAATACCCGTTTACACCTGGTGTTTTAATCCACTTTCAACCACTTCTGTCCTGATTTCTTTGAGGGTCTATGGGCAGGTAAATGTATGCGTTTTTTCAGATCTTTCGATCTAATGCAAAAAATAAGCTTGCGCTATTTACATATGAAAGCGCCTGGAGATGATGGAAAAACATACAGAGAGCAGCATTGACCGATCGATCAAAACGCATTTTAATACCAGGTGTAAACAGGATTGGTGGAGGCTGTTCGATATAGCAGATGTTAAACAGTTATCAGTCCTGAGAGCGGGATCTCAATATTGTGTGGATCCCCGCAGACACTCGCACTCCACTGGAATCCTCAGGCATTAAAACAATCAAGCACAACCTAAATCAAATTGAAAAGTGCTGATAATCCCTCTTCACAAAGCATGGCTTACAGCTGCCTTTGTAGTTCTTACCTAAACCAAACCCCCTCCAACCCCTACCTCTCCCAAAAACAGAAAAAAAGACAATAAAAAACATTTAGTTTCACATTTCGGCTTGAGTGAGCTTTGTTTTGAAGGAGGGCTCTCTTGAAGACTTATTTATTCTATTATTCACACTTAAGTACATGGTGTGCTGTGATTTATGCAATGAAAGATCTAGCCTGTAGGGTGCAGGACAAAGGGTTGTGCTGACTGTGTGTAGAGAGATTAATGACCACATGCTATCATTTAAGGTTCAGGGAATTAAAGTCATGTCTCTGATAAACGCAGCTAGAGTTTATCAAAGCCAAGAGTGCAGTCTGACACTGTAGCTGTGGATCTAATGAGAACAATACACCAACGCTAGGCACTTAATACAGTGGCTGTTCAAAATAATACACCAGTATAAAACATCTGATGGGATTCAGTGCATGCTATTTACTGATGTAGGCACCACTGGTACTGTTATTCTGAATCTGAACACAGTAAGTGTGTATGGCAAGATCTGTGCAAACAGACAAAAAAAATATGGCCTTTTCTTTGATGCACAGGAAGTTTGTCTTTTGTTTTTTTACTGGAACGTCTGGCTCTGGTTCAGAGGCTGGGAAGATTTCAGGGAAGAAAAATATGTGCCAATTCCAGTTAATCTTAATGCTACAGCATACATTGGTTTTCTAGAGAACTGTGTGCTTCTAACTTAGTTTTGGGAGGGCAGGTTTCTAACAAAGATGGATCGTACATGAACTCCACTAGTCTTCACAAAGCGCCAACCTATACTCAATTAAGACACTTTTGGGGTAAATTTGAATTCTGATTCTGAGCCATCGATCAGTGTCATCCAATTGTCTCATGTCACTCTGCAATCTCTTTCTTCTCACATAAAATGAGAAGTCAGGGTTCATTTACAGTATGACAGTATCCTGTCAGGTTTCATTTAGCAATAATGACAGATTTTCTATACATAATGCCAAAACTCTAATTGTGTGTATATTTAATATCTCATTATCAATGTTGAAAACAGTTTGTGACAACTGATTAAAAAAAAAAATCTGTATTCTTTTATGAATAGACCATTACATTTTTCACAAGTCTATACTGTCACTTTTGATCAATTTAATGCATCCTTGCTAAAAGTACTGATTCCAAACCTTTGAATGCTAGTGTGTATGTGGAGGGTTTCTATTTTTATTTATCGCTTTTAACATAAGCTAATTATGATTTCTATAGACTGCATCTCTCTAAAAGGAGGTTTTCTTTTTGACAGACATTTTAGCCTCTGTTCTGAGGGTGGGGAAGGAGTGGCTGCCTCTGTAAAACCACACTTCTCTCCACCCACCCACACACAGGCTGTAAAACCTCTCACATAAACATCTGTTGAAGCTAGCAAACACAACTAAATATTATGAAAACTAAGATTAGAACTCCCTCTATCCTTCCGCAATCTCTTTTCCCACCAACAAATGACATCATGATTCATTTTCTAATTCAAGGCCAAATCGACTGTGATCTCCCAGTGAGGGAACGCTCCGCCTACCCCGATTGATTCTGAGTGTATCAAGCATGGGAAAATTCTTGGAAATCCTGACCCAGGCCAACCCTCCATTTAACAGCAATTGGTTTCTCAACGGACCGTTAACTGTTAATGCCAGAGTTTCTGCTCGCTTTGACGTATCGATCTGATTCTACCCGCTCTCATCACACAATTTCATCTTTCTATCCATTTTGAATTTAAAGAGACTCTTGGGTAGGTGTCAGTTTTAGTTTAGCTGTTCATTTAAAAAAAAAAAAAAAAAAAAAAAAAAACATTAATTTTGAGCAATAGCAGAGTGGTTTTGGTGTCTATATAAAACTTGTGAATATTTGAATATGTTTATATTCCAAGAAAAATACCCACAATATAGTGCACCACCCTGTTCCAACTGTAAATGCATATTTATCATCTGACAGGCTGAGCATTATGTGCTATGATATTTGTTTGCCATGAATATTGACGAATGGTCATAGGCCAATATCTTTTGTGACCAATAACGGAGAGAGAACTCACTATGCAGCGGAGTCGTTGAGCTGGTACTCTCTGGCGCGGGTGAAGCAGCTCTGTACCCCTCCATCAGCCCACAGTCTGGTGATGACATTTGCCAGGTCGTCAGGCAGAATGCCCTGTTCCTCCGCCGCCCCGGACAGGGCAAACAACTGACGGGCATCATCCTATAAAACAAACGAATAAAAATTTGCCTCAAAACTAATGCACATTAACACACCAATATACATAAACTAGCACACATTCACACTGAATTTCACACTGAATCTCCAAAGTAATGTAGAAACAACAAAGATGGTATATTTTAAATATTTGTTTAATGGCATCTTTTAACAAAGCACTATAAATGCAGTCCAGTATCACTGATACCAGTAGTGATAATGATGTCTCGATTACATAGATTTTTTTTGCTCAATTTTAACCATTAATTATAGCCATTCAACATTACAGTATAATTGAAAGCTATCAATTTTAACATTTAATAGGCTTTATTAATATGCTTTATTAATATAACAAACAATTTTTAATTTAAGTGAACTTAAAACAATCTTCACATTAACTCATTGAAATAAATGCGATGCCTTTAATATATAAGGGCTCATCGCTAAGGGTTTTTTCTACTGGTCCAGTCAGGCCGGTTCATTTTTACCTGCCCTGCAAAAATGCACAACAAAGTTAATGTTTTCTTTTTTTTTGACCCATGTAACCTTGTAAACAGTGCTTTAAGATTATCAGGTAGGTTTAAAAGGTAAAGGTTAAGGATTTTTCTTTGTCTTTTGTTCTTTGATTTACATTAATGACAGCAGCAGGTTTATTAGGCTGTTGTCACTTTAAGACCTGACGCACATGACACGGATCTGACCGTTTCTATTTTCTCACAACTCTATGTTAATTTAACACTTTTTAACACATTTAAGACTGTGCTTACGGTAAAAAAGTGATTTTGGTCAAAATAAATATTGTTTAAAAAATATTGGATATTTGCTTTTCCTAGACAACCATTATCATGAGGACAGACCAGTTGCATGGTGGCATTCTGGAAGGAGAGACGTTTTTGCCGTGTGTGCACGTGTGTATATGTGCTTTGGGGGGGTTACTTGATGATTTAAAGATTTATTTGCCAGGCAGGTCAAAAGTGCAGTGTACAAATGTGAGCTATGCATCCCCTGAGAGAAGGAGCCTATGAACCAGTTTCCTGACTAGCTCTTACCTCTAGATTCTACTATCATGTCTGAGTCTCGATCCATTTGACGAGTGTCTTTGCAGCCTGCCTGCCTTCCTGTCTGTCTCCCACACGTTTTCCCTCAACGGTTCTCTCAGAACTACAAAAATAACCGTCTACCTACATATCTGTTTCTTGCCAAAACCCCTCCCATCATAGAGATGAACTAGGTCACAGGAAGTCAGCCCTGGGGCGGAACATGGGAGCCATGAGCAGAAGTGATGGGCTGAGAGACGTGTGACACGACCGACCCTGCGCTTCTAGGGAACGTGATGAATTCTTAAACTGTGTGCTACTGTAGATTACAGACATTGTAAAGGTGAAAAAGCGCAGTGTTTCACAATTCAGAAGTTAAGTAGCTTGTAAATTCAAGGAATGCTTGAATATCTATTTCACAACAGGAATACTAGAAGTTCTTTTACTAGGTGGTGGGAGAAAAAAGCCAATAGATATGAATAGAGAGGACAGAATGGTTACAGGCCTTTTAAAAGATTTACAGCCTCAAGAGAAGAGAGCAAAAGAGAGAGAGAAAAAATGAGGAGTTACAGCGATCAGCCCCAAGGGATGCTGTTTTCCACGTGTCTAAAACACACTGCTCAAACTGTGACATATGGTTAACACATGCACTCACTCATATGGTTTAAAAAGTACACTGGCCAACGTTTCACTTCCTGTCTTACGCACAGCTCTGCATTCTCTGTGTTTTTAAAGTTTAAAGTAGTAACAGAGTCAAATCAAACATAGGGATGGATCAAGATGGTGATTTGTAAGGTCCACTAGAGTATTTAGATTATTATCTTGTTTTGTTTTTTTTGGAATACATTGGATCTCTGATACCTGTCAGAAATCACTCAAATCTATAAACAGCAGGGCAGCACGATTCAGGGGGAAAAATATAATTCCATTTTTTTCTGATAAAAACAGATTTAAATGGCAATAAATAATATTTTTATATTACAGTAAAACTGTATAAAATTATAATACATACATTTATGGCTCTTTAAATTCTTCATTTTCAAACCATATATCATCAATTATTTTGGCAGAGAACCGCAGGAAGCAAACAGTCAGTTTATAAGTGCTTCTTATTACAAGTTCGGGAAGATGGTTGGCACATGTTGCTTTCCCAAATGCTCATTATGAGCGACCCAAACTCAAAGCGGATGCAAAGATGAGTTCATGTGGAGCAGCATTTACTGTTAACTGAACTGCTTTGAGACACGGAAAACACTGGGACAACATATATATATACACACACACATATATGTCAAAAGATATCTGTGCATTAAATCTTGCAGTTATTCATGGAGACTAATAGCTAGGCTACAATGCTAATGTTTAATGTATTATTTACTTATAATTATTACTAGCATTAATCATTAACTCCTTTAATTTTTTTTTTTTGACATGGTTAAATAAAGAGATTTTTGCTATGGTACCAAAATTGTTACAGAGAACTGTTAGTTTGTCCATTAGATCGAAACATCTGAAAAAACCCCAAAGATTTATCCGCCCAGAGATCCTCCCCTCCAAGAAGTCAGGACAGAAGTGGTTGAAAGTGGACAAAAGAGATGGATTAAATGTCTGCCTCGTCAACTTGAGATCCGATCGACCAAAAAGCATCTTAATATCAGCTGTAAACAGGGCCTGGGGGCATCCTCACCCAGAAGAAAAGCATTCTAGTGCACTCTGACAAGAAAATAACGTGAAAAGACAACATTTGCTTCAAGTAAATAAAAACATTTTTTTTAACATACCTTCTGATGTTCATTCATATTTAGTTTGTGCTGTAACTAGTAGTAAAGCGGAAGAGATGATTGGTTCAACTGCGCTCCATGCAATCTTTCACGCCACATTAAAGAGCGCCAAAAAAGATGGCGATAGCTCGAGAGAAGTCTAGGGTCTCACTCCAGTCTATGGGAAATTAGCCCACCCCCCCTTCTCTTTGCCGAAAAACAACTAGTTCGCAAGTATGGTATACAATTTTTTTTTACATTTAGCCTCCACAAGATGATGTTTCTCCCAATCCAGCCCTCAACCACCCCTGATGAATCACAGAAATGCATCTGATCGCTGTCTGGTGGACAAGACTCTTGAATTAGCTTACAGGGTTTCCTTAACAGACTAATCAACTAGTCAACCCACTGACTTATCGACCCTAAAATACATAGTTTAGCACATCCCTCATCAAACACACCATAAACAAGAAAGAAAGATTCACACTTGAGGAATGTCTCCAACAGATCTCCCTCTCTTACTAATTAAACGTGATGGAGAGATGTTGTTAGCTTCTCTCACAGCACTTTACAGCTCTAATCCCAGAGCGGAAACACAATCCATCTCTCCCTTCGCCCGTCTAATTAAACTACACACTGCTGCTACAAAAAAAAAAAAAGAAATAATCTGTATTGTTTTAAAGAAGCCATTTTCCTCACTTCATTTTCTGCATCATGAGTGCTGCTTTTTTAAGATGCTGCGACGAGTTAAAAGAAGTTCGATTTTTAAAAACACGTCTCGAGACTCCTGCATCCTACTTCCTTACATTCAGACAGTTAACCCTGTAGATTCAGTGAATGACCGTAAATCTAGACTATCAGTGATTCTAAAATATAGTGAGGATAAATCTGTGCTGATAGAGATCAGTGTTTCTCCAAAGCCTCAGGTGGATCAGATGCACTGAACATACTGCTGCCTTCAGGCTGTTCTCTAGACATCCTAGATAGCAAGCTACTGTAACACTCTCACTTGCTCATTCTCTTTTTTTCCCTTACACTTTTCGCAAGTTTTGAGAATCGGTGCTTAGCAGAATATTTATTGTGCAATGTTTGATCTGTTGTCTTTTACAGTAAATATAAGCTTTAGTTTTCTTTGTCTTATTCTCATGTGGCCAGTGGACTGTTCATGTGAGTATCTAATGGATTTCACACAATGAGGAGGACAAGAGGTGGCTGGAATCACTATTTGTAATCTGATTGCCTGGCTTTATGCAATTTTTGCAGGCCACAGTGCACAAGTTTCATCATTCTAACAGAAAAAACAAGTTGCATTTGAAAATTCTCAGGCTCGTACAATACCGTTAAAATATATATATTTTTAATACTTTTATTCAGAAAGGATGCATTAAATTGATTAAAAGTGGCAGTTTAGACATTGAGAATGTTACAAAAGGATCATCTGAGGCTGGTGGGCCTCTGTACAGTGTTACACACAGGCTCAGATCTATCTCAGGGTGTGTGTGTGATTTATTTGCTGAGGTAATGCTGTGTGTACTCACCGCTCTTCCACTGTCGTCATATTCAATCTTGAGGTTGCTCATGGCTTTAATGATGGCCATGATGGACTGGATGGTGTTACTGTAGACCACCGCTCGATACTGCTTGCACTCTTCCTCCGAGTAGCCATCCTCATGGATAATCCTGCAAAACGGACACCCAGACGATCAATTGATCAGTGTTGTACAGGATATTTAGCCATCATTGTTTTGATATGATGTTATACATTATATATAATGAACACATTCAATTGACAGTAAAAATTTGTTACAAAAAAGAAACTATTCAAAATAAATGCTGTTCTTTGGAACTTTCTATTTATAAAATAATTAAAAAAAAAAAAATGTGTATCATGGTTTACACAAAGATATTAAGCTAATATAGTCTGCTCTGGCTTATGGAGATGCAAGCTAGCCAGTTCACTCTGTCACTCTCGGCATACAGATGGCATACAAATCACCTGAGGGGATTCTCTCGGGTATAACGAAGCACAACTAGGTTCTAGAGTAATTTTTTAATAATGTAAATCTATTATAACAGAATAAATGTTGCTATTATGAGTGCGTGCGTGTCGGGGTGCATTCAGTAATGAGATGGAGTAGTAAACATTTTTCATCAGAGTGATTAGAGTGTAAAACTACTTTGGGAAACAGAGGCGCAAGAAGAGCAGCAGAGGTCAAGGTCAGATAAACAGTATAGTCTGCTTCCAGGGGCCTGACTACACGCACACTCCCACATCCACAGCTGTTTATGGGAGCGTGAGCTAAGATGACATGCAAGTTAACAGCATTTTTAGCCTTTAGTGTTATGGTTGCAACAATCCTTATGTTAAAAAATTCTATCTAGGTAGGCAACTTGCTCTGTTTTGAGACATACCATCTATCTGTAAGACCTGAAAACACTCTTCAAGTACGCCAACAAGGCAAACACGGTTTCATGTATTATTACTGTCACAAGGGGTGCTAGAGCTAGAATTTATGTAAATTGTCTTCCATGATTGCTTTTCTGTTATGGTGAAATAAACTTGCACTAATTAAAGTCGGCATGAAAAAGAAATTCACCCCATATATTCTCAAAAGGCATGTTATTGATCTTATTGTTAGTGATTCATCCATGCCTGCATTTAATTTAAAAAAAAAAAATCAAAATGTCACAACTCAATCGTTCAGTTAAACAACAGAGTTCTCTCTGGTGATGTATGTTGAATTTCTTTTCTATTCTATTCAATTGACTAGCTAGGGGACTTAAAGCTGATTCATTGAAGCTGTGAAAATGAAATGAATGATTCTAAGCTAGACTTGGAGCTCAGGGGTTTGTGTATGAGTATGTGCACTTTGAGTTCATTTATCAGGGGCAAAAAAAAAACTCCCAACGTGCCATGTGATGAACGTGTGTGCGTATTTGAGTTATTTTCTTTTTCAACATTTTCTAATTGTAGAGTTGCAGCTGCTCCCTCTCATGTCATCCACACCACCATTAACAACTGTCTGAAAGAGAGTGGAGAGAAAATTGTCGATTTACTCACTTCATCTGTTTTACGATGGTGCTCTTCCCCGACTCTCCAGCACCTGTGACAGAAACACAAAACAAACAGGGTTAAAAAAACACACTCATGCACTCATTTCATCTTCAGACAGGAAAGCAAGCACACAGTCAATGTTTTTTCCTCCGTCTAGTCAGAGTCTTAGTGCTAATGCCCACCCTGCAGTGTGTGTGTGTGTGTGTGTGTGTGTGTGTGCGTGCAGCCTGTACTTTCAGTAACTCAAGTCTTGCTGACTTAGCTGTCGATCTTCAGCATTCCATTCTCTGCCAGACCTGGTGTTTATCAAGTTTGGCCTTTAATGGAGATGTCTGAGTGCTTCACAAACAGGAAACGAGGTCTTATCAGTGTAATTTCCACAGGCCTGTGGGGGCATGCTACTCATTTGGCATCTAACTCCCTCATTTGAACATTATATAAACACACAAAACATAACGGCCATACACAAGAATCAAAAAGCTCCCACAAGCACCTATTAACATCTCAAAAACAAACATGCACACGTCAGACCGACGCATCAGATGCAGACTGGCACATTTGCGCTCAGGGAAACATGTTTGTGTCACATGACATGCAGCTCCGAGATAGAGCGCTGCCCCCGGCCGTCAGTCTGAGACCCTCTTACACAACTCTAAACCCAGCTTATGCTCTATACTGAGCGGAAACCATGAAATGCTGCCCTCAAACTCCAATGAAAGAGTATCAAAAGATAATAAAGAGATGAGTGTGAGTGGTAGGGATGGGCATTTCAAGCAAAAATAATATTCGAAGATCGCTGGGAATTATTCGAAAAATCGCACCCCTCCCCCCACATGCTCACCGGTAAAACGGTGTTCGCTCAAATGTGAAGAGACAACTTCACACTTGAGCAGCTGGTGTCAACACCTAAAACATGCAAAATCAATCAGATCTCTCACACCTTACGGAGACAGCAGCCGTTCAAACTTTAGTCATGCGTCAGTTTGTGGCTTTCATTTGAGAGATTTTTGCTGCTACTGCACGTTTAGAATGTTAGCATCGAAGGGTCATGAAACCCTAAAATGTTTTGTTTTTTTAATCACAGATATGTACAGTTTTGCACATCACTGAAAATAATGATATCGCTCATTACGTTGATTATTATTATTATTTTTTTTTTAAACCACTTTTCTGGTTTAAAAAGCAAAATTGAACCAACGTCAAAATTTAAGCTACTTGTTTCGGAGTGGTGACTTGGTGACAGAGTGGAGAGTACGCATCAGTTTCTGAGCCTTTCTACGAATTATACGAGATATACATGTACAAATACATGAGAATGAACTCTTTCAGTCCAATCACAGTGCTTTATTACTCATGAGATCGCATTACAGGAGAGAATTCAAAATAAATGATTCCAAACAAACTGATGCACAACAAAGGTTTATTGTTAAAATTAAAACATTGTGATATTGTGAAAGAAATTGTGATATTCCCTGTAGATATCCTACTGTATAATAGTAATATTTTAGATAGGTCACTACTATAACAATAACTATAAAGATTTATTAATTGTTCTAATTCTATAACAATAGGAAACATCACACCACAGCTGTAAGGATACAGAGGAATGATATCGACAAATAACAACAGACAACCAATCAGAATCCACGGCTTTACAGAGCTCAAGCATTTAAAGAGGCAGACGACATGACTTTGTTTATTATACATGCCAACTGCAGTGATCATGCATTGGTGTGGATGGATATAATTATCGTTATAATTATCTAAATAGTTATGATTCTCTTTACCTTTTTTCAAAAGATTTTTTTTTTTTAGTTTTGATGAGTATTTAATCATGCGTATTTGAAAGGTTTTAATAAACAATCGGACTCAAAACGCAAGCTGTGAACTCCTATTATGCTCAATCCCTTAGAGGACAGACAGGAGACGGGATGGCCCGCATGGGAAAATGAATGCCTGTATGAATCACCCCATCTATTGTGTATTAGTATTCATACAACTAGTGTTGCGCACCTGCAGGATGTGGCAGTGTATGTTTTAGTTATTGTCTGTGAATAAAACATTGGCGACACTTCCACGGAATATGTTTTAAGCCATAACAAAAGACAAAGGTCGTTGCATGAGCAACACTCAACCGAACAGAAGTTGTGTGATGGATTACCTGCAAAACTCTCTTTTAAAGGATCTTAAATGAGCTACACACTGAAGCACGCTACATCTCTCCGATTTGTCCAATTATGGTTATAGATCCTTTGTAGGGTCTCAGAACTGAAATTTGTGTGCCATCTCCCACGAAACTCATTTGAAACATTACCAGCGATTCCACTGGGACAGTAATAGTGTTTATCCTGTTTCTAAGAGTATTTATTATATGGCCTGGATTTTCATGCACACTATCATTTAAACCAAAACTGTTTTCACTTTATGAGCTAACGTCCAAAGCAATATGCACATCTTGGCCAGAATATTCACTTGCAGTAGTTTTTCCTTAAGAATAATAATAATAATAATAATAATAATAATAAATCCAAAGTGGTAAAGAAGATTAATATCCACAATTTATCAGTATCAACATAACTTAAAAATAATTATCAGAAAAAAACAGCGGGATTTGCATTTTTCAGGGATGCACGAAAATAATTTCACATTATGGTGATTCCAATAAATATATTTTTAAATTAATTAAATTAATCAAAAAGCTAAAATCAATTATTTTAAAGGCTACAAGTGAATTTAGGCATCACAACATCATAATTTAAAGCATAAAACAATTATCAAATTATTAGTGCTTTTAAATATGAACTTTAAGTGAGAATCAGATGAAAACAAAGATGCAAAGAGAGGGGAAATGAGAGGCAATTAAATAAATTAATAATAATAATAATAATAATAATAATAAAACTCTACCAAAAATATTGGCCATTTCATGTTGACTCAAGACCTCCACATGTGCGCAAATGGCCTGGTATCAGGTGTTGTTTATGCTGTCCAAACACCTCAACGCATCACATGGTTGCGGTACCTCGGATCTGAGGGAAAGCGTGGGCGTGTGAATGAAAGCATGGGCTACGCTAATGAGAGGTGCACCAATACAATACAGCAATGTGCCAGTGAGCTCAGGTGTCTACTCCTGATCTGGGGCCAGTGTGTCCAGCTGAGTTTTTATGGTCTGAGGCACACAGGTTCACAGTGAAGACAAGAATAATTTGGTTTTGTTGCAGCAGCTGCGACCCAGGTTACAGCAGTGCACATCTCTCTCCGTCTGTCCACTCTGCTCGTCTTATTTTTTTAGGTTGGTCTTCGCCTAACCAGTTTTACGGTTTCTCAGCTGCAGCTCTCAACTTCATAAGCAAGTAATTTACTTATTTAAAATGCTAAGATCATGTGTGTGATCAAACAGACTTAAGTTCTTGCTCTATCGCTCTTACTTCATTTGTCCTTTCGGTTTTTGCATTGAATGCTCTAGAAGCTCACAGTTCTCCGCTCTTTGTGGCACGGTTGCTAGGCATTAGCTCCTTTCTGCTCAAATTCTGGGAATCTCCAGGCCTTCACAAGCAGAGCGTGATCTCTCTGACTGTTCACTTAATAAATTAA
This sequence comes from Abramis brama, assembly GCF_963993115.1. Lineage (NCBI taxonomy): Eukaryota > Metazoa > Chordata > Actinopteri > Cypriniformes > Leuciscidae > Abramis > Abramis brama. The sequence continues at coordinate 6,670,840 of NC_139985.1, forward strand.
TCTCACTCTTCTCCGTTCTCTTCTGCTCTCTGGTACTAGACTAATAACAATGCTGGACTAATAATCTGAAGGGAGCCTTTATACAAAATACATTAAAAATTAAATATACATGTGTAGTTAACAAAAAACCTGTCCATGAGCTTTTTTATTTCAATAAACATTATTAGGTTTTAATAAATTAGGTTTTAATAAATATGAATGTGTCAGAGCTGTGGTGCAATGGACTGTGCACATGCTCTGGAACTGAATATTATTTAAAAAAAGATATAAAATTATAGCATGTCATTCCGCAGGTGGCCAACTTGCCCTCAACAATTAAATGCCAATTAGCCACATTTTACTTTTACCATATTGAAGTCACATGCAGTTCCCTTTGTAAAATAGTCTGAGGATCCATTAAACAAGACTTGAATGACTGAACTAAAAGCTTGAGAGCTGAAACACAAAACAAGCCATTTCCATTAGGTTTCTCTGTGCAGAGTGATGTTAAATGAACAAAAAGTCTCACTGCTCTCACAAAAACAACACTGCTTGCACGCGATGTTAGTTAACCGTTTCAACGTAGGAGGCCTGTGATTATCAAAAAAAATAAATATATATATTTATGAATTATGTACTATTTGACAAAATATAAGAACACCCTGACAAATGCACATACACGCTCACAAACCAAATACTTTGGATTAATGAAGCGATGGTTTAATAAGTGCTGAACATCATTGCAGTGTCTCTTGGGCCATCTGAAATGTTACACGCCTGCTAAAACAACCAGCTGGATAATGAATCGGCAATGACAGAGCTGTTCTGAAACCAGTCGAACACTTCTGGTGTGGTTCACCCTGATCAATGCACCGGAGACTAGACCGCAGACTGATGATGCCTCGCAGATGGGCGAGTCTGATTGTTTTTATGCCCCCGTTTATATCTACTAAATGGATAAAACTGTCAGCTGTTTATTGGGCTGTCTGAAAAATTTATTTGCCTGCTTATTTGATAGCCTTAATTTTTCCCCAAGGTTGGTTTATTGCCCAGTGGTCATATCAATAGAGTTAGGAAATGTTGTTCTTAACACGACTGAGACAAAAGTTAATATGTGTCGCACATTTGTTTGGTGGTTTCACAGGCTATTACACACATTCGTAATACCTGAAACTCCAACACACACCAGTCTTTGGTGACGTAGTGGGAAGTTTGTGTGTTCAGTAAACAAGCTTTTATTGGTCTGTGGGTGAGACACCTTCAAAACGGCTGCACCTGCTGGTCAACGGTAACACACACTAGCTCTGTCAAAAACCTAGTGTGCTACTTAGAAGGCAGACAGCACCCTTAAATAGAGACTAAATTGGAATCTTCTACACATGCGGCTGATTTCAGTGGAGTTTGATGTGAATATGTTGCATAGAACATAATACTCTAAGTAGGATAAGAAGGTTAAAATATATAGCACTCAAACATTGGAATTTTGAAAATTGTTACTGATACTTGTCAATATATAATACTGTTCAAGTCGATTTTTTTTTTTTTGACAAAAAGACAGTAAAGACTTTTACATTGTTACAAAAAATTATATTTCAAATAAATGCTGTTTTTTAACAGAGCTACTGAGTACTGAGAAGAGCAATGGCTACTGAACAAAGTCTTACTAAAAATGACTCGCTGTTTCATCGCTAAAACAACCGCTGGATAATGAATCAGCAATGACAGAGCTGTTCTGAAAACGGTCAAAGACTTTGTGTCCACAAACATGCCCAGTGTGAAAGCCCCCAAAGAAATATCTCTAAACCTAAAAGGAAATCCAGAAGGAAAAATAACTAAGGAGCTCTGGAAACCACATTAGCCTGCACCTAAATCACATCTAAACAGCTTCCACAACATCTCACACGTGTGTATTAGTGGAAGTATGATGTAACACGTTGGGAAACGCAGACTAGAAACAAAAGACTCTTTCCACGCTTGGCTCCTAAGATGCCAAAGAGAGTCATGTAGCCATTGTCCCAGAGTCCCCTGTTTCTTACAGTTTCCACCCAGGGAGGGAAATCCATGCCAGTCCAGTCTGCTTGGGGCCATCCTGCTCCCTATAGCCCTTATGGAGCTACAAATGGCCCGTATGTGTGTGTGTGTGTGTGTGTATGTATATCGGAGGGGGTGGAAAGAGAAGGACAAAGAGGCCAGTGTCAATGTGGCTCTGGTTGTGTGGACAGCAATACCACTGTTTACCATCATTTAGGTCACAACAATTACAGCTGAACCAGCCACACAAACACACACACACCCCTGTTAGAGCCTCAACACCCCAGACCTCCATCAGCACCGCAAATCTCTTCATTCAAACAGAAAGGAATCAGCAAACATGGACAGAATATAAGTGCTTGCATGGGCCCACTGCACTATTAGGCTTATCGTGATCGTCATCAAAAAGAGGCGTTAACAGCCTCTAGTCCACAGCTGTATCAATCAGTTTGGGTCCTTTAAAAAGTGCAGCTCTGAAAGTTCAACAAAGTGCTGTGTCAGATTTTACAAGCTCAGCAGCAGCAGTAATGAACTTCTAATCGGGCTGTTTTCATGAGAATGAGATAATCGCCATTGAGTTGTTCTATAATTTAGGGTGGTTGGTTCTTTATTCCTAGCCTGCGGTCGGTCTTGGCTATCTTGGGCTGCACCAACCAGTCTGGTCTGGTCTGATATGACAGGCTGTTCAGATGGTGTGATGTTTTAATATTCCAATTGTTTTTTCTACAGGCTTTTATACTGACTGACTTTCTCAAGTCCCGTTTTCGGTTTGTGAGGTGAACAGTATTACCTTACATGACCAAGCGATGTCAAAACCGCAGGAATGAAGAAGTTTAGCCTGTGGCGTCTCGCCAAAGCTGCCATGACCACAAATATTATAATACCTGCAATGGTTAGAGGGTGAATCTCATGAAGAAATGACCAGGTCATACTTGACTCCAAAAATCAACAGAATAATTGAATTTTAATAATTAACAAAATCATTAAATTCACCAAATTATTCATTCAAATTATATTTTTCCATTTTTAGGACAATTAAAACTAAATTCTTAATACTGTAATAATGAAAATCATTTTTAAATGAAAAGCTGCTAAAATTAAATTCAGTAAAAGAAATACATGATGTATAAATGTTAAATTTTTTATAACCTTTTCATATTACAGTACAGAGAATGAGTTTAAATTCTTTTTACAGTAATGAGAACATTTTTTATAAAAACTGTCAAATATATACATCAATAAATATATCTCAATGGTCCTAAAAATAAGCTTAATTTTATTCATACAAAATTTATTTTTTAATAATGCCTCTTTTGTTCTTGACCGGTTTCTTGAGATTCACCCTTGTGGGGAAGAGCCGAAATTAATTTTTTCCCCAGTGCAGAGATATACCAAAAGATGACGTGTTTTGATCCTTTGTGGTGAGACGGTTAAACCGTTAAGGTTAGATGTGGGTGGGGAGGAAGCAGGTCCTAGTTTAGGGAATAACGGAACAAAGGGTCTGAGCAGAAAGCATTTCCTCCAAATCCCATAAGGACACAGAGAGAGAGAGAAAGAGAGATATTGCCAAGAGTTCCTCCTGCCTCTAGCACTTCCACGTCTGTGGTTGAACAGAGAGCCAGGATGCAGGAGGTCCAAACACTGAACAAATTTCCCAAGGAAGAAATAATAATTATTGATTAGAGGTATGACAAGATTTCTAGTCGAGGTGAAAAGCTGTCTCGCGATATTGAGGGTGAGGATGAAATTGGGATTGAATATGGCACCGCTACATTTGCATTACGCCTCCAATGTCGTTTTGCTTTTTATAGAAATAAAAACCATTTCATTCATTTGGATAACGGTTGCTTCAATTCCATCCAGCTCTTCCAACACAAGCTGCAGATTCGTACGTAGTGCAGCAGGAATCAGAGTTCACTGATCACATGACGAGAGTAAGTGATGAAATAACTGACAAGACCATGGCAGAGGCCTAAGCATCTGTAAAAAGTCTTATCTTGTAGAATGAATGCTCAGCATATTGAAATCTCGTTTGAATGCCAACGCGTTTTACTTTCGATTTCAATAAACCACATTTTGAAAGCGGCTGTCTGATGCATGCGAATATCTGCCAATATGAAAGCTATCTTAGGCTGGGCTGTGTAGTTGTATCATGCTTGAAGAAAAATTTGGTCTCTAATTGCACTTTGAATATTGAGAGAGTTCTTTGATTATGGATTTGAGAAAACTGTGTTATTCATTTTTATGCATATACTGTTTTTATTTCTATGATCAATAAGTGGAAAGGAGTTCATTTAGGAGATCAAAAGTTGTAGAAGCTCATAAATCATGTGCATGTACAGGAGAGAAGCCAGACAGTTGAGTTTGTGGCAAAACATTTTACGGTGCTTGAGTATTGTTGTCTTTTACTGCATATGATAATTCATACTCAAAGTAGAACTGAAATGACATTTTATTATTATTAATAATTCAGAGATTCATCCAGAATGTAAAATCAATGTCCAGAAGTTTGACATTTAAAGAAAAGATGATGGATGAATTCATTTTCCATTCTTCAAGCACACAGAGGAGAGAGAGAGACAAAGAGATGAAAACACATGGCATCTTTTCAAGACTCATTTACTAAGAATACAGCTTACACCGCTGGATGGAGATGCCATCGAGAAATAAAGAAGAAATTTTATGTGCGTGTCCACAAGGTGAAAATTGTAGGTACTTAGAAAAGTAATAGCATACCTCTCCTCAAACAAACCACATGATTTGAGGTATCATGCCCATAGCAAAAAATGGTGCTAAACAAGTTATTTGGCCAAAGCTGAATAGGAGTTAATGGTTTGCTCAACACAAATTTGTTAAAAATACAGTACTAAAGCTGAAGTCAATAAATCAGCGAGAAATCAATAAGACCCCAGGCAGTGTCTAGCATGAGCAGTGAGTAAGGAGTTCAAACTGAGGCCTCACACAGACTTCAAGTAAGGAAAGAAAAGCCCGAACTACCATGTGTGCGAGTTACACAACAGCAATGACCTTAGATCGGTTTCATTTAGAAGCATGACGGTCATTCTCATGACCTGTGACCATGTGTACACTTCACCACATGCACTTTCAGAAACCCACATCACATGTGCCCTTGACAATCAAATCAAAATAATGAGGGATAAACACTAAAAAGAACTGAAAAAATCAGATTATTCTCCAGCTGGAACATCTGCATTTTCTTCCAGCCCATGAGATGTTTAATTAAAGAACCGCAGTGTTTCTAATGACTCTAACAGGTCCACTGAGAGGCGTGTTGATGTAAATAAAGTGCTTGGTTAGAGGTTATGCGTGGAGTAATATCTAATAAACACCTGCCTCTGGGCCCTTGTGAATAAGACAGAGTGTATGTGTGTTTGTCTGGGCAAAGCATAACACTGGTCTCATTAATCTAGGCAGGCAGCAGAAGGACGGAGCATTGTGTTTATGTGTGTGTGTGTGTGTGTGTCAGTCTCAAAGCAAGCAAGCAGTAGCCCAGAGGCCTTGAAGTCTCCTGGCAGACGGCAGATCTCCCCTGAGCTCTCCAGAGAACTCATCTAAGAAACCCTCTTATCACATACAAAAACACATCAGACGCATCTAAAAGCTTTATATCCATCAGCGAGGAGCAAAACTTACTGACAATGAAACTCTCACAAACAAACACACGTTGTTCTCCTCCCACTTTTGTTACCTAAAGGCTCAGCCACATGCCCACAAATCGTTCAGACTAGGGATGGCCATTTTTCAAAAATATTGCATTTGAATATTCGGGCTCATAAAAATCGAATATTCGTTTATTTAAATGACGTTTAAGTTTTTAAAAAGTTTTTGTCACCATTTCTGAACAAGCTTATGATTAGGCAATATACACAACAAGCTTACAATATATCTTAAGGTTTTCTTTTAGTTGAAAACATTTAAACAATATATGAGTAAACAAAAAATATATCAGTCGGGGTATGCAGTGATGGACAGCGGTCTTTCCTCATTCGACTGCTGTTTGGATTTCATGTTATTTCTCATTGTGGTGATATTATGATAACTCAGATTTATTTATTAATTTGATCAAAAGTAATTCCATTTTGTAAAATTATTTAGTAAGATCATTTTCATCTAAGTAGCCTAATTCCAAACTTCGGACGAAATTATGTGATCACATAAAAACAACTTGTTAAACACGCCGCACAGCGCCACCAAGTGCATTTAATTATAACTGCGAGTTAGATATTGGGATTAACCATGGATTCACGGCCAGCAAAGCAACGTAGTAAAATTCAAATAGTATTTTATTTTTTGAATAATAATTACAGATCAAATATTCAAATATTCATGCACAACCCTAGTTCAGAGTGTTCATTGTATCAAAAAGAAAGTGCTTCCTCAAAACTATGGTATTGGGTATGAAAAGTAACTATAAATACAAAGCATAAAATTAAAAACTACCATAGTTGCAATGAAATTTCAAAATCTTACTGAGATTATATAAAAAAATTGGATGGATGGCCCGTAAATGGCATATAAAAAGAAACCGAAAAACTGTGGTTGTCAAACTGTCACTTTATATGTTAGTTGATCAGTTGTTCCTGTTAAAAGGCTGGTTACGCGACACTACTCTCAGTGTCAGCTCTCATCCGCTTAGCAACCACATAAGCAGCAGTGCTGTTTGTGCTGATCGATACGTAAATGACAGTAAAAGGTTGGAGACTGCATCCCTTGCACTGGCAGAGGGGTCAGAAAGACTTGACGTTAGAATAGGCATAGTGTCAGATCAGTGTAGAATCCCTGTGCTGAGTATGCAGATCTCAGTTTCAAAAGTAGTTCTTATAGTCATGTGACTTTACAAAACCAGCCCAGCCTATTTTCACCAAGACTCTCATCCCAGAGTTTTATAGTCCCGGGATGAATTAGCTAGAATTAATGTGTATGCGTGAGGAGAGTCTGAGCGTTCAGCACAATCTTGCTGCAGATCTGACTGAGCAGAACCGGGCGATGGGCCAGTTTGAGAGTGTGCGTGCATTTATTCAAGAGAGAGACAGAGAACAGTATGTGCACGGCTGATGTTTTAAGCATCTAAAAATCAATTAGCCATGTGAACTCTTATCCGAGGTGACGCTTTCTTCCATCTGAGATCGGGCTGACGCACAGATTAAGAAGAGTGCTTTGATTAACTCTACAAACAGAAAATCCTCTTTAATTCCACAGTTGCAACAAACAGCAGACAAACGAATTAGAGCATGTGACTGTCCAGAGACAATATAGTTATAAACAATGTCATACACACACACACACACACATATATACAATAGAATACACCAACTATAGACATCAACATACACACTCAGAAGCTTTTATGAGACAAGAAAGGCAGGAACATGAAAAGACACTTAAGGTACTTCCTGACACTTAAGCTGCTATTGTTTTAGAGGGGGGAACCAGACATCCACTTCAGAACAGAAAGATGCTGAAACAAAGCTTAATATGAAAATCTGTACAGCTGGACATCCTTTGTACTCAACGAGTGTTCCTCTGACACTGAATAGTGGATGTATACTAGCTACTGGTGATGTAAAGCTAATCAATACATTACAGCAAAACTCTTTCATAAACTGTGCATGTCATTTTATTGAGCAATGAGACATTCAATTGATCAAATGTGATAGTAAAGACTTTCACATTGTTTAAAATAATAATAATAAAAACTGTTCTTTAGAACTTTCTTTTCATCCAAAAATCAACTTCAAAACTTATTTGATGATATTACATTGACATTATTAATTAATTGACTAATTTAAAGAATTTAATGAACGAGGACTGCTGTAATCCACTAATCCACCTTATTATCAATGCAGAAGTAATCTATTTTACATGAATATGCAAGACTTCATTTTGCTGCCCAGAGTGTTAGAATCCGCCACTAGACATCCTCATGAATTTAAAATTCATTAAGATGTTTTAAGGTTAAAAATATTGCTGCATTTGATTTAAAGACATAAATTAATCAAATTTGGCAGTGTTATGTAAAAAACGTCTGTTCTGTCACTTGTCGTCAGCTATTTGATGCAAGGAGGCTTTGTCATTTATTTATTTAGCAGGTTTTCAGCATAAGAAGTCCATGCAGTGCCACTGCAAGTTCTCATCACGTCACCAAGACATCCTTTTCAAGCACTATAGAACTTGCCATTGGTCAGTTAATGCAACTTCCTTTCCCTGTTTACACCCAGAATGTGTATTTTCAAAAGAATTGGGGCTTTAAAAACACATCGGTGGAGGGTACATCCAAAGACTGGCATTAAGGAGAATGTCACATCTTGTGACAACTGTGATTTTAAGGCTCTCAATCAGCATTTCTTCACCATTTAAAAGGACATCATGAGCTCAAAGTACCTCCTGTGAGAATACTTAAATTCACATGAAATTACACTAAACACTGAGTGAAGTAACCCTGAAGTACTTCCCGTTTTTCCTTTTTTTGTGTGTGTGACTTTTGCAGTCTTACAAAATATTTGTAAATGTTTTAGATGTTTAATGTTTATAAATTGTTAAGATGCAGTTTCATGAGCTCAAAGAACCTCTTGTGAGAATACAAAAATTCGTGTAAATATACACCGAACATTTGAAGTAACCCTCTCCAGTTACTTGCATTTTATGGTGTTTTTGCATTTTAGCAAATATTTGTAGACTCAAAATATTTGTAGACATGAACTCAAAGTTCCTAAATACTAAAATTTAAGTGAAATTTCTCTAAACACTGGGTGAGTACACTCCCCAGTTACTTACATTTTATGGTATTTTTTGATGTTTTTGCAGATAATTGATGTTTTTCAAATAATTGTGATTTTGTTAATGTAAGCTGCAATTCATCAGCTTTGTGTATCTTATTAGAATCCTGAATTTAAATGCATGATTTTTAAGGTCTACTGTGCAGAAAATTTCAATGTATTTACCATTTTAAGGTATTTTCACAATACTGTTGTAGATTAAATAAAATGTATTAAACTATTATATTATTAAATAAACTGGCAGAATGGCTTGAGTGTTTAATATATAATGATATAATACTTTTTTCCTTTTTTTGGGGGGGGGGGGGGGCAACGGGGAATAAACAATACAGTAAAGTTGTTTTGCTAATATAAATTTACAATATACATCTCAAAACATTGAGACAAAACATTTTGAGTTGGGGAGGTTAGAATTTTTTTACAGTGTATGAATTAAATATACATTGTTTCTTATTAAAGCTACTAAAGTTACTTTGTACTTTGACATTCATAAAACAGACGGCAGCAGGAATATTAGGCTGCTATCACTTTAAGACCTAATGCACAGATCTAATATACTGATACACATGCATATCACAGACACTCATGCCACCTGTTTACATTCACTTAAGATATAAACGATTGTTTATGTAAACCTTGTGTGTATTAGACAGTTTAACCGCAATAAGATGTGAAAGAGAACTCACAGTACTCTCGCTGTATGACAGGCTTTTAATGTGCACAATACACGCTTTGGGTGTACACGTTTTAATAGTTCACGTTCTAAAATCATGATATAGCACACCGCTAATTATATTTAAAATATATTCAAAGTGAAAGAAGTCATTTTAAATTGTAATATTTCACAATATTACTGTTTTTACTGGATTTTTAATCAAATAAATGCAGCCTCGGTGAGAAGAGGCTTCTTTCAAATTTAAAAAAAAAAAATCTTACAGGCCCCAAACTTTTGAATGGTAGTGTATTTCATTTTTATTTCTGGCTTTGCAAAAATGTGATATTTTATGATAATTATGAATTTTGACATTGATTGATCACATTATTAAAGAAGATTTGTGAGACTTAAATAGCCAAGTGCAATACTAAGAGCATTAGGAAAAAGAAAAAAAACCTTGTTTCACAATATTCATCAGATCATGATTCAAAGATATTGATATGTCAAATTGTGGAATCCATGGTTATTCCCAGACTTTAGTATGTCATGGAACAGACGCAGTACTCGCCTCAACTTCGGAATGGGCCACCAGAGGCTCCAATAAAAGCACGACGAATGCATTATGCATACCTCCATTAGGGAGCTGGCTTCCTGAACACACACATATAAATTATGGATAATTTCGACAAAGCATACGTAAGAAAAAAAGAAATGCGAGAGAGACAGAACAAGAGAAGGAAAGAGAATGAGAAAAAGAGAGTCTGATTTTCATCCTGCAAATCCAGCTGGTACTGAGGGACATCTCCCTGATTTCCCATTTGAACTGCACTTGTGTGTCTAAGGTTAGGCAAGAAAAACAGAGATACAAAGCACAGGTTAGCAATTGGCAATATATGTATAAAATAATAAAACCTTTTTGACTATTTGACCATTGTGACCCATGCCTAATTTCTACAAGGTATCAGGTTTCTACATGGGCACTTCCAAAGATGATCTTATCAGTGAGAGTACAATACGTATCCATTTGACAATCCAGAGTCTGTAAAAGGTGACAAAATTAGATATTTCTTTGAGAATTCAATGACATACTCATATTAATTCTAGCTTTTATTACACGGCCACGTTTGTGAAGTCTCCAGCACTCTGACAGTCCTGTGTTTGATTCCTCCTCTAGGCACAGATCAGACTTTAATAAAGCCACGCCACTACCCACTGCCAGGCAATGAATTACTAAAATATCATTAACGCTCGGCAGGGGGCACAGATATGCCCTTCAACAATGAACAGCCCTAAAATTGGTTCAGCTCAAAGTTAGAACAAAAAATTGTGGATTTTGTAAACAAAGGCACCACAGACGGAGACAGATGCTTAAGCCACGAGACGAAGAGATACAAGGAAGATTTTTCACATAAAGTGTAGCACGCCAGACAAAGTTGCAATACAGAGGCGAGGAAGAAAGCAACCGAGGAGGTGTGTTGACAGATGCCTGTTCATTCAACACACTTGCGCAATGGACGGCACACCCAAGCGACATGCTTGATAATTAATTCTGGCAGAAAGTCCTTCTATCAAAGGAAGAAGTCTGTCTAACGCTCTAGGTTGCCTTGAAGCCCAAAGAGAAGAGAGGAAGACTCCAGACAGCCACACACAAACCAAAATGCCCTTAATGATCCCGATTGGAACCAATTTTATTAAAAAGTGACATTCAACTGAACCTAAAGCCAACCTGGAAGCTTTCATCATATCAAAACAAACGACCCCATATCATCTTCCAGAAATTAGGCACTGTTGCCTCTAACCTTTGGTCCAATTCTGTTTGTAGAAAAGTACCAATGCTGCTCTTTTACATCTGAAACAGGGAGCAAGCAGGGGTGAAATATCAGCTTTTCATCTCTTCAAATGAAATCAAAGTTCAAAAGAAATGTGTGGCTCAAAGCTGACGATCTCCAGACCCTAAGAGCAGGCTGAGGCTTGTCAGAGGTAAGATACAGATGGATGGTGGCCAGTCACTCACAAGGCCTGGGCACTGTAGGGAAACACATTCAATTTCCTGAAGACAAAGTATACTGAAGGCCAAATCCTGACAAAAATTTCATGAGTACTTTTCATTTTTTGATTTTCAGGTAAGAACAAGTCCTTTGTAAACTTGAGTTAATACTGTGTCTTTTTCTCAATACCAAGTTTTCTACTCATGCAAATTCAACGTCCCTTAAAAAGGATGCTAATAACACATTTTTATCGACAGTCACTTGTTATTACTTGCACCTTTCTTCTATTTAAGTTAGCAGCTACAAAAAAAAACAAAAACAAAAAAAACGATGGTATATTAAACCATGCAGCATTGGATGTAACATGGCACAGATGTGTGGAAGCAGGAAACTGGTATATTTCTTTCAATTATTTAAAGGTGAGATTAGGTCTAAAGTCGAAAGGAGGGTTTTCTACTTTTATCAAGAGCTATCCAACAAACTATGCAAGTAATATCAAAATTAAACTGATGGACGGAATATATTAATGTGTTGAATCAATGTTAAAGGCCATCTTTCCAAAACAAAACATAAGATCAATGTTCCATTTTCACAAATGTAGGTCAACTGAAAAGTGATTAATATCAGCAATCTGTGTTATAAGCTTGTGACTGATGTTAACGCAATACACATAATGTGTGTTGCAAAATATTGAAGCACAGCATATTTCATTAATGAAAATGCACCAAGATTGACTTATCTTGAAATCACTAGGAAGTACCATGAATCATATCAAACTTGTTTTCCTCTGCAATGCTGTGAAGTCCAACATTGATCCACAGTCAATCTGAATTGTGTATTTGTGCCAAACTAATGCAGATAATTAAAATATGATTAAAACACAAACTTTAAAAACTAAATTATTACTATAATTAAACATTGATACTTAAAATATCATAACACTACTGCATCTGTTTCCACCTCTCACATCGAATATGAAGTGTAACTGCTCCAGAAATCAAGCTTTAATTTCATTAAATGTAATTTGTCCTGTAGCCAAACATGATGTGTTTAAAAGCAAAAGTACAAACATCTGAAGGAATTAACGACAAGATGAGAGAAATGTTTTTATAAACATAAAAATGATAATTAATTGCAATACATAATGAGTGTAGTGTCCCATGTGAGCTCAATTTGTATGCTACTCAAGTTCCAAATCAGTCACTAAACTAACCACCTCAAAAGGCAGCTGTCTACCTAGGCCATCTGCCAACCCACCTTCTAGTTAACAGCAGCCGCTATTGAAACATCCATACGCTATAATTTCAGAAATCCCGTTTCAAATGCAATGCAACCATGAGCAATTTAAAAACTCCAGCACCTGTTATCTGCCTCATATGATTAATTATTTATGCCTCAGGTTTAAACAGCCAGCTCAGTATTGACAGACGAGGTACGCATTAGGCCCAGTCCTCAGTGTTGCTTTTGAAAACATTCTGCCTAGAAATCCACGCTAATGGCTCCTGCGTCACACTGAAAATTGGAAAGCAATGATTTGGGAACAGGTCTACGGTCTCTCAAATGTCTACTCGATGGGTACTAAGAACCAGGGGCTTTGAGGAGAAATGTTGATATCTCAAATAGCATCAAGCTAGCTTCTCAAAACAGCCTAATTTGCCACATTCCCAGAAGCACACGCAAGTTTGCAGCCTTACAGGAACAATATGTTGTGACAAACAAGCAGAGGCCAGCCCGTCAATATTTCTTGATTGTTCCTGTCATTCAAGTTTTAATTTCCTTAGTGAGAATGGTAAACATGTATTGATGCTTTGCTGGACTAACGGTTTTAGATTAGAGCAGGATTCTCAGAAAGAAAACATGTCTGACCACAGGACTTATACAGGAAGTTTAGTCCCATTTGCATTGCTATTGTAATTACTACCCAGCAAAATTCACAAAAAACACAGGAAATGTAAAGAGAACAGGAGGAAAGAGGTGTGGTTACAGTTAAAATATTTATATAAGGGTTAAAGGTCTTATGCCAGACCTACGGTGTTCATTTATTCCTTGTGGCGTACTCTTGAGGCATCATTACATTTATTAACTTTGAAATATAGACTAAGCTTTGACTCAGATGCCATATCACATGGCAACTAATACACCATCTACCTTTAAAAGTATAGCTAAAAGGCTCATGATATTAAATCCGGCTTATAAGTTAAGACCAGGCGTAACCTGTGGACGACCCTACCATGATAAGCCAACTGAAAGACCTTTTCTCCCACCGGCTTTGAAAGCCGTTGTTTGGGCCGTGTTCAGAAGCCAAGAGCACTGACAAATCAGGATCATTATCCATCATAGGATCCCTCAGGCCATGAAGGGAGTGAGATAAGACGCCCCTGAAGAAGAGATTTATTAGTTTTTGAGAAACCTGTTTTAGACCAGCGTGGCGTCCCAATTCACCTACTTATACTATAAAGTATGTACTGTTTTTGTGAAGAAAAAGTACATACTTTGAGTGTGTAGCAGAAAAGTAGGCAAGATTTGGGACATACTACGCCATAATTGCGTCTTTCACGGACGCTCTCTTGCTTAGTTACATGAATCCTGTCACTGTTTGAACTGCCCTGTCAATTATCTTGTCACAGTTCAAATCCACCACATTCAATTACTATTACTACTTCTATTTTAATAATACTATTTAGGATGGATAGCATGTGAATCGGGACTAGGGGGTTGAAGAGGAAGAGAAATGTACAGTCCTGAAAACAAAAGCTGGATTGTACCAGGAGGATTTAATTTTTCAAGAACAGCGAGACAAAGCAAGGACTCATGCACAATGATCATGAAAGGTAGTCACTGATGCTAGAGGCGGCACTATACGATTGATATTTGATTGATCAGCCATCCCACAATACAATAAGAAAATAAAATAAAAATGATGGAGCCTTAAGGGAAAACTGATGGTTTTACCCATCCAAATCAACTCTCATCTGTGGCTGAGCAATCTAATGTCATGTACTATTCGGTACTGCATTTATACATTTAATTATCCATTTGACGTCTTCTCTTCCCACCAAGAGAGGCTCAGCCGATTACTTTAATTGCATAAAAGTACCTTTAAGATGTGATAAAACTCAATAGCATAAAAAACTATTGAGTCCAGTACTTTTTTTAAAAATAATGGAGAAGCTACAGCTGCATTTTACTGTTTGTGATTGTTGAAGGACCCATGCAGAGTAAACCACTGCTATTAAACACACATATTAATAATAATAATAATTCATTACACCACCACCAATGTGCAGCATCCACCTGGATGATGCGACGGCAGCCATATTGCGCCAGAACGCCCACCACACACCAGCTTATTGGTGGAGAGGAGACAGAGAGTGATGAAGCCTATCAGTATATGGGGATGATTAGGAGGTCATGATGGACAGAGGCCACTGGGCAAATTTGGCCAGGACACCGGGGTTACACCCCTACTCTTTCGAAAGACATCCTGGGATTTTTTGTGACCACAGAGAGTCAGGACCTCGGTTTAACATCTCATCCGAAGGACGGTGCTCTTTGACGTATAGGGTCCCCGTCACTATACTGGGGCGTTAGGACCCACACAGACCATAGGGTGAGCGCCCCCTGCTGGCCTCACTAACACCTCTTCCAGCAGTAACCTGGTTTTCCCAGGTCTCCCATCCAGGTACTGACCAGGTTCAACCCTGCTTAGCTTCAGTGGGCAACCAGTCTTAGGCTACAGGGTGATATGGCTGCTGGCCTACAGTCTTCAACACAGTTTATTAGGTTTATTAGGCTGCTGTCACTATAAGAGTTTATGCACAGATCCAATATACTGTTACATCACATGCGTTTTCTCGCAACTATTTACGTCCCAAAACTGACTGTATTTACCTGAATACTTGGTTGGTCTGCTCACACCAACTACAGAGGGAGGGGTCGTGTTACTCTTACCCTGAGGGATTCTTGCACTTTCTGTCTTTGACAAGACATAAAAAAAACAGCCCATACCACAGGAAAGGTATAACAGAAATTTTAGTTCCTGAACCTGGTAACCGGCCCATGCCTACTTTCAAGCCACATATATATTTAGTGGCACATGCACCTTTAATCTTGGAACTGCTACTTGCTGCTATGAAACAAAACGATATAACTGAGCTCAGATCAGTGATGGGAACGTGCAGCAGCACCTGCCGAATGGTTTGGTGGAGAGGGCTGGCAGTATGCAACAGGAATACGGAGAGATTTCCTCCCGCTGCTCTAACAGAGATGGCACTGTTCGAGACCACCTTCCCCTGAACCTCACACGGCCCTCAACCCTGCTACTGCTTTATTTTCTTTCCTCTTCTTTTATTTATTCTGTTTCCTTTCAATGTTTCTCCCTGTCTCTCAAATGCAGCTGATTACTGGACTCTTGAGAAACAAGGGAGATGGACGGAGAGAAAAAAAGAAAGAAAGAGAAATTATGGGGTGGGGGGTGGGGGGGCAAAAAACAAACTGGTCTCATAGGTTAAACTATCTCTCTTGCAATCATTCTTGAGAAGTTCTGGCATGCTACAGAAATGTAAACAGATTTTGGTTGCAAGCTACTTCTATTAAAAAGAAGCACAGCTGTAAATTACATCATACACGGGCTATTAATAATACAAAGAATGTGTCTGGGAAGGATTACGTGGCCTTGTTTCTTGTGCAGTGAAATAACAGCTTGCAAAAAAAGGCACAAAGTGGTTCAAAAACTCCACAAAACACAACACTGCTTGAAGTCTGAAAGAGTTTCACCTCGCTGAATGTGCAAACAGCTGGCCGCAGTCAACACTTTAGTGAATGGCTGTATTATTGCGAACTCCCTTTTTTCCAGCACTCCATGCTTTGCACTTCAATTTTCTGCTTTTCTCCCTCTCTTTCACCCGCCTAAACAGGCCTGTTTGCTTTTAAAACAAACGTCACTGCGGTTTCATGGAAACAAACACTGCAGCTTGGCCTAGCTTGCCCTGCCCGAGTCATGTGCACAAAAACAATTACAGTAACAATTACATTTTAAAACATATGTCAAAAGCCAAATTAATGAAGCTTGATGCATAAACTCGGATGCATCCTCTGATGAATTTAGTGAAACTCTTATCTGACAATGGCCAAGTGGCATCACAAAAGTGTAATTCCCAACCAACCTTGATGTAGCATAAATTATGTGTTTACAACATGATCAGCAATGGAGTTCCATTCCTTGAGAAAGATGCCCTGCATGTGAAATATAATATGCACAATGAGTCGAGATTGCAGATAAGTTCTCAGGGTCTCACAGTCTTCAGCGGTTACTGCATTGTACGATCGCTATCGCTGTCCTCCTTCGTTGTGAAAACACATCTACGTGCCTTTGTCTGAGGGCACAACAAACAGAGGGATGGATACGGTCATTTACCGCTATCAAGTTAAATCTCTGACATGATATAAGAGTGATGGAGGACATCGAGCTTGTTGAGCAACAAAAAAAACTGAAGTGACTTAGCATTAAAGATCTACGACATGGATATAGGAAAGTCCGCACAGGAAGAGGATGAGGTGCGTTTCAAAGTGAGCAGAAGATGAAGAGAAGTTAAGATTGAGTCAAAGAACACCCAACCTGTATGACGACTTAAGTGTCTACACGGGACGCAAGCTGTTCGAAATGACAGCCATTATAATCAGTGACGCTGTCTACACTGGATGCGGCGCAATTCGGCACGACACGACAAATCCCCAACAGTAAACTTATGCCAGTTCTGTTTTGGATGTATTCCAAGCACTCAAGCTATTTCTGACACAAAGAACAAATGGAGCGTTTGCTTTGTCGCGTAAACTGTAGACACAATGTTACTTTCTACTGTGGAACACAAAAGATATTTTGAATTATGATTTGACTCTTTATATCCATACAATGAAAGTCAAACACCATTGGACCAGTGTTGTTAATAGTAACTAAAACTATTTAAAAAAATCGAATATCTAGGCTAATTGAACTGAAATAAAGGTGAAATAAAATAAAAAATATTAGATGAAAATCTTAAACTTAAACTATGTTGCCTTGGCAAATAAATAAGTTTATTTTGAAGTGCTAAAATAAAAAAAAACTAAACTAAAATAGAAAAATAAATATTTAAAGGAATAGTATGGCAGAAGCCCATAACATAATTTGGTAACACTTTATTTTATAGTGTCCTTGTTACATATGTTACATGTACTTACCATAGTAATAACATTAAATTACGCATAATTACATGCAACTAATCCTCAACCAAATCCTAATCCTACTCTAACCCTTTAGTAAGTATATGTAGTTGCTTAATATTACTATAGTACTCAAATTATGGGTTACACTTTATTTTAAGGTGTCATTGTTACAGTGTAATTATATATTTAAGTTTTAAAAATAAAAGTTAAATCAAACTAATAATAAATATTATAATCATATTTAAATAATACTAAAATAACAGTGAATTGGACCCCGTTGACTCACTGCATGGAAAAAAAGAAAAAGAAAAGACCTTTTATTAAAGATCTTCAGTGTTCCACAGTAGAAATAAAGACATAGCCTACATGTTTGGAACAAAAGAGTGAGTAAATGACAGAATTTTCATCTTTGTGTAAACTATCCACTTAGGAGAAGATTACAAGCCTCATGCTGCTGCAATTGAAAATTATTTAAGTATTTTTGATTTTAGAAAGAGAAGAAAGGGATGGCCGCAATACGCAAATTCTCCTACTTGCAAACTTCAAATCCCTCTCCGGCCGAGTCAACAGGAAATTGGCATCAATGACAAAAGACTCCTTTGCGTTGTCCTCTTCCATCATGAGGGTCAGCTACAGACATCGATAACCTTTACAGAGTCATACACTGTGACCAGCAAAGCGCTTTCAAATGCCACCCTATCCATCTTCACACGGCCCTCCTCAACAAATTGCACATTTATTAATTGGATGAAACAAGCTCAATGAAAGGAAGACAATTTCCAGAATTCCCAATAGTTAATAAATTAGAGAGTGCAGAAAAAGATGCGCAAAACAAAAACAATGACTTTTCCATCTTTAATTACATCTGAGAGACGACACTTTGGC
Source organism: Abramis brama (assembly GCF_963993115.1). Taxonomy (NCBI): domain Eukaryota; kingdom Metazoa; phylum Chordata; class Actinopteri; order Cypriniformes; family Leuciscidae; genus Abramis; species Abramis brama. Next base: position 6,689,379 of record NC_139985.1, read on the forward strand.
CTGAGCCTCAGTGATAAATGTTTCTGTAGTCATTAAAGGAAGAGTAGAACCAAGGTCCTAACCAAAGAACTAAAATAAATATAAATATTCCTCTCACGACTATTTGGCAATGAATTCCAATGAAGCAAACCAGTTTATTAAATGTAATTTCCATTAAGTTTCCATATAAGTTTCATTCCCATGCCCTTTTTATGATAATTTTTCTACATTCTGGTCCTAATGTTTCCAAATATGATTTCCAAATCTTGCAGACTTCCTAAAACATTGCAAAACTAAATCACTTCCTGTCGACAAGTGCAACACTGATTTATACAGAGCCAAAACTCCAGACTTGCATGTTTCATTACCGCTTTTCAGGGTGAATGATGGTGTCATGACTTTGCAGTAAAGTTCCTCAAAAATTGAAGTGAGATTCAGGTTGTTTTTCCATCAGGCGCAGTGTTGGTTTTGTGTTAAACCTTTTGGAGGGCTGCATAGTCTTATTATACAATAAATTACAATGTGTTTGAAAGGCAGAAGACAAATCTTCTTGGGGTATAAACTAAAAGAAGGAACTGTCTTTCCAGAGTTAGCCAACAGAGTTCTCTGAAAGGATAGGGGAAAATACTGAGCATGTGGTTTGGTGTCTGTTATTCATTCATCATAGTTGATGCTTTTGGAGAGCTATTTGCTTTGGATCACTGCTAGGGGGAAACCGTGTCACTACTCAAAGATACTTCCTGCCTAACAGGAAGCTAGTGTGATGGTTCCGCCCCAACCCTTCCTGTTCTGGATGCCAGTTAGCGTAGCACAGAATATCCGCCCTACATTAGTGTTTCCACAGCACTTTCCACAGATAACGCTAAAAACGGTCACCTCTGCACCCTATTGTACCTCATTGCAACACAAGTTGGCGTTTTAAGCACCCCTGACTCAACAGTAAACTTGAACATAGGTCATGGCTGCTTTCTCTGCTCTTACAGAATACAATTGGACCACATCTTTAGCTTTGGCAAACTCACTTCAGAGAAGCGATTGCCTCAAGCACAGTGCCATGATAAATGTGGACGGCCACCTTTACTCAACCTCAAGCAAAACATTGAGCAACCTGAGAGCGCCTGACTGAAGGACAAAGAGTGAAGACGACGAAGAGAAACAGACAGACATTTGACTTTCCATTGTTTCAAGGAGTTTGAGGCAAAGCGCCCAGATTTCTGTAATTTAAACAAGGCAATGCTGAAAATAAAACAGTCTCCTCAGCCCTTCACTCCAAGAATGCTTAAAACGCTACAGGAAAATATATATTTATTGCTTTGACAGAGGCATTCTTGCAAAGGGACTTTTAAGAATGTGAATATATTGCATACAAACAAGTTTTATAATCATTGCACTTGGGTTAGTAACAGAATCTCAACTAGGACTAGAAGTGCCGCATAAAATGAAGGAAACAATTATCAATTTATTAAATAATAAATTTGAAAATGAAAATGTGTACATCACTTTTCAAATGGACAAATAGACATTTAAAGTTGCTTTACTGGCACTCCTAGTCCTCCATAGAAAATAGCATTCAAACTAAGGGTCTACATGCATGTAACATCACAAAAACTGCATCAAAATAAGCAAAAAGGTGACAGGAAATATGGTCAAGCCACTATCTCTATGACCTAAGGGATAGAGAAAATGATGACAGCAGAATTCCCTTGCAATACAGCTTCCTATTAACATCCTGAAGAATTCACAGCATAACTTACAGATGATAATGACTTTGACAGTTGAACCAAAAAAAACAAACAAAAAAAACATGCTTTCTGAATCAGAAGCACGTTTTATTAGCATAAGCAATCTCTTTTAAGTTTTCAGCTGTTAATTAATTTCACTTCATGGAAGTTCTGTTTCGACAGGCCCTTCAAGCCGGCTTTCCTGTAGCCGTATCCATGGTTACTAAAGCAAAGCAAGGAAAAGTCATTTCAGGAGGGAGTTCTGTGAATTTGAGGTGTGAGTCTCTGTGTGTGAGCCAGATTGAGATTCCAGTGTTCAAAGGGAAAGACTAAAAGGAGCTTAAGGGGTGTGTGTGGGGGGGTGTGGGGCTCCTCAGAGTCATTCAGGCTGGCAAAGTTGTACAAGGGTATCAAATAAATTACAGTAATACAGCGACAAATGACAAATATGTAAGGAAACAGAGGAGTAAGCAACCACCTAGAAACCTCCATCTAAAAAACCCTTTAGAGTACAAGAGTGCTCGGCCACTTTTTCAGCGGCCTTTGTTCTGGAAGTATTTCTCCCATTCATTTTTTCTCATAGGGCTTTTAAAAACATCTTTGTTAAAGAATTATAAGCCATGAACCAAAATAACCAGCCACAAGGTGAATCAAAAACATTACAAACTTTGATTTGAAGCAAAAAAAAGTATTTGAAAATCGGACCGTTACAAGACTACAATGTCATGAAGCATTGCGAATGACAATCGAAACTAAAAATGATTGAAAATTATGAAAAATGTTGATAATAGATACAGAAGCAAAATATTTTCAGTTTATTGCAAAACATGCACATAAATATTTCAGTAGTTTGAGAGTGTAGAGATTGACTACGTCATTCGCAGTGCTTCATGGGATCGGGAAGGCACTCAAGAGATCTTTTAGCGGGATTTTCTAGTCACGATTCTCTGATTGTTGGAGATTTCTTTGCAGAATCATGGGTTTTTCATTATAAATGTAGAACTGCAACTTTAAATGTAGCAAACTGATGGCTTCAACAACATACAACATAAATTAACAACATAGCTCTTAGTAGGTCTGTCTTTAAAAGTTTATAAATTACTGTTGAAAATCAGTCCCGTTATGGAGAAAATGAATGGGATTTTTACTTCCGGAACTTGACTGTTTTGCAATCTGATTATTTGATTGTCATTTAAGAAATATACGCAACTTACATCTGCGAGTGTGGATGAGAAAAATAATGGGGCACTGGGTCATGTTAATGGCTAATCTTTGGCACTCATAGTGTCTCGCGTGTATGTAGTTGGAATCACAACACTTTAACCTTGAATAGCTCAGGTTTCCGGCGCTCGTGCCGACTATAAAATGGGTCTTTTATTCCAGACAGCCCCAACAAGCTTTCCCTCTGGAACATATACAGCTCTCCTCTTACGTACTGTGTGCAATCACATGGTTTTCTTACCCTTGCTCACTGTTTCCTGCATTTCTTTCATGTTTAAAGAACCTTTGCACTCAAGGCTTGGAATTCAATGGATGCAAGATCCTAAAGGAATAAGCGAACTGAACTATTCCTTCAAGATGCTTTCCGTGATGAGATTCTCTTACTTTAATGTATGCAACTCTATAATTGTGGCTCACTGTCACAGTGTTTGTCAACTTAATCAAAGCATTTAGAACCCCCAAAAAATGGTTTTATATCCTATATTTTTCCCTTCTAACCACTTTCTTCTCTATAGACACATGCACTTCTCACAATCAGGTAGCTGTGTATCCTGCCATTATTGATCTCAGTGTCCCATCTCCTGCTACAGGAGTGGTGTGAAACACAGCTGCCCCAAGCTAATGATTAGCCCAGTGGTGGGGAAACAGCCCTGACACCAACTGTTCAAAGGTACAGGATAACTAAGAGGCACTATACTTAGGAAAACCTTTATAAACAATGTCTTAAATATTGTGTGGCAGAATGTCAGAATTCACTGGAACTGAAGAGCATGAAACAAGATCAAAATGTTAAGGCTGAAGAGTCACACAACCGGGTTGAAATGGTTGTAAAAACTTGAGGGAGAAGCTCTCCACTGAATTACCTTTCACTCACTTTCTCTTTCATTATGTGGGTGGATCTTTGAGGGCTGTAAACGTATTCCTCTCTCTCTCTCTGAGGTTTTTCACAGTCTGCTCACGTTATGCTGCCCCACAAAGAGTCTTTCTGTGGCAGGGCACAAAACTACAGGCCTGCGGAGCACGACATAATTACAAATCACAAAGCCCTCAGTACTGCAGGCCAGCCCCAGCTGCATTCTGCACCCTTTCCAAACCCCAAACACACTCTCCTGCCATTCCTCTCTCGACTGACTGAAATCCCTCCTATTTTCTGTTTTACTACACGCTTTCCCTTCCCAGTAAAAAACAGGTCTCACTATCTTCCTAAATCATGCATGAAAGACTTCAAGGATCAGTTAGGCCAAACAAACAACACACGTTTAAACACTTGTTTCGATTGCTTAGTCAGGACCAGAGCCCCCTACAGGTCTCTTTTTTACATTATATTATTTGGCTCTGAACTGCTGCATAGGGATGCATCCATATTAAAAGTCTGGATAATACAGATAATCCATAAATGTTTTTGTTTTTTTAAATAAATTCAAAACAAAACTCAAATCAATAGTTTAAAACGCTACAAGTGAATTTAGGCATCACAGAATTACACTGGCTAGTATGAAAAATGGATATTAGTTTTAAGATTTGCAAAAGATTACATTTAACAGTGTTATTAAAGTATTAGTTATTTTTATTAAATCTAATTAAGTAGGCTATATAATAGTATCAATTAAATTATAATTGTTTAAATATTAACTTTAATGGCAAAGGTAATCTTAATGTAAAAATAGGGGAAACAAGCATGCACAATTAAATATCAACTTATTTCAAATATCGATGTAAAAAAAACAAAAAACTGATATGCCCATCTCGAATCTAGAGTCCACAAAAAATGCTCTGTGAAAACGGCCTTATTATGATGAGATAAGTCCATCTGGGTATAAGCGGCAGTAAAAAAGAAGACTCAAATCACTCCATTTCTCAAACTTTCCAAATTTTGCAATTCATTCCCCTGCATGAGTCATTTGTTATAAGTACTTAGGAAGCGCTGTTTTATCATCCTTCCTCATGAGTCCCTGTCTAATCAACAATCGAGGGATTTTTTTCTTCATTGAGATGAAGGTCTTACTTAATCCAACTTCTAATCATCCTCTCAGCAGCAGGCTGATGACAGCCGTGGTTGTCCGAGATAAGAGGGCACAGATTCAGGCAGCTGTGGCTCCGGACATGCACACCATCCGCCACCTACACACATACTGAAAATACATTGGGTTATCTTGAAAAAAAATTGACCATCAGAGCTTGTAGCAGTGTGAGTCAGACTGATCTTGTACCTGCCACACATCTTGGATTAAAGCAGGAAGTTGAAAGCAGGAAGTGGTGCAATTTTTTGAAACAAATAAGGTATAACTGCAACCTCTCTAATGCAACTTCTTCGTTAAAAATAATTTTGGAGTGACCGTTTTGGGAAAAATGTCAATGAAGTGGCTTCTCAGCAGTCTGAGCTGGTTAAGAGGCCTGAGGCAGGATTGCAAGTCAGGTCTTCAAACGGTGTTTTCCCCAGTAAGATGATTGCCTGTTTCCTCATGCCTTGGGTTAAAAGAGGACAGGTATGACATAGAAGACACAGGCTAATTGTGGAAAAAGCCAATTCTATTCCAGCATCTTGAAATGAAATGTCGGGACGGATATATACGCAAGCTCTCCCACCCAGACAGAGCAGATCAGAGGTGTACACTTCATTTCACATTCAATGCTTAATTACCCCAGCTCGGGCACTACAGTGGCTGTTATAGCAGCATTCATACCAATCCAAGAGCACTTTTAAAAGGGAGTCTTTCAATCATCCTTGTTAAAGAGTGAGTTCTACGTTCATTTCACATGCTTGGATTGGAATCATGACAGCTGTATTATCATTATCAAGTATGAATTTTAAATTCCACCGCATAATTAAAGTGGATTATGCAAGCAACAATAGCAACTAGGCTTGCTGCGATAGTCGGTGTTACACGGTGTTCAGCCGCAACACTGGTTACATCACTTGCCCACTGCGGCTCCGCTCCCCACCGTTGTTTTGATTTTTTATAGTAGGCTAATAAATAATTTAGTTCAGTTAAAGAACAGACACTACAATTAAAAACTGAACGTGTCTGCTCAATGCAGTGAGAGCCAAACAAGAGTCACAGCAGCAGGAATCAGTTCAGAAATTCGTTTTGTTAATAAAGCCGTGCTTATTAATTTTGTTGACAAAAGTTCTATGTTTAATACAAACGAGTTTGTCATTGTATTGTTTTGTTGTTGTGTTTTTCATTAAGAATAATGAACCCACCATTCAAGTAAATGCTACCCCTGAATTGCAGCCAATTCGAAAGTAAAATGTGCACGGCCGCACAGGCATTCATAACGGTGCGTGTTCACTGGCGCAGAGCGAACGTTTTTAGTTAATTCCTATGAAAGTTGAGCGGAATGAACTGAAAAGGCTCGCTCAGCTCCGTGCCAGTGTATACGCACCATAAGCAATTTAAAAGCGAGGTGAAAAAGCGGGAAAAACACCAACGTCCTCCCCCCGGTGATACGGGTATTACCAGTGTTGTCACACGTAGGTTAACCGGTCACAGTCACGTCCCTAGTGGCAACTATTTCTACATTTACCTAAGAAAATGTGAGTGATGCTTGCCTGTGTAAAACTACAATGCAAGGTTACTAATGTCTACAAACATTCTGTTACTTGAAATAAAATAAACGGTAACCGAAAAACTATGTACTAAAAAAACTTAAAATAAAACAAATATAAAATGAATACATGTTTTTGTCCATCTAATTGCATTTTAGGAAAGTAATTGCAAACCTTTCCTAAACAAACCATATGCTTTGAGATATCATTCAAGTTCATAGCACAATCAGTTTGGGTTATGCAATACATTAATTTGGACAAACCACTAACCCCAACTATGAGCAACAGTAATTGCATAGGTTATCAAACTAATTAACAACAATAAGGCTATAGCTAATGTTAATAGCTAATGTTATTTGCCAATGACCAGCTCAGATTCATCTCAGATAATAACATGGATGTTTGGGAAAGTCCAGAAAAGGTCAAGAGTGTTTATGACTTACAACGGACACACACACACACACACACACACATCTTCCAGCTTCTGCTGAGACTCTCACATGAGAGCAGAAGGAGGGACTGAACATTTGTAGCACATCACAATTCCCGGGAGTGCAGCGTGGCACATGTAAATGTGTGTGTAACGGTTCTATAGGACATTTCCGGGCACCATGCCCTGCCCGCTCCGTCTTATCAGCTGTAGAGACACAGAATTGCCAGCTTTTATGAAAGGCTTCCAGAAGCTCATCTAATCCTCTGGCAGAACGGATCTACGCGAGCAGTACGTCAGCAGAGCTCCATCACAGAGCCAAAAGACAGTTACAATCACAGTTATGATTACAGATGTGTCAGAAACGACCCTAATCTTGGCATACTATCAACACTACTTCACTTTGATTTTGTGTGTGTGCATTCAGATACGAGAAACATGATGGAAGTGAAAGGTTTTTCACATGCAAAAAAGACTCCACATGACAGTCACATAATAAATGTACTTCCTCTTTTCTTGTCTGCTTGCAAAACCATCATCTTATACCAGAGCATGAATATACGACTGAGTAGAGTTCAAACAAAGCTGTAGTCCATGAACACATCATTAACTTTATTTTAAGAAGTATACACCATTGAGACATCTTCCTTCTATATGTAATTATTAAGCTCAAACTCTAAAACATGAAAAGAGAAACGAGGCACACGATTGAGATTGAAACTGTTACCGCAGTTTCACTTTTTTTGCGGACACGTCAAGTCTCTCTTGGCATTTGGCCGCCTTTCAATTGCAAACGTGTGGTAAATCGTCACATTTGTATAATAAGGTTTATTGCATTTGTGAAGAAGTTGCCAATATCTAGCTCTACTGGATAAACATTACCTCACTACAAAGGGAAGACAGGATAATCTGAATATAGACTTGGTGATTGTTGTTACACTTAACAGCATGATCAAATCCTTGTTTAAAATTGGCCAAACAACACTGAATTTAATCTTTAATATTTGGCCACATTACAATAGCAATGCTACAGCCAATGTAATTTAAAAAAAAAAGAAAAACACGTGGACATCAAAACATGCAAACTCAGAGTGAATGTTTAAACTTTTATTACGATGACCTACGATGAATATTGGAAATGGTGCACGTTGCATTCCCAGATGAACGTCATAAGCAACCCAAACTTACAGCATATGCAAAGATGGAGTGTGTTAACCGAGCTTCTGAGACGCGCTCCACACATGTAAATGATAACAGTGCAACACTTTGCTTTGAAACACAAAAGCGCGTCAGACTTTAAATGCGTTCCCGAAATGCACGTTATTGGAAACCCAAACAAACAGCACATGCAGAGACTGAGTTGGTGTGGAGCAGCACTTCCTGTGTACGGGGCTGCTCATATCCACTGGTCGAAACACGTAACCTGCATTTATTTACATTTAAATCAAGGAACCGTGACAGCCTTGATCTGGATGTAATTACATGGCAAGTTACCAAGCTATGGTCTATGCTTTATGGTAAATGATCTAGATGGTAAGTGAGTGTTCAAAAACTTGTTCAAATAATTGATGATTTTTGCAATTCCATTTGGTAATGATTTTTGCTGTGGATTTGTCATAATGGCTTTAAATTGTGTGTGTGTGTGGGGGGGGGGTACTCAAAATCAGGTCACTTGCAAGGAAGGGCTTGACAATTTGCCCCTGAATTAGTGAAACAGGATGGGCGTGTAAGCTTCCTGTGGCAAATGAACAAAGGGATAGCACCAACCTCAGTCTCAGCATTGACTGAGACAAATGGTAAATGGACTGCATTTATATAGCGCTTTCACAGACCTATGGCCACCAAAGCGCTTTACATTGCCTCACATTCACCCATTCACTCACTCATTCATACACCGACGGCGGTGTCAGCCATGCAAGGCGCCATCCAGCTCGTCGGGAGCAGCTGGGGTTAGGTGTCTTGCTCACGGACACCTCGACACTTGGTCAAGCGGAACCGGGGATTGAACCACCAACCTTTCGGTTTGTAGACAACCTACATGAACCACTGAGCCACTGCCGCCCCAGTGCAGACAAGCCAAAAGAGGAAGTGGTTTGGGGGACAGAGCAGGAAATGACATCATTCCTTCAGCACCAGCTTTTTAAAACAGGGATTGAGAGACAGCAAAGTAACAGCTTCTGTGGTTGAGAAAGACTCTAAATAGATATATATATGGCTATAAGTATAGTGCAGTATAACAGCATAACATAAATATAACAAACATTGATTTTGCCATGCCACCAAAAATAACCATTTTGGAAGCCCGGGCTACTGTTAGTTGCCCTTACGGCCATTTACATTCTCCAGACTCTCCATGATAATTAAAATCAATGTGACTTGAACAGCTGAATTGGGGAAAAGGGCCAAGCGAGAGGGACAAGCACAAGTTGTGCCTGTTGAGCAGCCATTAAATCAAAAGTGAAAGGAAGACATTATACCAATTAAGGCTGAACATCAGCTATGGGGAGAGGACTGAATGTGTAAAAGAAATCAGGACAGCATGAACTGGATCCCAACACAATGCTAAACCAGGACGCCAGTGGCCACAAAATACATCTAAAGTAGGGATGTGCAAAACTACATAATTTCATAATCGACTAGCTGGTAGGTGTTTGTCAGCCTTAAATAGCCCTGTGTTATTATGCTGGTCATTTTCATAAACAGATTCATCACGTGCTTACATAAGGAGGAGATTGACAGAATAGGACAAAAGTACACAAAATAGAATAAAAAAAATCTAGATTAGCCTCTAGACTAGTCATTCTAGAGTGTATGCTAACACAGGAATGAGGGAGAGCATTCGTTGAAGACTACAGCGTAAGTGTTTTCCCTAATGAACGCTTTGCTTTTGTGCATTGCACTGCAAACACAGACACAGAGAATAGCGGGCCAGCATGAATGAGCAATAGACTAAAAAGGAAATGGGAGTTTCGGTGGTTTTCATTTTCACTCCCTCCACCCTGCACCTCTGAGACAGAGTTGGCTGATCTTTCTTCTCCCAAGCGGCTGGCACCATCTCTTCATGCCCCACAGTCCCAAGAACAAAGATCTGTGCTGCATCACCTCACTGTCTCACTCTCTTGTCAAGGTTTAACAAACCTGCCTCTTACGAAAATGAGAGAATCTGTGGCTAATTACAAGATGTAATAAACAGAGCAGTTCCTAACAAGCTACTATAGCCGCGTTTCCACCGCAGGAACTTTCCCCAGGAACTAGGAACTTTCTCTCTCTCTCTCTCTCTCTCTCTCTCTCTCTCTATGTTGAAAGGAATGGCTACTGTTCTCTGCTTTTCAACAAATCATTTGCACACACATTTATGTCATTTTTCTATCTGAAGCTTTGCCTGCATGCATGCAACATGACGGTCTCTGTGTTTAGCGCGAAAGCCCACGTGATTGCTGCCGGCTCGGGATAAAATTCATGCAGGACAGTCGTGCCGTGTACCAGCTGCTTTGACGCGATTATCAGTTAAACTGACTCGCAACGTGTGCAATATCTCACGACCTCCCGAGTGTCCGAACTCGCACCGTGTACGCCCGCCCTAACGGGTTTTAAGATCGATACTTGGCAAGAGCGCATCGAGAATTGATCGTGGGAGTAAATATCGCCATATCGATATTTTGGCGCACCCCTACTTTTGATCGCATTTTGATAAAGTAGTAAGACGGTTTCTCTATGGCCTGATGATTCATTTATAATAAGGCTAAAGACATGTATTTTAGTAAGTAAATGGTGTCAATTTTCATTTCATGTTCACTTTAACAGCAATGCAGTAAATAAAAGCATTTATATAAAACATATACAGTATAGGCTATTACTCCAGGGCCCGTATTCATAAAGAATCTTAATGCAAAGAGTAGCTCCTAGTGGCAAAATTCTAAGAAAATTCTTAGAAATGTGGGCGTTTACTCTTAAAATTAAAGAAAAAATCCTAGTAAAGAAAAAAGTAATTCAGGAAGCATCTTAACCCTTAAAAGAGGTTTTAAGGTTAAAATTGTTAGGAGCACGGACGAGGACTTTTAAGAGGCTTAAGAGTTTCTTTAGCAGAGGAGAAAATGGCAGAAAGACGAAGAGGGAGAAGAAATGTGTTGCAGACAATGGATGACAGTGAGTTAATAAGACGCTATAGATTAGATCGTGCAGGGATCATGTTTGTGACAGATCTTTTTAGAGACACGCTAATATATCCGACACAGCGCAGAAATGCCATAGCGCCAGAAATGAAAGTAATCACTATACGATATTTGGCAACTGGGAAAGTTCCATGTTTGATACATTAAAACCAACATTCAAACCACCACTTAAATAGACATGCCAACAATCAGTGTAATTGGAAAGAGTGGAACAATTTTTATCATTCTAAGCAATCAAATACCTTATAGGAAATTAACAGCATGGAAAATAAAAAAAGGATTTATATACACATATAGGCCTATAATGTGTGTGTGTGTGTGTGTGTGACTCTGAGAGAACGGTCAAATAGGAAAAATTACGCATGTAATTTCAAAGTGAAGGCTTAGAATAGACCCTATACTTAAAATCACTTTTTTTTTTCCTTCTTGGACAACCAACCAATCACAGTCTTCAAAAGATTGTGTCATACATAGCAACGGGGTCAACCCCGCCTCCTCACTAAGATAAAAGTTTTTGTCTTTTCCTTACTCAGAGTTGCTCTCAGATCGGTCCCGAATCGCTTTTAAGCTAAGACTCCTACGTAAAAGTTTTTAAGCTAAATTAAGAGTTTTCTGAGAGGATTCTTAGAATCTTTATGAATACGGGCCCAGATCCACAAGATAAGAATCACCCCTGCTCATGCTTCTGTAAAGATCATGTTTGTTCTAGCCCAAGGGGACATCTTGTCAGCGTAACAATCCACGAATGAGAGGCTTCTGCCACAAGGCACATGAGCAGCCTACCTTAGTTATACACATCATAACCCCAATGTTCAATGAATAAAGGACATTGGATACATAAGATGAAATGCAATCTGTCGGCCATTTCCTGAGGTAAAACAAATGTAAACCCACTATAGAGGTGACCTTTCACCTTCCTGATGACGTTAGAGGTTATGAACTTCTGTTCAGTGCATTTCAGTAACCTCCGGCAAAGACTTTAGATAAGTCGCTTTTTCCACCATGGGCTTTCTAAGTCATCGCCGTTTACAATAGCTGCATGTCGTTACTGGTTCTTATGGGTCAGATTGAAGTAAACAAAGAGAGTTTTCTCTCTCTCTGCAAGCAAAACGGGACGATTCAGTGAAGCACTCAGTGATGCACTCACGCAGACGTTCGTTTACAGAATGGCAGGCACGTATCTGGTCTGTTTAAAAATACAATATATTCCATATTACAATATATACAATAAAAATACAATATATTCCGTCACATATACAACAAGTTCCATCTTATGCAGCTTTAACTTCATGCATTCAAAGGATAGTAAAATATGCTGCACAACCATTTGCCATTTTTCATGTCAGCAAACCAGCAAAGAGCAGGTCTGCACAATGTCATCAACACCACCTTGTCCCACACAAACAGATGGCCGGGCCAGCGTCCATGATCCAACTCCTAATTTCCGGGCACCTCGCACATCTATGCCAACGTTCTCTTTGCTCTTACAGCAGTGTGACAGAGTGCTGTGTTCCCACTTAGAGGTGAGCAAAAGCGAGCAAGCTCTGGTCCTGGTGTAAAATGGAGCCAGATGGACATTATTATCCAACGAGGGACAGTTTCCACTTCTCAAACCCTACAAGGAAAGCTGCTAAAGAGCAAATAGAAAGACTTTAATCAAATCGGTTCAGAGGAGAACAGAAAAGGTCAGAAAGGAAATCCCAGTTGGGTTTGCGAGAGACTGCTTGTCTGTAAAACTTTATTATCACATGTCATTATCATCAACACTATTGTTTTCTATCATGGATGTGAAAAGAACGTGTCTGGTTTTGGGGCTTGAGGGAATAAAATCTGAACACAGATAATAGGCTACATGCACACAATGGGTTTGATCAACATCGATTCTACAAAACACCACAAATTCTGTCATTGCTTACGCACCCTCATGCCATTTGTGATCACATCCATTCAAATAGAGCATGTCAAGATGGTTCACCAGGTTTCAATTAAATTTTTCACAATACATAGGCCTATTTTCTAATGTTTCTACATTACAATTTAGAGTGATCTGTTATCAGAGGTGACTGTGTCAAGTAATGTCCATATTTAAAAAATCTACAGTTCTAAGATAATACAAATCATGAAGGTAGCTAATATTCATTTATTCATTTATGCAACAATGGTCTAATTATTACAATACATAGAACATCTTTGGTTTGATGTCACTTTGAGTCCATTTAAATATAGCAGCAAATAAAGTTTGACATCAATGCCATATTACCATTAAACTAATTTTCTTTAGAAAGCAAAGGCTATTTTATAGTCACTGATGTCAAACTTGCCGCTATATTTGAATGGACTGGACTCAAATGTGAGTGAGATTTGAGAGCTATGGCGGAAAGAAAGACTTTCAGTGAATACATTTAATTTCAGTCTGATCTTCATACAAAGCTGTTACAAATGATAAAAGCTGTTAATGCATGATAAAATCCCACAAAGCATTCAGCAGATTAGCCTACAGAGAAAAAGAGCAGTTACTCTTTTTGCACTTGCAAATTTTAATAACCACTATGAGATTCAGTAATTTAGTGGCTAAGATTAATCAAACTGATAGAAAGCAAAAACTATTTAAAGCATACCGAGGTATATGCATAAGCATAGGCTAACTGATTAATTATACATTCACAAGCGCCAAGTAAAAACACTGATGAAAGCCCCTTTAACTCATATATCACTGTATCTTAGTGATATAAAAACCTGGTCAAGGTTTTTCTGTGAAGATACACTGTTTATATTTTGGTACCAAACGGATCACTTAAAAAGTTAAGCCACTTTTTATGGAATATAGCCTATTAAACAACCCTTGACCTCACCAACAAGCAACTTCTAGGAATCCAGAAGACTTTCTAAGTAAGTGTCATACTTCACTGCCCCACAGTTAATGTTGAATAAGTTCAACAATGCGCTGGTCCTCTAGCCAGGTTACTGAAAGGATTATTTTGAAAGCAAAAATAATGCAAAAGCAGCAAAAACAATGGCTACGTTTACATGCAACCAAATAATCCATTAGTAATCGGATTGACAGCTCAATCGGACTGAAAAGCCTTCATGTAAACCCATTAATAATCGATCAGAATAAAATTTTGATTGGATTGAAAGGGGTGGTTTATTCCTTTTCTAATCCGATCCAGAGAACATGTAAACACTTGATCGGATTGAAAACCGTAGAATGACGTAGAAATTAGCGTAATGACGTATGGAACGAGCTGCTCTTCCTGTTGAATAAAGTGTCACATAAATACGTCATTCTAAAATTCATTCTACAACGTCCCACCAGTCCTTCTTTCGGATTCTCATCCACAGACGACACGGCACAACAGTTCATATGCTCATTGTCTCCAAATTATGACCAGAAATGGATAAATATTAAGTCTGCTGTTTAAAAAAAATAAAGAACCAATGTAGGAGAATAGTTATTATGCGCAAACAGCAGGAAACCGTATATTCGTGGTGTTTGCGCATGTCAAAAAATCTATTCCGATTTGAAGCTTGTGACATATAAAAGCGCACATCAACCTGATCGCATGTTTAGCGTTCATGTAAACACTACATTCAGATTCATCAATTGGAATGAAAACAGTCTGATTGACACAAAAGTTGTGCATGTAAACATAGCCACTGTGTCGGAGCAAAAACAATTCTGGAGCCAAAGGACTCAATGAGCATTCTGACCTTGCTTTGAGGAAATATTTGAGAACATTGTGACGGACCATTGAGCTTGCCTGACATAAAAAACCTTTCGAGGACAGATGCAGTTTGATTTCATCAGTCTGATATGCACTGCTCATCAGAGCATGCAAACTGGCGAGAAGGGCATTATAAGGCCATTTTTCACATTAGAATAGCTTAATAATCAACTACTTCCAAACCCAAAATTAACAAGAGCACAGCAGTTAGGGAAAGTTTTCTAAATTCTGTAAATGGTTTGTCTTGAGTCTAAGTTTAATCTAGTGATTTGATCTAACTGTGGTCCTTCCATGTCTTTGGTGGATAGTGACCAGACCAATAAATATTAAATATCAGACCTGGATAAAATACATGAAAGCCTACTTGCTGCATCTATTGCTTGGTGTGCATGTGCATATTTGAACAAACTTTATTATAACAAACTACTCAATCTTTGATGAAAAAAATCTTAAGATGATTTCAGAACAACAAAACTTCAGATCCAAAGATCAGATCTATCAAGTCATTTTCAAAAAGCGTTGTTTCTTTAAATTTGCTTTCTGTTCTTTAGCTTGAATCACACCGGGCAGGATTCAAAATCAGGTCTGCTGCCAAGAGAGTATGCGCTCTACTGACCAGGCCACGCCCCCTATGTGTCATGATTTTTTTTAATCATAATCGTCTGGTCACCCTGTCAGCAGACCAGAGAAGAGATCTGCCAAAAGACAGATATAAACCCTGAACGCAAATGCTAGAGACCAAAGTAAATATAAACAACCTACTAAAACCCAATACCCCTCACAATATCTTCTGCCCAGAGGAAATGCAGAGCATTACGTCTCCATTACTAAAAATGCAGAATAAGAACCAGACACAGCCTTGTCAGTAGCAGTAAGAGATCACACACACACACATATCCACACAGCCTGCTATTACTATAATCATATAGTGGAGGCCTACATTATAACTACACACCACTAAACATAATAAATCAGCTCATTCTTGCAACTAATTATAAGCATAATCATCTGGGGCCAGATGCATTTAACCTGCCTTTAGACCCGTGACAGCGGAACCCTAAACAGACCGGCCGGCTTTTTCCACTGAGCGATCAACAGAGAAGGCAAATAAGGTGTGTAAATGCACAGCGTGATTTCCATGTGGTGAAGGACCATTACAGTCATGCTGACAGGAGACAGTAACAGTTCCAGTTTGCAGTCATCTTTCCAGCCCAAAAGGGCTTAATGGGTTTTTGTGTCTGTTTGTTTGTTTTGGGGCCTTTTGCCAAAAGCCTGTCGGCATTTATATGTCAGTACAGTAAGAGTGTGAAAACAAAACAGCACACAGGATGAGAGATTGTGTTCTGGGAGTTATCCTCGCTCTATTTATCACCATCAACGCTATTAAGCCCGGTGGCTAAAGCAAAGAGGCGAAAGCACGCATCAGTTAAACAGGTTCTGTCAAACCTATTAAATGGGATCAGGGAAGCATCACAGATGCAGAAGCATGCTTGACTATGTTCTTTTGCAATTTGATAAGAGTAAAATTACAGCGCAGTGTCTCCAGAAATAATTCAAATTAATTTAAACATGAAATATTACTCCTTTTACATGACTTTTCACACATTTAACCCAATAAGAACGAAAGTACAAATTTCACGTACACTCATGCTGCAAGCAAAGGTCTGGAGATGTTCAGACTTGTCTGATGAGTGCAATGGCACAAATGAATATTTCCCTCTGCCAGTAAAAGGCAGTTAGAACAATACAGGACTAGAATAAATAAACAGAGCCATGTGCTGGAATTCACTGTGAAAGATTAAATTTGATCAAAGTTCAGAAAACTTTAAGGGTAAGCCGAGCTAAAGAATCATTCCTGGAATTAAGAAAAGTCTGCACAATTGTATTGTTAACGGAGTTTCAGAAAGATGTTCAGGGGAGGTAAAGTTAAAAGCCTAAACTCAGAGCTCATGGAGCCTGGAAATACAACTTTTCCCTACATCTGCCTCAAGCTAAAAATAGTCCATCATCCATCCAAGCCATGCAAAACTCCCCTCTGAACCAAAAGTTTGACTTTTGACCAGAGGGGTGGAACAGAGGTTGAGACATCGGCCCGTGTGAGACCGACCACGTCTTTTCCAAACTCAACCAACTTTTCCAAACCAGAGGTCTTTTCCTGGCATTAGAAGTAGTTTTGGGATTAAAACGCAATCATTTTGAGAAACTGGTGGTGATTCTAGGGAATAAGATTGCATTTGCCCTAAAAAACTAGTATGTAAAATTCTGTTCAATGTTGTAACTCGTTACTTTTAAATTGGGAAGTGACTTGTCTATACGTGCGTCATTTAAACCTCCTCAGAGTCAGACAGTGACTCAAACCCCTAACCTAGTGTTTACTCTCCAGATCTGCTATTAAAACACAGCCCACTGAGAACTACAATTAAATGTAGTAACTGACAAGGGAAACATTATTAGGATTGTTCATGGTTACTTAACTGAGTAGGTAGGTGTCCTGCAGACTGACAAGAAAACTGACTCACTAGAATAGAAAGCTTAAAATTAGGGTCTAAATGTATTACTCAAATTAAAAGTTGGATTGGAAAAACTCAGCGGGAATGTTACCATCATACATTTCTATGATACCTAAAGATTCTCCATAGCACATTTGTGGAATATTTCTCACATAAAGATACAAAACAAGGAGCAGAATCTAATTTGTGTGACTGGCATGGAAAATGGCTCATCTTGTATATGATGCTGGAAGTGTTTCATACATATGATTTTTTGATGGGATAAAAATACACTAAAATGATTCAGACAATTGACAAGCTTAATGCCTGTAAGAAATATTTGTATTTCATGCTTTTTTAATTCACCCTCCACTAAAGAGTTAATTTTGGACACTGCTTGAAATCCAACTTGTGTTTGAGGGACAAACACCCTCATGAAAGATATCTAACAGGTTTTGTTTGGCATATGAAACGTGAGAGAGAAGAAAACATACAAAATGACTAACATGGTCTCCCTCGCATATATTTTTTAAGTCAACGCAGTGGAATGCCAAAGCAATTTTCTGAGATCATAAAGTAAAATTCAAAAGGCTTTAGAACGCACAATAAAAAGCTCCACACCAAGCATTTCATTTCCCAGCAAGAGTCCTTAAAGCAGTACAATACACAACCCCTGCCAAAAATGTACTTTCAACACTTTCTTTGGTTCAGGGTGCATGTTCCAGGCTTCTGTTTGGGCTTGAAGCCTTCCAAAAACATCCCCCCACAGAATTCCTGCATTTCTGTCAAAACACAGTTCGGACCAGGCCAAAGTGCATGCTGAGTGTGAGTGTGTGTGGCCATGCTGCACCACAAGGGATGTTGAGAGTGATCACAGGCACTGTCAAAACATTCCCTCAACCTCTCCCCTCAGTCACACTGAAATAACCCGTTTCCAAATCTTTGACGTACTTCTGTTTTTCTGTGATTGAGAAAGTTTCATACATGCACTACCAGTCAAAAAAATGTGGAAACACTACAGTGAATTTGTTTCTCAGGGTCTTTTACAACTTTTTGATCTAAATTTCATCCTTACAATGGATGATTTGGGTCAGATATTGAAACATTTGTGGCATTTAAAGGGTTAGTTCACCCAAATATGAAAAGTATACCATAATTTACTCACTCTCAAGCTATCCTAGGTGTATATGACTTTCTTTTTTCAGTCAAACACAATCTGATTTATATTTAAACGTATCCTGTAATCTATAAATATGGATATTTTTCTTACGAAAACGCATTGCTTTGCTTCAGAAGGCCTTTATTAACCCCCTGGAACCGTATGGATTACATTTATGATTATGCTTTTTAGGGCTTCAAAATCCAAGTTACCATTCACTCCCAAGTCCCATTATAAAGCTTAGAAGAGCCAGGATATTTTAATATATCTCTGTGTTTGGCTGAAATAAGAAATTAATATACACCTAGGGTGGCTTAAGGGTGAGTAAATTGTGGGAGAATTTTACTATTAACCATTTACGTTTTGATGCCTTTTACTATTACTCTAAAGTTTGGGAAATAATCATAACTACAAAAAGAGTAGGTGTGTGTATACACTTTTAACTGGTAGAGTAATTTTGTGAGGAAATAATACAAATTTTTTGTTGAGTGCCAAAAACGACGCCATCATTTCTTCAGCTTTTCAAATGACAAGTTTGCCTCAATAAATTAATTAAATTTAAAAAAAAAAAAACTTAAATACAAGATTTATAAAAGCATGTAACATTTAAATTGCTAAACACGTAAACGCTTGCTCTATCGTAGTTTACATTTTCTTCAAATCCGTTGACAGTTTCTTGCAGGCCACACCTGAGGAGGAAACATGACACACACACACACACACACACACACACACACATCACCTAGAAACCTGTCCTCAAACTCTGCAAGAATATCTCCCTTTCTGTCTCAAACACGTTTAAAAGAAGTTCTTGAATCTCTTTGCCACTTACTAATATGGCAAAGTGCTTAACAATTTGATATGCGTTACAGCAACGAGTCGCTGACCGTTATCTGTGATTCCTCACTCACCCAACAGCAGCAGCTTCACTTCTTTAGCGGCTTTCTCGCCGTCCTCGCGCAGATTCCTGTCAATCATTTTGGACCGCTCGGCCGCGGCTTTATCTTCCTGGCTCACGGTACAGCCCATGGTTCCGAATGCGCGCTTCAGGGCTACGGATTTATGAGTATAGATTTAGGAGAAAAAAATAAAAGGTATTACCCTTTTAAAGCGACTGTATGTTTTTTTTTAAATAGTCTTCCGTGACCAACTTCCTCTTTTGACTTTGAAAAAAAAAAAAACTGCCAGGGAAAGGAAATGTCTTTAAGACACTAGTAGATCCAAAACTGATGTTTTTATGCGCCCCAATAATCTTTCAAAAGACGTCTGGGGGGTTGGGAGAAAGATTTGAATGGATATATTTGACTGAGATCAGAACACCACCTGGAAATTGTTGACGTTTAAGGCTCCCAGGAGAAACCAAGTAACGTTAGCCAGACGCTGGAGTTTTACATCACGCGAATAGGGAGGGGAAAAAAACTTATATCCACATATCCAAAAAAAAAAAGATAGCAGAGAAAGTTGAGATCAACCCCTTGTGCTCATGTATAAAAAAGCAAGCCGATCGATGAGACAACTCGGCGAAACTGAATGAATCAGAAAATGCAAAAATCCCGGTGTTTTCCTCGGTTAGTCCTTTCAGTGATCGCCGATGGTTTTGAATAATATGCGCCGTTAGACAGCTAACGTTGAACGGTCTCTGATTTCTTTCAGTGTTTTCAAAGCCGCCACACCCCAGTCTGCTGAGAAGTTGCTCTCTGCCACACAGCAGAAGACAGTTTAGAACTGTTGGGTTCCTCGCTCACTGCCAGCCAGCCCCTCGCGGATACGCCCACCGCGGGTGCTCATGGGAAATGTAGTTTTCCCGCAGTACACTGAAAAATCAGCTAGTAAATTTCACAATTAAAAGGATAGTTCACCCAAAAATGAAAATTCTGTCATTAATTATTCACCCTCATGTTGCTACAAACCTGTCAGACTTTCGTTCATCTTCTGAACACAAATGAAGATCTTTTTGATGAAATCTGAGAGCTTTCTGTCCTTCCATTGACAGCTACGAAAACTTCCACTTTGATGCTTAAAAAGGTCCATAAAGAGATTGTAAAACTAACCCGTATGAACTGAGCGGTTTAGTCCAAATTTTCTGAAGAGACTTGATCACTTTATATGATGAACGGACAGGCTTTTATTATTTAACATATAAACATTGGTCAGCAAACATAAACGGAAGCTGAACCAAATCTGCTTGATGTGCGAGAATAAACCATATTGTGCAGAAGCTCAAACGTGCTGCGTAACACGAGAATGAACCTCATTGGTTCTTGCAGAATAAAGACTGAAATAGCATTTTCTTGTAAAATGTACTACAATAACAGCTTTGAAAAATATTTTTACAGAGACCAGTTTACATTCAAATGAACTTGAATAACTTGGAAAAAAAAAACATTGAATAGCCTATTCATATTTCATTCAATGGTGTGGATTTTAAATCAGTCAGAAAGTCAGAAATATATTAACCAAACCAAAATTGAAAAGATTTTTCATTATTTTAAACTTTCTTTTTAAATGTGGTATTTATTTATTCAATGCATGAACTGATCAAGTTTATGCAAAGTTAGGTTAATAGCATCTGCCAAAAGCGTAAATGTAAATAATAACTGTATTTGTTTGTTTATTTATTTAGCTCAAGCAGTAGAGCATGGCGCTAGCAATGCCAAAGCTGCAGGGTTTGATTCAGGGAATAAATGAACTGATAAAGTATATGCTAAGTTGCTTGGATAAAGGCATCTGCCAAATGTGCAAATTTTAAATAAATAAGCAAAATTATTATTTACGAGTAACTACTGGATGTTTCTTGTGACAAAAGTGCCTGTGTGATGGGTAGGCTATAGTAGCTGGCTTTCTCTTGTTTGCCGTTCAATAACAATTGACATTCTTTAGAGCCTCTGTAAGAAATCTCTTTTGTTGAGACTATGTCAATATTGACGCACTGATTGCAGTATGTGTTCTGTATGATTTGTGCTTAGGCAGGAGATGAAACCTTTTCAAAGTAAATGCTCGCACTGATTTTTCCATATGGAGTGTGTTTCCTTCGTTTGGCTAAAGCAAACAGCATCACGACAGAGAGATAGAGCCGTCTCTGTGTTTCATACCGCCCTCATGTGTCTGAAATTATATAAATTCACACTATATTGTACACCAGCCCAACATCGAATTATCAGTCATTTCTTTAATTAAAACGTTAATTAAAGTATATTATTGATCGATTGATTATTTGATTGTTGAGTTTTAAAGCTGAAACTGCTCGTTTCTCCTCCAAGCTAATGTTAGCTTCTCCTAGCTTGTCTTACGCTAAACTTCAGCATGTAAACAAAACAGTTAAAAGTACAATTGCATCATTTCCTTGTGGGAAAAGTACCAAATTAAATATTCATGGTGTCTTTATGGATTCAGGTTACACATTTAGGTAAACAGCTTTTGGAAACAAAATTGGAATAATTAGTTCAAAACTATTGAGGTGATTACATTATACATTAAAACTGAGTATCTTTTTGGAATTCAGATTGTGTCAGATTGGAAGGGTTTTTGTAACAATTTTTTTAACCAAATGTACTGCCCATTTTCTCACATGAGAGGAAACACATCGTGTGAACGTTTTCAGGAAACTGCTGCTTCAAGGCAAGATTCTGTTTTGACATCAACAGCTTTAGACTTAAGAGGACAATCAGCAAGAAGGAAAAGAGACAAAAGAGTGGCAAAAAAGAGGAGGTTTGATCCCAGGAACTTGAGATGTCAGATCTGCTTTCAGAGAACTGTGACTCAACCTCCAATTAGTGTATGTAGGTTGTTTTAT
This sequence comes from Abramis brama, assembly GCF_963993115.1. Taxonomy (NCBI): domain Eukaryota; kingdom Metazoa; phylum Chordata; class Actinopteri; order Cypriniformes; family Leuciscidae; genus Abramis; species Abramis brama. The sequence continues at coordinate 6,711,618 of NC_139985.1, forward strand.
ATATAGATCTGCTAAACGAAAGAGCATTTATTCATATTGTTCACGTTCAATGAGCCACAGAGACATCATATAAACACTCACATGAATATAAGAAATACACCTGTGAAGACTGAACCAAGAAAGAATGAATATTATTTATTCTTTTTTTATTTTAACATTGTTTACAGTACATTAAATGCCAGCAATGTACTCGATACTGAGAATAAAGAAAATAAAGACATAAACTGGCTTTTTAAAAAGCATTTTTAAAAATTATTACGTTTTAATCATCGACTAAACATCATCTGACTATTTACAATATATAAACTATAGATGTGCTTATAATATAAAGGGTTTACATTTATGTACATTATTTATAAATGCTGCCATGTAAGTAATGAATTCATATAAACTGTTACAAACAGATGACACTTTCATTACATCACAAGGGAAACATCACGCTGACTGGACACAAGTACACAACTGCTAAAAAGACAATTAAATGCATCCCCCTTCTGCTACTTTGTGAATCATTGCAGATTTGGAGATCATACAATCTGCAGGTGCTTAAAAAGTGCTGCTGTCAGCCCAGGCGTCAGCTCGGAAGCTACAAAAGCGGTGCGTGTGAAAGTCTGGGGATGGAAGAACAGCATTATGGGGGATCTTGTTGGTCAGGGCAGTTTCTGCTGCACCGCTGCTAATGTTATAGTTGCAGCAATCACGGATTGTACTTCTAAAGGGAAAAGTATGTATGCATGATTCATCATCGATGCTAAAAATGTCTACTTTGTGCTATATGATAGTAAGTTAATAAGATCTAACTGGTTAACTACCTTCATCATTAAATCAATCATTTATGAAGTGGATACATCAGAGAGGAATCAAATACTCAGCATCATCATGAAATCAATGATACACTCTATGAAATTTCACTCCAAATTCAGAAGAAATTCTCTCTCTCTCTCTCTCTCTCTCTCTCTCTCTATATATATATATATATATATATATATGATTTTTGAGTGAAATGATCCTTTGTTTCAAACTCATCTTCAGCAATCAGGAATCATTTTGAGCCATTAGATAAGGACAGATACTGGCAATTCTTTAACAACTGGCACATTTAGTTTTCAGGCTTGTAAACACACATCAACATACACTGCTAAAACAATGGGACACTTTTGTGCTTGAGAAACCACATTGGTGTGTGAGGCATTAAACCACTACAGACAACATGTCACCATCACCAAAACACACAAATAAAGGCTTCTTTACCAAAAAAATTAACCATGATCTCAATGGGTTATTTCACTGATGCACTTCAGTAAATCACTCATTTCTCTTTGTATATCCAAAACAAAACACCACAAAGAGGGAAATGAAGCATCTGGTCATGATAAACAAGGATGTTGTTTTTTTTTTTTTTTTTTTGTTGTTGTTGTTTTTTTTAACAGCCTGGAAAAGGAAGTAGAGATTGTAATTTGGAATATATTACAGTGCCTTTGCTGTCAGACAGGCCCTTGATGCAGCACCAGAGACATTTAAAACACTGAAAGAAGATATCAATATATGTAATTATGCTGATACTGGTTCACAGATATGATGATTTATTTATATGTGTGGCTGGCCTATCCATTAAACATTAATTAAACAGACAAAATTAATTAAAAAGTACCACAATTTAAATGCACATCTCATTTAGACAGTCCATTACAGTACATTCACTGACTGAAATATTCTTTCTCCGTAAGCATAAAGAGGAGAGAACGCACACATTCACACACAATAAAACACCACAGTGTTACCACTTAGATCATTATGGGCCAGTAAGTGCTTGATTTATAGTATTTTAGGATGACGAGTTTCAATTACAAAGATTAAAATATTCATGATGTACCATGTTAAACATCCACACATTACTTGTTTTTTTTTTTCCTTCAAACAATTTACAGTTAGTAGTACATATGCTTTGTTCATATATCTGTCTACAAAATATATTATTAATCTATGATTATGTCATAAGTCGTAACTGGGTCACTAGGTCAAGAGATTGAGCGGAAGTTGTGCTTCAAATGAAAGTGCTACAGTTTAAGGTTTCAATAATCGCCAAATGACCCTTTGACCGTGAACCGATCTCCAAAATCATCCGTCTGGTTCGGTTAATAGCATAACTAGAAGCAACATTTTAATACGATCAGCTTTCCACTGAGCAACATTTACCCACATTTACGCCATTTGCCCTGGAACTAAAACGTTTATGTGCACCAATGCACAATATTTGTTTCTCCAATCAAGGAGAAGACCCTGTGAATGTTTTTTTTTCTTTTTCTTTTTTGGTTTTCTCTGCTTATAAATCCAGAGTCTTTCAAAATCAGTCTGTCAGTAGGACTCATGAGACCATTACAAACTGACCCTACGATTAACTGTGCTTTCCAATCTGTGCTTTCCCACTGCAACCAGCAGTATTTATTCAAATATTCAAAACGTGCCTTTCACCATAATTATTTAGATCTGAATCTTTTAAAGATGGCATTTAAGCTGAACAGTTAAATATTGTAAAGGGATGTGATAGATATCCTTGAGAGGACCAGATGAATTGGAATACTCTTCTATTTTCTATATCATATATATATATGTATGCTCATATACCTGCTAATAGATTTATCTCTAAATATTGTAGAAAGGATAAACATTATAAATCCATATAAAAATGTGACATGTACATCTGTTCTATACGTACAATTTGCATAAATTTGAAATTGTGTAATAGACTGCAGCCAAATCAAGTCTGGATTCTAGACGAGGTCGTGTGTTGCCCCTCAACAGCCTTCGGTGTCAGATATCGCACAGCTATTGCACAGAGTATTGCTATATCTAAAATGAGATATGATCAAATAAACAATTTAATAACACCAATCCTCCCATCAGAACTGAGCACTTACTGTGATTCTAATCTCTTGTGAATGTGGCCGAGAGGTAAAGGTGAAAGGTCATGATATTAAGGGATGGATGGGAGGTTGGACCAGCTGATCAGTCCGTTTGGTTAGAATGCAAAATCCCTTTTGTTTGCAAACCCTGCATACTGCATGTGCTGTTACTATGGCACATACTGACTATTACGGGCTTTTGATTTTCTAGTTCTGGTCATCTTCTCCCCACATATCAAGCTTTAAAATTAATATTTCCATGCCCTTTCATGACTTTAAATGGAATTAATGCCGGCCTGAGATGGGTCAACACCCCATTTACAGCACATGCAGGTCACAAGGCCAAATAATGCATTGATTGAAATCTAGGAATCTAGTGATGATCACTGACTGATCTAGTGAGAGATTCTGCATCCTCCCCAACTACTGACCCAAAAATAAAATGAAAAAGCATAAACCATTAGAGGATGAGGTCTAATGACCACTGTTTCCTTTGCTGTTCCCTGACGTCCAATCAATGATGATGAAGCTCAGGCTCATTATCATAAATAAGACTCCTAAAATGGCAAAGCAAGCAGCCTATAAAAAAAGAAGAGAGGCAAGATTATTAACACTATGATGTAATCGAAATATGCAAATGAAAAATTTGATTGGGTGCATATTCTGAAGAAATGTCTAAACAAATTAGACATAAATAAAATTTAAAAAATAAAAAAAAATTAGCATACAAAAAAAGATTAAGATTTTCTTTTGTATTGTGCCACTTTCATGTTTGTGATTTTAAAATGAAACACATTGGCCCCGTACACACTGCGGCTAAATTCAGTAGTCATTCACCTTTTAGGGCTTAATCCTGTTCTGTACAGACACAGTTCAATCATTTACAGGAGTGACAATTGCATTCTACAACCGAATTTACTCCTGAAAATGCAGGTAGTGACAACCGCATTTACAAAAATTCTTCTTTACGGACCCGAACTGAACAAAGTTGTTAATGATGTATTTAAAGGTTTTTCAGAAATGTTTCTTTCTTCTTTATGTGCGGAGCAAGAAATCACAGGGACGAGCATTGACTCATTTGTGTTTCAATAAATACAAAATTTGCATACTTTCACTGCAAATTTCAACGCAATTTTAAATAAAACAAAAAAACACAACAATGAGAATTGAGGGGGGAAATGTGCTTGATTGTCATGAAAAACAATCTCACAATGCAAAAAAAAAAGAAAAAGTATAATTCTTAATGGCCCTAAAAAAGGCTGGACATAAAATAACCTGGACATTTCTTAGAATTTCTCCAGGAACTTCTCCAGCTTCCTGCAGTTTGCTGTAACTTGAGGTGAACTAGTTTACTAGTTTTCAATAGTTTGGGTCACACCAAAGATTTACCCGAGGGATTTACAAAGCACTTAGAATGATTAGTTTTCAGAGAATCTCAGCCTAGAAAGGTTTCAAAGCATCAACATTCCTAAGAGAGGCAAGAAACCAGATCCCACTATGGATGAATGGGATGAAACCGAATACAGTATGTCTGCAAGTACTTACAAGGATTTTCGGCGGTGAGCGCATGGGTTCATCTTCCTCGGGAACAATGCGGATGTAAAACACAGCAGGAAATATAAAGATGAGGCACGGCGCGGACGTGGCACCTGTGGAACAAATAAACACATGTAGACACTTACTTACTAAATGTAAACCTAAACCTTCACTAACATGATTCATCCCTCAGGAATAAGTCATAAATGTGTCAGAAAATCTTTAGTTAAAGCAGTTCAAGTTACATAAGTCTCAGTCATTTAAGGAGATTTCTCAGGGTGGTCGGGCCCTTACAGAACAATAGTGTCCATTTTTCTCTGAGGTAGGTAAAACAATTGGTGTTAACGAGTTAAGTATGAGATCAGGAGAAACTATCATGTACTGTAATAAAGGGAAAGCATAATGGGACTTTGTTGATAATTATATACACATTCCAAAGGTGATTAATAATGCTGGTGGGGATTTATGCACGACTGGCACTGTGCGTACAGTATTATAGTCTGAAACTTTAATGCATGTGCTGATAAAAGCGAATGTGAGGTCCTTGAGGTTGCCATGGAACAGTACGCTGCTCTCATGCTCTTTTCACACTAATGGAACTTCAAAAGAAAAAAGAATCCATCGAGAATCCAACATCACTCAAGAGCCGAGAGCACCAAACCTACCGATGATCCCGAAGATGCCCAGGATGTTTGGGGCGAAGATGACCAGTAAGTTGATGAGGGTGAGGAGGCAGACAGCTATGGCAATGTGACGTGGCCACCAGAAGGTTTTATTTGCGAAGAACAGCTGCTGAATTGCTCTCCTTACCTGAGAAAAGACATGAAATAACAAAGCATTGAAAACAGACACTGAAATCCAATCCTGACTCCTCGACAAAGCTGTAACTGGATAAGATGAAGTTTATTTAAAATGGTAAAGTTTGTGTGTGTAAGTGTGTAATACTCACAGGAAACAGCACGATGGGTACAGTGAGTGTGACTGCAGTCAACACAGCTAGACGAACGCACAGGATGAGTGTGTCATACGGGTCAATTCGACTGTAGGTGTGCAACAGCTCGGCTTCCACCTTATCTACACACAAATAAAATAATTTGTATTTAAATGTCAAATTAAAAAAGGTTTATTCAACAATAATTCAAATTATGTTGCGTTCCTCACTGCTTTAGATCAGTAGTTCTCAAAATTTTTCAGGTGGCGGACCATTTCAAAAGTAAAACAAACTTTGTGGACTACAAACTAAAAAACTTCAAAATGAAAATTCTGTCATAATTTACTCACCCTCCAGTTGTTTCAAACCTGTATGAATTTCTTTCTTCTGCTGAACACAAAGGAAGATATTATGAAGAATGTCGGTAACCAGACAGTTGTTTAAGTACTATGGCCATTGAGGCCCATCAGCTGTCTGGTTACCGACATTCTTCAAAATATCTTCTTTTGTGTTCATCAGAAGAAAGAAATTCTTACAGGTTTGAAACAACTTGAGGATGAGTAAATGATGACAGAATTTTAATTTTGAACTATTCCTTTAATAAATACTGAGATTAAATAGACTGCTACTTTTAGGTATTGAACCTAAATGAGCCAAATATTTGCTAGCTAAGAAGTTTTGAATGAATTGAATCACTTACTGAATTGAAAAACAGAAACATTTAATCACAAATGAATGTTAATACAATGAGTTAATTCATTATTTGTTGAGTAATTAGTTGATTCATTCAATCTAGGGATTTTTGCCATCTAAAATTATTTTATATATTTTCAGTATGTCAGAAAGTTTGGGTTTTTTTTGACAGAAATTAATACTTACATTTATATAATAATACTATATTCAGCAAGGATACATTCAATTGATCAAAAGACTTTGAGATTGTACAAATATTTTTTTAAATAAATGCTGGGGAAAATGTATTACGGTTTCCACAAAAATATTGAAATGTTTGGGCAGCAATCATGTGACACTGAAGACTGGGGTAATGATGCTGAAAATTCAGCTTTATCATCACAGGAATACATTAGATTATAAAATATATTAAAACAGTTCTTTTAAATTGTAATATATTACACAATATTACAATTTTACTGTATTTTTGATTGAAAAAAATGCAGCCTTGGTGAGTAAGAGACATTTTCCGAAAACATTTAAAAACAAATCATAACAACCCTACATTTTTTAATGGTTTTGTATATCATTTTTTTAATCACTAAATCAACTCTCAGACCTACTGACAGTTTGAGAACCACTGCATTACTCTTTCCCAGCTCACACTGGTAATAGTTTTCATTAATGCACAATGGCCACTAGATGGAGTGCTAACACTTTTTACAACATGACCGTGCATCCAACACAGATTTATTGAATCAGATGATTAGATCTGTGACATCAGCACATGCACATGCTGATCCTGTAGCTGAGCAGGTCTCAATCTTCTTGTACTTCAAAAGCTCTGGAACATGAGGGTGAATATTTTGTGCCTAAAATAAGAAAACACACTCTTCCTCGTTCCCACTGCAGTCACACTGATCTCACCCAGACTCTGACATCTCAACTTGAATGACCACTCAGCACATCCATCTTGACAGGTCTTAATGAAACAAAAAAAAACCTCCTCCACTCTCTCCATCTCATCTGAGTCACACTGTTGTCTCCTGATGTGTAAAAAGGTAGGGAGCTGTCCTGGATGACCAAATGACCTTTAATAATTGCGGCAACTACCCATCCCTGCTGCTTCATGCTCTGTAACATATGACAATTTTGCCTTGCTCTTCACCTCTACCCCTAGATGTTTGATTCATTCTGTATTAGCCATCCTAGCACATCCAACTCTGAATGTTATCTACAATACAGTCGACAGCGGCTTCTGTTGTCTAACGTTTGGAAACAGATTATTGGCACAATATCTGCATTTCTATTGTTATTCTTAGAGGACGTTCACATAGGACATGTTTTTACATCCATCTGCAGCGTTTTTTACATTTTTGGTTTGTGTACACCAGTGGTTCTCAATTCCAGTCCTCGTGACCCACTGCTCTGCACATTTTGTATGTCTCTCTTATCTGACACACTCAGTTCAGTTCATGGAGTCTCTCCTAATGAGCTGATGATCTGGTTCAGGTGTGTTAAATAAGGGAGACATACAAAATGTGCAGAGCAGTGGGTCACGAGGACTGGAATTGAGAACCACTGGTGTACACATGCCTCTGACTATTTTTAAACAATACTCTGTCTGGTAATAAATAGTCCAATGCATTCTGTTCCCTTCATTTCTACTACATCTAACTCTGTCAACAGAATAAAGGCCCTTCACACCAAGAACGATAACTATAACGATAACTATATTAGCGTCGACACCAACGGACGATATTGTTCTGTTTATTATAAGAGCGCTGTCTGTCGCTTTAAATGCTCAAGCTCTTTAAAGCAGGAAAGATTCTGAATGGCTGTCAATGTTTTTATCGTTCATCAGCTAGAACAAAAAAGATGTAATCGTTATAGTTGTGGTGTGGACTCTGCTGTTCTTTTATATTTATAATGATTTTTAGAACTATATAATTATCATTATCATTAATAGTTATCGTCCTTGGTGTGAACGGGCTTATACTCTGTATAACACTCACTGATGCTATAGCTTGTCCCCAATTCCCACTAGAATATGATTAATATTTTTATTGTCACTTTGTCATTGCGGTACACATTTTCACTCTTTAGTACTCAGTTTCTACTATCTTGAGTAAAGGAAATGATGGTAATAGGCCTCACCGATGAAGGTCAGATATCCAAACAGAGCAGCCAGGAGGTACATGATGTACATGACCGCAATGGAGATGTTGGAGACGTGTTGCATCTTTGTCTTTGTGGGGCTGAAATCAGAAAAATATTAAGGATGTGACAAAATAAGACACAGATAGACTAAGCACATTACAAATTAAAAATATCAGTTCATAAAGTTTATACAGTCAACACACACTACAGACACATTTCAGTCTCCTCAAAAAATCTCTGAAGTGGTCATAACGCATAAATATTCATACTAATGGTCTATTTCTACCACTCTGATGTCTATTTATAATAGAATGTTGAACAAGTACGTACTTGTATGTACTTAAAGGAATACTGTGGCATAATGTTGATTACATTGCATAATGGAAATAATTTCTTGATTTCTAGTAAAGTCAGTATTTTAATGTTTACAGATTGGCCCTTTTCACTAAGTGCCTCACTGTAATCCAGATTTTTGCTTTTTTATAAGAAAATGATGGAAAAAAGTATGCCACTAGTGTTGTCGCTTAGACTTAACTTGTACTGAACCCATAATATTCCTGTAATGTCTGTTTAAATATGCTAATTCCAGACTGGTAAACCACAGCTCTCCGAAAAGAGAAGAAGATTGGTAGTGGTGCACAGCGCAATAGCCTCCATATGCACACTGTGACTCATCTCTGATTCCAGAACTTTGAAAGATCTTGCCACCTACTTGCGCAGCTCCGTGTAAATTGGCAGCACCTCGGGGTGGCACACGAACGCAAATGCCAGGATGGGAACCGTGTAGGCCGTCTAAAAAAATTAAAAACACAGACCAGACCACGTCACGTCACCATGGATACAACAGCAGCAACCATAAAACTCAAAGTCCACACTTTAAAGCCCATTAAACACTGTGGAGCATTTCAGAGAGCTAATTGTAGCTGTGATTAAGTCAGACTTGGACAGAGCTCAGGCCTGGATTCATTAAAAATGCTGGTCCTGTGCACACAGAGAAAGACTGAACTTAACACTCCTGACTACAGATTTTTACACGTAACACTCTGACAGTAAAGGACATGTGTGGGAAAACTGCACACGGCGATGTGCGAGTTGACACTTGTGTATGTGCAGGAGATGCATTAATGCTCGAGACATGAATAATAAAGGACCATAGGCCACAGACTGGAATAAATATGGACCTGTTTGGTTAACGTCTTACAAAGCCTGTGCTGAGCAAAGACTACATTCACAGAATTTTCATATGGGTTTCATTTTTCCTGCAATTAGAGAGCAAAAGAGAGGTAGTAAAATGCCAGTTCTTTCCATATCTTCCCAATTTAGCAAACCACTCAGCAATAATCTTTAAAACCACAGCCCGTCAAAGGTTCCAAACTTCCTGTGCTTTAGAAATGTGAATATATTATCATGACATACCACATAATATCATATATTATCATAAGCTGAAAATCCAGACTGATGCGTATATAAGCCCACATATATACAAGTCATGCAACGGATTATTGGGAACTACAGTGTGTGTCCATTTGATTTCGCTTAAAGTCTTATGTCACATGACTCATCATAATTTGAATGAATGTCACAGCATGATTTCAGTGCATTGGTATTGTAAGTTACGCAATGACATACCTGCGAGTTCATGTTAAAGAGGTGAGGGGTGCAGGCAGGGTCACTTTCAGGGGTCATCTCCACTCCTCTGTGGTCAGACACGATACTTGTGTTAAAGCCCACCACCGTCATGTTATGGGTAAAGTCCTCAAAAGGACATTTCACCTGGAACTTCTTATAGATCACCTGGAGGGAGACAAGAGATTCAGTAACTAAACAAGTCTCGCATAGGTTGCGCTAAACTCACAATGAGTTTTTAAGGGTTCATATCTTTGAATCATTTTTCCCTTAGGGTCCACTTATCATAAGTCATAACATTTTTCATGACCATTTCAAACCCGCTTTCTGTCCCTTATAATTAGCCAGGACATTTTGTTCAGCTATGGATTGCATTTGCATGCTTTTATAGCAATTAAAAGGGCTTTTAGTATAATTTTAAAAATGTACCTTTTCAGGTCGTGGTTCACTTGTCTTTTTGCTGTGAAATCTGATTTTTATAAAGTGAACATAAACGTTTTTAGAAAAATCATTTTAGAGTATCAAAGACATTATTGGGAGATATAAAGTGACAACTGATATTTAAATGGATTTTATGTAAGCATCTATACTGTAATAAAGATCTCATTGACATTGATCTCATTGATATTTAAATTTCATCTTACTTCTTTGGACATATAAATATCAGTAACTGCACCAAATTGCACATTTGTGCTCAGTTTGGGGCTCTGAATAAAATTAAGTTTTTTTCCCTCCCCAAGTATGAGCTCCATATTGACTTATATCATACTATATAAGCCATAAATGCCTGATGTATCAAATATTATACATATGCAATTTTTTTGTCATTTTGTCTAAAGGTTTCAATAAACTGCTCCATTAAAAAAAATGTATTAGACATATATCAGGCTTTACAGGGTTCAGACTTTAAACATGTTGACATGTAAATGTGGGTTGTCATTGGCTGATTTATTTGTTTTTCCGATGCCAGAAATCCAAGGATGAATCGTGTTTACTGCTTAGTTTCAAAAGATGGTGTTTTTGAGTTCTGAAAATGACATTTACAAGTTACAAATTCATAAATTATATTCTATTACATTTTAGCTTTGTTTCGCATGGTTTCTCATGATATGACCCCTTTAATCCTGAAAGGTACACCGCTTTATACTGTAATGTTATTCATCTGTGTCACATGACCAGTCGGATGAGAGCGAGAGAATATTGGGGTGGCTCTGGCGCGATTATGTCATTTGGTGCTTGTTCAGATCACAGCAGGGATGATGAATCGAGTGAAGAAGAGAGAGGCAATGCTATCGTATTCAGACAGGACCATGGTGTAAAGACCAGATGGTTTCATGAATCCAGTGTGAAGATGTGGCACAGCCAATGCCACACGCTCACACTAGCATGAGGACAGAGAGAGAGAGAGCTGTGTGCACATATTAAAGCTCCCCTCCGAAACTAGGTCAGTGAGGTGCACTGAACACAACCCCACTCTAAAAATACTAAACACTCTCACACAACATCACACACTCATTCTGCTGGTGGAAAAGATGAGCACATCATAAAATCCCCCAACTTATTATAAGATTTAAACTGCTAATTGGAACTGTATCAAGATTAAATATAAATTTTCATGCTCTCAGCACATTATTCAAGAAGAAATGTCAAAATAGCAGAGTACTGCTTCATGATGGGAATACTAAGCAGCACATGGCATCTGAATGAAACAGATTTAAAGGGATAGTTCACCCAAAAATGAAAATTACACCCATCATTTACTTGCACATGTTGTTAATAGTAAATACTGAGTAACTTATATTTTAGACACAATATTGCCAGATAATGTCTTTTTTTATTTTTTATCTGCCAATGAAAACAGTTCCAAACAAAGCTTAATAGAATTAAACACAGTGTGTCTCCGAGCAACACATAGTAGTGGAGTTACAAATGAATCAGTGTATTGAACGAATCGATTCGAATGGACGGAATGAATTGTTTAATGACTCACTCAAAAAGAAAGACCTTTTGCCAACTGACGTATCGATGTAACATCTAAAACACAGACTAAGAGTCTGTCTGGAGTGAACAAAAAAGCTGACTTATCCACCTTATTTTTCAACATGGAAGTAAGCTGTTTTCTGTGAATGTGCAAGTCTTGCGATGCATTAGCCGCTATAGGGAAATAAAAAGAATATCAAAGTACAGTAAAGGGTAAAACTGTTTGTGCTACAAACCAGTGTGTTTCTTATGAAGGAAATATGATGCCATAAAGAATCGCATGCGCAGGGTAGGATTTGTAATCGTGTACATAAGATTGCAAGCGCAAATAAAATGTGCATGTGCAAGAGAAGATTCATAAATCGCCTTTCAAGTGTAAGAAAAAGAAAAATGTTTGCAGCTTCATGCTACGCAAAATAAATATGATCTGTATTCTTCTGACTTCCATTTTTCCGTGCTTACACTTTTGGCAAGTTTTTTTTTGCACAAATACGGCCAAAAGCACTGCAAGCCTGTGAACAGCAATTTGCAAGTGAAAACAACAGAGTCAGGAACTACAAAACAGATTGATCACGTAAAACCAACCTTTTTGTAAAAAAATAAACTGTTGCAAATGTCTAAATGACTTGTGGTGTACATGGGGCAAAAAAGTTCCTGAAATAACCTGATTTGTACAGTCTTTAACCATATAAGCAGATAAGACAGTGCGTCTTTCTTTTAGCTGCGCTTACAGTTTTGGCAAAAACTCACAAAAATGGAAGTCAGAAGAATACAGATCATATTTAATTTGTGTTAGCATGAAGCTGCAGTTTCACAATACATGAATTGCACTTACGAATAACAGTAAAATGCTGCAAATATTTTTTTCTTACACTTGAAAGGCGATTAACACCTTTACAAATCTTCTCTTGCACATATAAAACATTTTTACGCTTGCAATGTTATGTATATTTTCACAAATCTTACCCTGCGCATGCGATTCTTTATGGCATCATATTACCTTCATAGTTTATAATTAATATTAAAATAAAATAGTAAGACATATCAGTTTGAAATATCAAGCAGCATAACAAGCTGTTTTTGTACAGCTAAAAATAACTGGAAGTGAATGACACCGGAGGCAGTGAAAACAGTGAAAAGTCAGTTTTGTTGGATTGTGTATCAGGACTTTCAGAACGCTACTCGACAAATCAAATTCAAGGCAGTGTTGTTGTTGTTAACTAAAAATAAATCTAAAACTATTAAAATTTGTTTTTGTTAATTGAAATAATAAAAGAAAATAATTTCCATTAAAAAAAAATCATAATAATAAATAATAAAAAAATTCAAATAAAATAAATTACATTACATTAGAAAAACTTAAACTTAAAAAACTTAAACAAAAATTAGAAATGTTGCCTTGGTAACTAACCAACATAAAATAAAGTTACGTTAAGTTGAATAAGTTAAGCTGAAGTACTTAAATCAATAAAAATAAAATTGAAATAAAAATAAATGAAAGCTAACTAAATTGACATTTTTCAAAACCAATATACTAATACAAATGACAAAATTACTAAAAATGTCATTTAAAATTAAAATATAAAAATAACACAAATTCACATAAAATACTATTATATAATATAAATAATATTATTTATAATAATATATCAATTATAATATATCAAATATATCAATTATAATATTATATCTTATAATAATATCAAAGACCATAACTAAGTGTTGTATGATGCAAAATGCCCAGATAATTTTTTTAATAATGATAAAAAAATAGAGGGATGAGATGAGAAGCAAAAAACAATTTTTCATTTTAGGTGAATTTTTTTTTGACAAGGTCAGCAAACATACCGAAATAAGGAAGAAGACCATACAACTGAGAGAGAAACCGCTGGTGTAGCCCAGGTACCCTGAAACACACAGTGTGATGATGGAAGAGAGCCAGTGATCATATACAGCAATTACCCACAACACTTCTATGAGCAGTCTGACCAGATCACATCTAACCCTTTATTAAGATTCAATACTTTTACAAATCAATAAAACATGAATATAAGCATTTTACATTATGTGGTCGTGCAGAAAGGAAGTTGTGAGCAGAACACAGGGTGTGTGCAATCAGACATTAGAATTAAAAGTTTGAGAAAACTTACCGAGCTGCTTCATTAAAGCTAGCGGCAAGATGACACTGCATGATACAATGACGACCAAGTAGTTTCCGTTTACATACCACTCCCTGCCAAACAAATCAAAGAAGAAAGGCAAACACAAAAAAAAGAATTATAATATGGATCACAGTTAACTTTCTTCCAAACTTAGCTTCTTGTGAATTCACATATCCTTAAAAATAATAAAAAAAGACAATAAGGACTGTCATTTTACCTCATTGACAATGGAATGTTACAGCAATAAATATAAAGATTTATACCATTTTTAGATTTTTTTCCCACTGTTATAAGTTGTGACAGTCACAGAGATTTTCATTTCCATCTGTATCTTTTTTATTTGATTTATTACATAAATCAAAATTATATTATATTTTATTTTATATAAGTTTATGTCAGATAAAAATGAGGGTCGGATATCATTCTTATCAGAGTTATTAAAGTAAACTAAATTTAAAAACTGTTTTCGTTACGGGTTAATCAACGTTAATCAATGTTGTGGAATATTTTGAGTGTATCATAAAATCAGAATAAGGTCTTTTATATATATATATATACAGTGAGGAAAATAAGTATTTGAACACCCTGCTATTTTTCAAGTTCTCCCACTTAGAAATCATGGAGGGGTCTGAAATTGTCATCGTAGGTGCATGTCCACTGTGAGAGACATAATCTAAAAAAAAAAATCCAGAAATCACAATGTATGATTTTTTAACTATTTATTTGTATGATACAGCTGCAAATAAGTATTTGAACACCTGAGAAAATCAATGTTAATATTTGGTACAGTAGCCTTTGTTTGCAATTACAGAGGTCAAACGTTTCCTGTAGTTTTTCACCAGGTTTGCACACACTGCAGGAGGGATTTTGGCCCACTCCTCCACACAGATCTTCTCTAGATCAGTCAGGTTTCTGGGCTGTCACTGAGAAACACGGAGTTTGAGCTCCCTCCAAAGATTCTCTATTGGGTTTAGGTCTGGAGACTGGCTAGGCCACGCCAGAACCTTGATATGCTTCTTACAGAGCCACTCCTTGGTTATCCTGGCTGTGTGCTTCGGGTCATTGTCATGTTGGAAGACCCAGCCTCGACCCATCTTCAATGCTCTAACTGAGGGAAGGAGGTTGTTCCCCAAAATCTCGCAATACATGGCCCCGGTCATCCTCTCCTTAATACAGTGCAGTCGCCCTGTCCCATGTGCAGAAAAACACCCCCAAAGCATGATGCTACCACCCCCATGCTTCACAGTAGGGATGGTGTTCTTGGGATGGTACTCATCATTCTTCTTCCTCCAAACACGTTTAGTGGAATTATGACCAAAAAGTTCTATTTTGGTCTCATCTGACCACATGACTTTCTCCCATGACTCCTCTGGATCATCCAAATGGTCATTGGCAAACTTAAGACGGGCCTTGACATGTGCTGGTTTAAGCAGGGGAACCTTCCGTGCCATGCATGATTTCAAACCATGACGTCTTAGTGTATTACCAACAGTAACCTTGGAAACGGTGGTCCCAGCTCTTTTCAGGTCATTGACCAGCTCCTCCCCTGTAGTTCTGGGCTGATTTCTCACCTTTCTTAGGATCATTGAGACCCCACGAGGTGAGATCTTGCATGGAGCCCCAGTCCGAGGGAGATTGACAGTCATGTTTAGCTTCTTCCATTTTCTAATGATTGCTCCAACAGTGGACCTTTTTTCACCAAGCTGCTTGGCAATTTCCCCGTAGCCCTTTCCAGCCTTGTGGAGGTGTACAATTTTGTCTCTAGTGTCTTTGGACAGCTCTTTGGTCTTGGCCATGTTAGTAGTTGGATTCTTACTGATTGTATGGGGTGGACAGGTGTCTTTATGCAGCTAACGACCTCAAACAGGTGCATCTAATTTAGGATAATAAATGGAGTGGAGGTGGACATTTTAAAGGCAGACTAACAGGTCTTTGAGGGTCAGAATTCTAGCTGATAGACAGGTGTTCAAATACTTATTTGCAGCTGTATCATACAAATAAATAGTTAAAAAATCATATATTGTGATTTCTGGATTTTTTTTTTAGATTATGTCTCTCACAGTGGACATGCACCTACAATGACAATTTCAGACCCCTCCATGATTTCCAAGTGGGAGAACTTGCAAAATAGCAGGGTGATCAAATACTTATTTTCCTCACTGTATATATAAATATAGCTGCGAGCAGCGATGAAGGGCCAAAGCCGGCGGCACCGCCACCCCGGTGCCTTTAGGTAACTAAAGGCACCGGGGTGGCGGTTCCACCGGCTTGGGCCTGTAATCGCTGCTCGCAGCTATATATTATTATTTTTTTGCTTCTGACGCCCATGCATTTATCCACTGAATCCATTTTTAAATCATATAGCTATTGCTGTGGTTTTATAAACACATCAATGCTGTGTGATACAATGATTTTACTATGTTTAAAGTGGTTTCAGACCAAAACCAATTAATTGTAATAAAATCATTGTATGGCTTCAAGTGGCCATTCATAATAAATACTGACCCATTTAACATTCCCCTTGTGCATTTGCAAATGCACAGCAGTTCTCTTATTAACCTTATGCATTACATTTCCATGCTATTACAGTAAAAGAGTGCTTACTGCAGTATGTTCTTTAAATGGCTTAAAGTAAAGTGCATAAATCACATTACTGGACAACAGCAGGACAGGGAGGTGGTGTTTATTTTGGGGTGTGATCAGTGCCTTTTCTTTTAAATGTGTTGTGATGTGTGACTGAGCTGCTATTTAGATCCGGAACCTTGTGCTCCGACTATCACAGGCCAATTTAGAGGGGAAATCCTCTCCCTCTCTACCTCATCCCTAAAGCTACTAATCTTGTTATTCTGCCCGTCATTAAGACCAAAATCATGGCATCTCTCAAAGAAGCTTTGAACGACAAAGACTGAGAGACTTCTCATGGATGGCCTGTACCCTGCCCGGAAATTCAGCTTGATTTAAGACAATAGAGCGACTCTATAAAGCCAAGGATGTTCGATGGACCGTGAATTTTATTAAGTGGAGACGTTGCAATCTCAATGAGGTGAATGGTACCAGGTACATTAAGAGCTGAGAGCTGGTCAACAGCGCTAAAACAAAGTTATCTCGAGAGGTCGAGCTACATTGGAGGTGATGGTGCTTGACTTTTGTACTGATTGGCTCAGGATCTGTGTGTGTGTGTGTGTGATGTTTCACATGAGCAATAGTGTGAGTCAGCGATTGAAAGGCATGCCAACACTCGTCTGAACAAACTGTGAGTTACTTCCTCTCAACAGTTTTCTCCCCACCTACCCACCCCTCCATGTCTAGTCTGGATGAGGACATGTCTGGGTGTAGAATGAATGGGGCACATTAACCAAAGTGACTTAAAATACAGTGTACAAATCGTGGTATTTCCAAATAGCAAGACAGGAAAAGAAGAAAATAGCCACTTTCACAAATGCAACAGATTTCCATATTGTATCTGCATTGCTATCGTTCACATTTCAGAACCAAACTACTGTTAAAAATGTGTTGCAGTCTTTGACTTGAATATCTAACCGTTCCAGCATCATGTCGACTAATTTCCTTGGATGAAAAGAAGCGAATTTATTTCAGCATCTAATTTGATTACATTTCTTTCTACAGCATATACCTACCATTAAACATTTTAGGGTGAGATTAAGATTTTTTTTTATTCCGCAAGGATGCATTAAATTGATCTTAAGTGACAGTAAAAACATTGTAAAAAGTGATCAGTTCACTTAACTTAATAATTTTAAGGCAATGGGTTTCCTCACTTTTTTAAGTTAAGTCAACTGATCACTTTTTACAGTGTAATGATACAAAAGATTTCTATTCTTTCCATTCATCAAAAAATACTAAATTTTGTTTATCAAGGTTTACACAAAAATATCAACTGTTTTCAACATTAATAATAATATGAAATGTTTCTCGAGCATCAAATCAGCACATTGGAATAATTTCTGAAGGATCATGTGACACTTAAGACTGGAGTAATGACTGAGGAAAATTCAGCTTTACCATCACAGGAATAAATCACATTTTAAAATATATTAAAATAGAAATAAAAGTTATTTTAAATTGTAATAATATTTCACAATATTATTGTTTTAACTGTAATTTTGAACATGCAGCATAGGTGAGCATAACAGACTTCTTTAAAAAAAAAGAAAAAAAAAGAAAGGTTGTGCATATAACTACGTTTTTTGACCTAGTTTGTCTTGCTGGAATAACGAGTGACACCAAGATACACATAAGTACATCCTACTTAACGGACTGTCTATTCTCACCCTTGTTTTCATTTGTGTCAAATTAAATATGTATGCAATGACTAAGGTCCTTTCATAAGTCAAGTATATTTGTATAGCGCTTTTCACAATACAGATTGTATCAAAGCAGCTACACAGTATTAAATTAAAATAATACAACATGGTTTGTTTCTATTTGAATTTATTGATTAATAAAAATAAAATTAAATATCCCCAAAATATCCCCAACTGAGCAAGCCAAAGGCAACAGTGGCAAGGAACCGAAAAACTCAAAACATCAAGTGACCTAATGGTGAATGGTTTCATAACACTTTCCTGCTAGTTTTAATTTACAAAAAATGTCACGCACTTAGATTCATGTGCACTGCCAGCTAAAACTGAAATTAATAATCACTGTTTACAGCGTTGTGATCCTCCTCGCTCGCCTGGAGAGGTGAGGAATTCAAATGAGGCATCCAAAGGTCGTTTCCGTGGAGTTTTTGAGGTGTCCTCCAGAGTGTGTGCACAGGCCTTCTGTCAGGCCGAACTCCAGTCATCGCATCTGCAGCCGGCTTACGTCACCGACCGTCACACACTCATACACACACATTTCCTTGGCTGGGCAAGTGAGTGTTAGTCAGGAAAGATCTGACCTTCACATGCATACATACATGCAAACCTGTTCTCACCATATCTAGTCCATCTATCACAGTTCTTCTCTTACACGCACGCACACACACAAACACACGCCAAAGGATTTAACTATGTGACTCAAAAATCCTAAGGGACCTATTGATCTGACAGAAACTGCGCAGCTCACACACATTCACAAATTGGCAGTAATCATTACGAGGGTCAAAACTGATGTGGTTGCTAGTGTTAACGGCCTCATGTCCAAATGACAGGCTGGTATTTGACAAAAAGGAAAAGAAATGCCATTGAAAGAGGAGCTTTTACAGACTCAACTAATGAACAACACTTTTCCTTGTGACCTTTAGTGTAGACCTTCCAACACACTGGTTTCTTTCATTCTTTCTCTTACTATCTTATCCCAAAGGACATTTTTTAAATTTATCATGACGTTTTTGCTGTCGTGTAGTCAACTTTATCTCAGGTGTTTGTAATATAATAGCTAAATATAATAAAAAAAAATAGACACAAATGAGATTTGTTGGCATACAGTACACTCTTTCTATATTCTACTATTCTACTCTTTCTATATTATATCTATATTTTGCAGCACCTCTTAAAAGGCATAATATGGCCTCTTAAAAATTAAGAATCCAAAAGCAGGTTTTCCCAGAGAACCTTTCAGTGAAAAGTTCTTAAAAGAACCTTTTTTTTTTCTTAGTTTGAAGAACATTTTAATAATATAAAGAACTTTTTTCCACTATAAAGTGGAAAGGTTCATGGATGTTAAAAGGTCTTTATTGAACCATCGATGGCAAGTGTATAGGGTTATAAAATAAAAAAAAGTCTGATCTCTTGTCTTGAAATATCTGACTTTTAAACACATACACAGTTTGAGACATTGTTGAGACTGTAAGACCTTTTTTTGAATCTTTGGATAAGTTACTGGGTCTTTTTCTTAGGAGAAACATTTGAAGCAGGAGACTACTTTTGGTTTCCCCTTTTGTCTACAATTAGAGACATTAAACATCTCATGTTTCATTTGACTTTCTAGCGAGTGCTTCTGTGTGCTGATACCCTAACATGCTTGAAATGGTTCGCGTGGTAATCTAGAGTCCTGATGTGGCCAATAAACAGTGGGAAAAAACAAGATGTATTTGTGTTGCTTTCTGAGAACTAAAAAACAACTTTAAACACACACAGACATGTGTACTCACCCTGATGTACTGTCCACCTTGAGAAAAGCCTGGATAACCAGTGGAAACTCGTACTTTACTATGTACAAGTAGCTGGACATGGCTATGAGAGGAGAGAAAGAGAGAGTGAGATTCATACACAAACACACACATACAGTAAACACCCTAATCCAGGACGTATTTGTCTACTCCAGGGGATTATGGTTATTATCCTGGAAGCAAATGTCACAGTAAAGAAGAGAATCAGTTCTATATTTAGTTACTATAAACATGCACCAAACAGCAACCAGCTTAGGGTCTTTTTACACTACTGTAGATCAAATCACAGTTAAAATGACAAAGCTCTCTAAAAACTATTGACGGAAATGCAAAGCAATATTAAAAGAAAAATACATTAAAAAAAAGAAGAAATGATAATGTTATACAATAGGCAGGATACTGGTATAAACATTTTAAGAAAAAAATATGCTGAAAATAATCGGTGTGCCTTAGCAGATGGACCATAATAATAATAATAATATATAGGTGAAATAGGCTACAGCTTTCGAAAATGAGGACAACATGGAGGAAAGGGAGGAAAGGTTACAATGAGATTGAAAGAATAAAAAAATAACAAAGCGATGACCTGGACTGTAAATGAGAAATGAATGACAATGCTATCTATCTACGTCCTGTCACTTTCTCTGCAGAACTGTGCTGTGTCCTTGACAGGGTCACAAAGCATTACATTGTGTCTCCCGAGACGTAACTTTTGACAGCGTCTCACCTCCAATGTTCTGCAGGGTGATTGCAATGCCGGCAGCCATCTTGCCTGGTGTGCCGAAGGCTCGGAAGCCCAGTTGTTCATAAGCTCTAATGCCTGACAACAAATCAAAAAGAAATTAAATTCACACATCGCCCGATTGCTATTAATATACAACAATATAGTAAAAAACCTTAATCTCCCACCAAAAAAAAAAACATTTCCTCAAATAATAACAATAATAATCATAGTATATGAATTTAATTTAATATACTAATACATTTAAAACCGTATATATTAGTAATAATAATAAAAACATCAAAAACAAGTATTTTTCCAAGTAATATAGTCTTACTCAAATCAGATGTTCTGATTTATTATGTCATTTAAATTGATTCATTATACAAATATCTGTCATGTTCTGTTTGTGTTTAGTTTAATTTTCATAGACTTTCAGTTTGTTTCTCTTCAGTCGCCCGTTTCTTTTGTTCTAGTTTCCTGCCATTCATCAGTTGCGATGGATATTAATTTTATTCATTTAACAATCACACCTGTTAGTCTTGGAGTTCGTTATGATTGTATATTTAAGTTCCTCTTGGTTTTCAGTTCATTGATGGGTATTGTCGTGTTGTTATGCGCATGCTGTCATATTATTTACTCATCTTTGGATAACCTGTGTTTGTTTTGTTTAAATAAATACGTTTTTGTTATTAGTACCCTTTTGGATTTTCTAATCGTCATCCTTGGACAAAACCTTACACTATCATCAAGTAATATGTATATCATGGTATTTGTAAGGTTTGTCAGTTTTCAAGGTAACCATGTGGTTGACATGGGTTTGGGGCATCAATGTAAGCATGGGCATATAGTTGATATAGCATTGACAATGACAGCCACAATTGATCAAGCACAGCAGACGCTTGGCTATTTTTAGCCTAATGCACACCAGAAATTCTTGCCAATTAAAATCTCTCACAGAGCAATGAGGCAGATGGTCACTGAGCCAACAGAGAAACCAATGTCACATCAGTTAACGCCTCTATCTAAACCGGCTCTTCATTTTAACTCAGGAAAAGTTTTCCCTATCCATTTAACAACAGAAGAGAGTTTAAACTGGTCTCAGGTCAGTGTAATGAAATACTCACCCACAATGCCTGAAGATTTTAGCAGCAGGTGAATGGAGTATGAAGACAGGCCAGCAACAGCAGTGAGAAGAATTCTGAAAGACAGAAAAGATTAAATAAATGCAATTGGACCCAAATGTCACTTTCATGACCCGTTGTGACTATGTGTTATATTTATATAATACTTAAACGGCCAATGGTTCATAAACATTCTGTGTTCAACTGAAAGGTAGTAGGATCAAACCATACATGTGGTAATCCAACTCAAATCAAAAAATATTTTATATACAAGAAATTAAACATATCATTGACAATATACAGTGAGGAAAATAAGTATTTGAACACCCTGCTATTTTGCAAGTTCTCCCACTTAGAAATCATGGAGGGGTCTGAAATTGTCATCGTAGGTGCATGTCCACTGTGAGAGACATAATCTAAAAAAAAAATCCAGAAATCACAATGTATGATTTTTTAACTATTTATTTGTATGATACAGCTGCAAATAAGTATTTGAACACCTGAGAAAATCAATGTTAATATTTGGTACAGTAGCCTTTGTTTGCAATTACAGAGGTCAAACGTTTCCTGTAGTTTTTCACCAGGTTTGCACACACTGCAGGAGGGATTTTGGCCCACTCCTCCACACAGATCTTCTCTAGATCAGTCAGGTTTCTGGGCTGTCGCTGAGAAACACAGAGTTTGAGCTCCCTCCAAAGATTCTCTATTGGGTTTAGGTCTGGAGACTGGCTAGGCCACGCCAGAACCTTGATATGCTTCTTATAGAGCCACTCCTTGGTTATCCTTGCTGTGTGCTTCGGGTCATTGTCATGTTGGAAGACCCAGCCTCGACCCATCTTCAATGCTCTAACTGAGGGAAGGAGGTTGTTCCCCAAAATCTCGCAATACATGGCCCCGGTCATCCTCTCCTTAATACAGTGCAGTCGCCCTGTCCCATGTGCAGAAAAACACCCCCAAAGCATGATGCTACCACCCCCATGCTTCACAGTAGGGATGGTGTTCTTGGGATGGTACTCATCATTCTTCTTCCTCCAAACACGTTTAGTGGAATTATGACCAGAAAGTTCTATTTTGGTCTCATCTGACCACATGACTTTCTCCCATGACTCCTCTGGATCATCCAAATGGTCATTGGCAAACTTAAGACGGGCCTTGACATGTGCTGGTTTAAGCAGGGGAACCTTCCGTGCCATGCATGATTTCAAACCATGACGTCTTAGTGTATTACCAACAGTAACCTTGGAAACGGTGGTCCCAGCTCTTTTCAGGTCAGGTCCCACGAGGTGAGATCTTGCATGGAGCCCCAGTCCGAGGGAGATTGACAGTCATGTTTAGCTTCTTCCATTTTCTAATGATTGCTCCAACAGTGGACCTTTTTTCACCAAGCTGCTTGGCAATTTCCCCATAGCCCTTTCCAGCCTTGTGGAGGTGTACAATTTTGTCTCTAGTGTCTTTGGACAGCTCTTTGGTCTTGGCCATGTTAGTAGTTGGATTCTTACTGATTGTATGGGGTGGACAGGTGTCTTTATGCAGCTAACGGCGACCTCAAACAGGTGCATCTAATTTAGGATAATAAATGGAGTGGAGGTGGACATTTTAAAGGCAGACTAACAGGTCTTTGAGGGTCAGAATTCTAGCTGATAGACAGGTGTTCAAATACTTATTTGCAGCTGTATCATACAAATAAATAGTTAAAAAATCATATATTGTGATTTCTGGATTTTTTTTTTAGATTATGTCTCTCACAGTGGACATGCACCTACGATGACAATTTCAGACCCCTCCATGATTTCCAAGTGGGAGAACTTGCAAAATAGCAGGGTGATCAAATACTTATTTTTCTCACTGTACAGATAGATAGATAGACAGACAGACAGACGGACGGACGGACGGACGGACAGATAGATATAAATGTATATAAATTCTTGACGGCATGTCACAAATATTTTAATTTTTTATTTGAATAATTAAACAATTTTCATTGTATATCTAAATCATTATTAAATATGTTACATTTATGAATATTAATATATAGAATATAGAACATTAAATAGTTACAGGCCTAATGCTAAGAGTTGAAAAGAGGTTCTAGCCTCAATAAGGTGGAAAACTACTAGACAGCGTAATCACAGCCAAGATAGCCCATAAATGCAACGGCACCCTCCAGCTGTCAACATCTGGACAAACATCTCAAGCTGTGAAACCGAAACACGCTCTACTGACTCTTTTTCTTGCATAAAAAAGCCCTGTTTAGTCCCTTTTCCCAGTTCCAGAATGTCTTGGCATCTCTACGGACCAGGCCTAACCTCTCTCTGCCAAGCACTCAGTTTCAACTCTGCACTTTCTCACGTTTTCCCTTGTCCTTCTTTTTTCCAAATGACGTGGCTGAACTGCAGAAGTCAACGAGTGCAGTTCTGCTGAAAACGCTGTTGCCTTGACTCACACGAGCTCTGAAACAGATATTCAGCATCAAAACTCCCATCTCTGACTAACATTCCAGTCATATATAAGTAGAGAACAATTGGTATAGCTAATCGCTCGCGTTTAATAACAAATTACGCAGGAGTAGGCAGCATTACGAGATTAAAAAGCTTTGAGAAATCTGCTGAAACTGAGACAGAACGTGTGATTTGTTCACCAGCTGCAGTGTGTTAATAGATACAGCTGGCTTGAATGAAGACAGCATGCAATCAGTTCAGCATCTAATCAACTTCTTTAGCAGCTGATTGTGATGAAATATTTGATATTATCCAAGCTCCAAAAGATGCAAAAAACTTCTTAATTTAGCCTAAGTGCACAGAAGAATGGAATCTATCTATCTATCTATCTATCTATCTATCTATCTATCTATCTATCTAGAATATTTGTGACTTCTATGTATTCTTATGTTTATTGAAAATATCTAAAATGTATGTTAATATTTATATACAATATAACGTTCAAAAGTTTGGGGTTGGTACAATTTGTTTTTGAAAAAGTTCCTTTTGCCTGCCCACACTGATCAAAAATACCCTAAAAACATCAACATATTATTATTTTTTAAATAAACGTTTTCTATTTTAATATAGTTTAAAATGTAATTAGAATTGAAATCTTCGAATTGTTCCGTTTATTATTTATTCCTGTTATGCAAAAAATAATTTTCAACATCATTTCTCCAGTCTTCAGTGTCACATGATCCTTCAGAAATCATTCTAATATGCTAATAACAGTATATGATTATAATAATGTGCTTAAGAAACATTTCTTATCATTATCAATGGATAATAAAATAAATGGAAAAATGAAAACTGGGATATATTTTTTCTGGATTCTTTGATAAATAGAAAAGAACAGTATTTATTTTGAAATAGAAATATTTTATAACATTATAAAAGTAATTACTGTCAGTTTTGATCAATTGAATGGGTCCTTGATAGATAAATTAAAAATATTAATTACTTTCAAAAATAAAAATCCAAAGTTTTGAACGGTAGTGCAGTTAAAACATTATATATTAATATAAAATGATCATATCATTTTTTTTTAAATTAAATTAACATTTTCTGTTGATTAATTTCAGCACAGAATGAAATGTATTGCTAATCAGCATTTCTCTCTACCTATCTGCCATATTAGGTGATTTTGTCACCTTGATTTTTTGTCAGTGAGCTCACCACAAGAGAGTTTTAAATCTGAGATTGAGACCGGTCTCGAGTGATACTTTGCTAGAACGCCTTATTAGAACCTGAAGACAAATTACATAATTTACTCTGGAGCATCTGTACGTGTTTCTCCATTTATTGAAGAACTTTTATCCAAGTGGCTTCATCAGTTTTTCAATCAATGTAAAAACACCTCTTCAGCAAATGGAGGAAGAAGTGGATGAAATCCAAGCACTGTTAATTGAGACTCCAGCAGCACTGTGTCACTGAGGCTATTAAAAATTATTTTAATGGAGAAAGAATATATGAACATTTAATCCAGTATGGTCCTACAGCAAATTATCATATCAGATATGAATTTTTTTGATCCCATAACTACTTCGTATGACACAATTCTTGCTCCCACTGTCTCTCATGAACATGTCTTTTATTCCAGAAACATAAAATCATGTAGCCTAATTTCAGATGAGGTTTGTCATAATCTTTCTCAAAGAGCTGCTCTTTCAAAGACAATCAGTTTTAGTTATGCTTCATGAACCACTAATATTTGATGTAACGTGTGGAATAATATTTACGTGGTCATTTGCGGGTGTGGGTTGGGAATCAATAGGCATGGTTAGACTGAGGGTCTAATAGCCAATACTTTTTCGACTCAATTCGGTACCCACTGATAGGCGGCTGCTTTCAAATGGTCCCGTGCTTATTTGCTTTCTAATTACAACACGATTTGCAGCGTTGAGCACAGCGTTTGCACTGCAACTGAAGTGATTGACAGCTTCAGTCATTAAGGGAGCGCTTAATTTCTTTCTGTATATAATCTATTTGCAATTTCAATAAAAGTTTTATCTTTCATGCTGCTAAGAGGATCAACGGCCACGTATACACCGCAGAGTTTCAGGAGACAACCGCATTTAAATGCAGAGTGAATCTGCTAAAATATCCCTGATATTATATGACAGTAAATATAATATATATGTTTTTTTTTAATGTATAGAGACCTCTAAGCGTCTGTATAGCCTATGGTATGATTTAAACAAATGTGCATAAATGTGTTAAAAATAGCCTGCAATACCCTGTATGGGCAGATTGTTCACATGATGTAGGCAAAAGTTTTGTATTGTTTACACGACGGATGCACATTCTCAATTTTTTTACATTTAATTATTAACATGTTGGGCTGTGTGTCTATTTTTCTTAAAAACATAATGTTAGTTTGATTGCTTGTGTTACATAAGAAAATAAATATTTTTTGTCTACCTGATGTAGATTTAATGCGGGTGCAGTTCGGGTCACGGTCTTTATGTCAAGCGGGTCGGGTCGGGTACGGAATTACATTAGTGCTGCTGTCGGATAACGGGTCGGGTGTTCTGTTAAATACTGCGAGAGAGGTTTAGCAAACAAGACCCGTGCAGGACTTTACGTTTCATTTACGTAATAACATAGTCCTAAATGTTTCTCCTAAAATAAAATAAAAATAAAAAAAGAAGCAAATTAGATATTGAGATCATATTTAAAAAAGTAGAACTATAAAAGTAAAGTGGATGGTCTTATGTCATCACACAAGAAATTAATTAATATACTGAACTCTCTGACTTGGTTTCTGATGATAATATGATGAAATCTTTTGCGAAACTCCAGAGGAGACAAATTTACTGTGATCTTTTTCTCAGGAGAAAAATCTGAGCATGAGTCACTCTTATCTAGAAGAAAAGAAAGAAAGGAACTCCACACACTGTGTTATGTGATGCTGGATATTCTGTGTTTTGTAATGTTGTGCATTTCTGGGAGATGTGGACCTACTCTCGCCTCTAGGGAACTGCTGCCAAGATTCAAAGTGACAGAGCAAAATCAAGCCTGAAGTCAAACCACAACTCATACAGGCAAAACCCAACATAAACATTTCAGAATCTGTCCTTCCTCTATATACACCAAATTCTATATACACCTAACGACAATGTATTACAGTATGAGACTCTACAAAGATATCTCCATAGCAAGGTCTATAGTAACTCCCATAAACCTTATGAATTCATTCACAAGAGCTGCAGTATTGTTGAAAGGAATATTAGCGCCGTTTAATTAAATTGTGTCTGGGATTGATTTATGTGTAGCCTGAAGTCACAATCTGCACTGGAGAAACACAGTTCTCAGATTGGACAGGTACCACACACGCAGAAATCGAGAGTGCGGAAAGTTTAAGTGTGCCAAATATCACAGAACCCCAGTCACACCAAACAGCTCAAACCCAAAGCCCTTTCAGAAAAAAATCCTCTGTACATTGCTTAACCCAGATTAAAAGGCCAGACTGGTTTTCATAAAGCATGCACAGCCCATGTTAAGTAGCACAGGTCATTAGATCATTCTCTTTGTTAACAAAAGTAATGTAGCGTGCCTGGAGTGAATGTGGAACTCCCGTGCAACATAAGTTTCCTGGTGCAGCCCGCTCAGCTCTATACTGAAGGTCAGTCAGGACACAAATCTCTCCGGCAATCTGACTTTACTAATAAAGGCTGCTTTACTGGAGGATTAATACAGCAGGGGAACCAGTGCAGAGAACGGGACTTAACCCAGATCATGACAACTAACAAACTTTAGGGAAGCTGTGATGTTTACACTGCATAAGAACCGAAGCAAGATTTGAGAAAAAACCTATGAAAAGCTAAAGAGATTAGACAATGAGCTTGAACATGATGTTAACTATTGTTAGCGAATGTTCAAGAGTGATCCAGGAACTATAAAGTGTTAAATATCTGCTTCCACTGCCTCATAAGAGTCTAAACCTATAGCCTCTTACAGGTCCATAACATTATACCTAATAACTTCTTAAATGCTTGGGGTCGGTAAGTTTTTATGTCCTTGAAAGAAATCTCTTGAGCTCACCAAGGCTGCATTTATTTGATCAAAAATACATTAAAACAGTATTATACTACAGGGCCGTTGAATGCTTGAATATGATTGGTTGACGAACGTTCTAAGGTGTGCATTATTTTCAGGGAAACGCACAGCTAAAGTAGTTCCAGGCAGGTCTTGACCGCATTACAGTTCCATATCACTTCGCGTAAGTCAACTGTAATAACGGAAAATAAGATACAATTCATAACAAGAAAAAGCATTTAGCCCCATGCGCTTGATCTGCAATTTTCAATAATGTCTAACTTCACAATCAATGGAAACATGCAGTTTAATTTTAATAAATAAAGTATATAGTCCCATCTATAATCAATAAAAAAATTAAACTGAATATAGGCTAAATAAATGGATAGTCCTGAAGCACGGATTTTTATTGCAGATAATATAACAAATAAATAATTATTGATAGGCCTACTTGTTAAAAGGGCTTTGTGTTTCATTTATTTGGCTAGTCTACTGTCATCTGTAAATAATAGAAAAAAAGAATGAACGAATGAATTAAAACGAATTGAATAAATAAATAAATAAATAATAATATTGACGCACATGCTTTTCTGTCTCATTATTGCAACATCTCTCTCTAATAACTGCATTAATAACTGCATAAAGCCGGGGACACACTTTAAGGCCGGTTATGAATGTTATTTGATACTTATGACTGATCATGCCCAAACGCGTGTTCAGCGCATTCAGTCTGTGTTCAAAGTCGGTGTTTAAAATCTGCTGCGATGAAAACAGTCAGAGAATGTGTCAGCTAGTCATGTGTCCCCAGCATTAGTCTGCTATCAGTGGCTCAAACCTCCGTTACTAACTCTAAAATGACGTTTTGGAATTAGCAACGGAGGCATGGGATTAGATGCGTAAGAAATTAGTCCTACATACAAGAGCGTTTTAATGACAAAAACTTTACAAAAGTCTTGAAATACATAATCTGAACAATGTTTCGAGGTGTGGTAACTGTAGTATAAGCGGAATAATTGACTTCAGGCCGTTGAATTATTAGAAAAATAATGCACACCGAGGTGTAACGGCCACTCCGCTTCGCGTCGTGACCGCATTACCACCTCGGGTGTGCATTATTTTTCTAATAATTCAACGGCCTGTCGTCAATTATTCCTTACATATTGTGAAATATAATTACAATTTGAAATAATTGTTTTCTATTTTAATACTTAAAATTAAATTATTTCTGTGCTGGCAAAGCTGAATTTTCCGCATAATTACTCCAGTCTTTAGTGTCACATGATCCTTCATTCTAATATCTGATTTGGTGTGCAAGAAACATTTCTTATTATTATCAATACTTAAAACAGTTGTACTACTTAATATTTTTGTGCAGTGATACAAAATTGTCAGGATTCATTGATAGAAAGTTCAAAAGAACATAACATATTATTTGAAATATAAATCTTTATTGTCATTATGTTTCCATGAAGAACCTTTAACATACATAGAACGTTTCCAGTGCATAAAGGTTTTTTTTATAGTGGAAAAAGGTTCTTTAAGTTATGTTTTTTACACTTAGAAAATGTGTCTTTTGAGGAACTTTTCAGTAAAACTCTCTTCTAATGCATCGCTGTGAAAAACTCCTTTAGGAACCTTTATTTTTAATAGTATAAAAAAACGTAACAATAATAAAAGATAATTTATTATGACTTCTGACTTTAATATTTCCCCACAAAGTGATTTATGATGTATCAAATGCACAATGATCATATTAATTCTAGCTCAAAATGAATTATCTGTTCTCCATTAAAGTGCCCCCCCCCATCATGCTTTTTCAGAGTCATCAGTAATTCCAGTCTTACTGGAAATCACAACAGACTGGGCCATCTGACCAATCAGAGCAGAGTAGACTCTCAGAAAGGAGGGGTTTAGAAAGGCTGAATCCTTTACAGAACCGTTTCAGACACTGTGAGAAAAGGGGTGATTCTGCAATGAATATTATGAGAGATTTAAAGTGTTTTTTGACCTTGGATGCATGTAAACCAATTGTAAAAGACCCCCAAAACAAAACAAGGAACCTTTAAAAAAAGCACTTTAAGGAATTACCCCAAAAATCTGAACACAGAGTTTGACCTAAAACTGTAACTTACATAAAGAGGACAATGCCCGTGTTAGCCATGGCATACGCTAATCCCAGAATTCCACTTCCCATGATGGCGTTTCCCAAGTTGAAGACGGACATCCCAAAAGAAGTCTTTCCCTCAAACTAAGCAAGAAGAAAAACAGAGCAGTTAGTCCACACATTCACATTTGAAACACTTCACAACATTATGGTCTCATCTGAAGGATACACATCGTCACATATTGCTATACATGAAATCTTACCAAAAGTTCAACTTACATCCGTGAAGCGAGGGTTTTTCTTGTCATCTACATTGGACAGGAACTCTGAGCTTTCTGGCAGGTTTGCCTCTGCATTACCTGGAGTTCTGTCAGTACTAAAAACACAAACAACAGCCATGAGGGATTGCCTTGTTTGGCAGTGCATCAACAGATAGGGTTAACACCACCAAAACAGTAACTGAGGGTGGGTGCTTTAATTATAGATGCATGATTTGCAGCTGCAGACACACACAAAAAAAACTTATGTCTGCAACAATTCTGCTCTCTGCATGACGTACCTGACATTTTCTGTGCTATTTGGTACAAGTTCCCTAAGGAGCAGAGTAGGAGCCGCATCCACGAAAGCACAAGAGACAAGGAAATCATGATGAACACATCCTTAGTTAAACACACTGATGAAGGTATGTGGCCAGTTAGGGGGAAGTGATGTCTAGCTGAGAAACTTTTCATTTCCTTAGGGTGAAGGTAGGCAGTTCTTCTACATGCAGGGTGATTTTATTTTGCATATAAAATTATATATAGGTGTTTCTTCAACTATGGGCCCTTTTGGCCATGTAAAGAAAAACAATTATATCTTAAAAGACACTTTTTGTGTTCTCACTAATCATTTATTACTACTAGCAATGTGTATTGTGTTCTGTCATTTTTTTCTAGAACAAAACATTTAAGTTCCACCATATCTCACACTACTATGTTTTGCATTTGACAACATTCAGTGGTGGAAATTATTTTTGATGCATTTTTTTAAAAACATTTATAATATTAAATTGCTCCTCCTTTGTCTTGCTAAGGCAAATTTCATAGCATCTTATGTATCTTAAATGCACACAATTAAATGATATTGTCACACATTTTTCATAATCTGAGATAATTACAGCCTAACTGGAAATGACACACAATAGTGAAACCTTCTTTTTACAAGTGATGTTTACCTTGATTTACCATCTCAGGCATGCTCTTCTTTGTGAACAAGTACATTAACTAATGAAACTTTATTAGTGGCAAAAAAATTTGCTGTATTTGAAACAATGCCACAACTGAGGGACAGATTTGCTTTGTGTAAACAAAAAACTGTAAATAAAAGTAAGTATTTTAATCTGTAGATCATTGAGACAGTAATAGTTAATAGTGATGCACCAATTCTTTTTTAAACACCAAAAAATGTATTGGATGATAGGCACGCTAAAAAAAATGTTCAGTGAAGTTTTGTTCATGCATCAACTGAAACCAGCATAGACAAAAAAAAATTAAATAATCACAGTTCATTAAAATGAAGATCCATTAAAAATGAAAAATCGATATTGTCAATCCAGACCTACCATCCACACAGCTCACGTCTACCTGTTCAAAACGTGCCATCGGAGAAGTGCTAATTAAACGTCACCGTTTAGTTCAATGATTTTGACCCTCCAAATCTGCTTTTTATTCAGCAACCAAATATTTTTTGTCGATTTTGGAATAATTTCAGTGCATCACTAGTTGTTTTTCAGTAGTTTGTAGATTGAATGTCTGGGTCTTAGAAAAAATCTAAAGTCATCACATAAAAAGTTCCTGTAGTTTAAGAAACACCCATATACATTAGTTTGTATAAACATCTACACATAAACATCTACACAATCACAAACACATTGGAGGTTTGAACACAGTTATATAGAAAGAGCATAACATCAGTGCTACTGAATGTGCCCAGTGATGTCTGAACTGTGCTGTTCAGTGACATTTAGGACTGTGATGACAGACAAGCTTCACCTTATTAGGATGACATGACTGGATGATACTGCAAAAACACACACTAATGTTCATAAATACTGGATATATGCACTAATATAAGGCACCCCATAAACACATTTTATTCCATAATCTTAAAGGGTTAGTTCACCCAAAAATGAAAATTCTGTCAGTAATTACTCACCCTCATGTTGTTCCAACCGCGTAAGACCTTCGTTCATCTTCGGAACACAAATTAAGATATTTTTGATGAAATCTGAGTGCTGGATCACTTCTCCATAGGCTGCTAGGTGACCGAAACTTGCTGGCCCAGAAAAGTTATTAAAGAGATCGTTAATATAGTCCAAGTGACTACAGTGGCTTAATCTTAAGTATATCAAGCGACGAAAATACTTTTTGTGCGCAAAAACAAACAAAAATAACGACTTTATTCCACTATTCATTTCCTTCTCTCTGGGCCTCTAGTTGGTTCACGTAGTGTTTTTGCGCAGCGCGTCTGTGTTACACGTCACCACGCAGGCTCACTATTGGCCGACGCTGGTCATGTGTGTGATGCGTGTTGACGTGCAACACAGACGCGCAGCGCAAAAACACTACGAGGCCCAGAGAGAAGGAAATGAATAGTGGAATAAAGTCGTTATTTTTGTTTGTTTTTGCGCACAAAAAGTATTTTCGTCGCTTGATATACTTAAGATTAAGCCACTGTAGTCACTTGGACTATATTAACGATCTCTTTAATAACTTTTCTGGGCAAGCAAGTTTCGGTCACCTAGCAGCCTATGGAGAAGTGATCCAGCACTCAGATTTCATCAAAAATATCTTAATTTATGTTCCGAAGATGAACGAAGGTCTTACGCGGTTGGAACAACATGAGGGTGAGTAATTACTGACAGAATTTTCATTTTTGGGTGAGCTAACCCTTTAACAACTACTAAATGATAAAGCTTATACCAACCGAAACTGTATTACTAAAACTGAACACATTGTATGACTGACAATAAACCATCCTGAACTAGACAGACACTATAGTGCACCCTTGAGCGCATACTTACTGAGCAGCATCTTCTGATTGGCTTTTTATTGCAGTCACAGTTGTCTCCTCACCAGCTTCGTGCCCCTTCCCATTGGGGATAGTGTTCATCTCGGCAGGCTCCATGCTTTCAGAAAGATTATTCTCGGTCTTCAAGTGTGCGTGTGTGAGAGAGAAAGATCTATAGAGAAACTGTGTCTGTCCCTTGTTTCCCTATAAGAGAAGGATGTAAAAAAAAAACAGTATATGTTAATCCTAGCTTAAAGGAGATGTGTTCATCTCTCTAAAATAGAGCAGTGAAGGTACGTATTATGTAAGGCATTGAAATAGGATAGTAATGTGATCCTCAAGGCCCGAAACACACACATAGGTAAGTCTACACAAACTCAATTTCACATGCTGATGCTTTCCGAAATGTTTGAGAATTTAAAGTCTGCATGAAACGGACACTGAGATCATTTTTCCCTCTATTGTAACATATAATATATCCAAGGGAAGCAACTTCTCAGATGAGAAAAAAATGTAAGCCAGCACTTGATTTTGTCGATCAGTAATTGATTGGATCAGTGCATTGTTGTTGTTTGCTAATTGCTACGAGTACGATCTCATGTGAGTGACAGGTTGCTGCTGGTAATGGAGAGGTTATTGTCCCGTCCTCACGTCATCAGAGAAGAAATGTCATTGCAAGGGGAAGAAGTTAATATTTTTTATTAAAGATTATGAAGGCACATGAATCTAAAAAAAAATATGATGTACATAGATAAATTATTTATAATAAAAAAATAAGAAATGTCAATCTGAATTTCATGCTGACTTGAAGCTCAAGCATTAGTTGCATTCTTCTCAGCGTTGCCACTAGGGGTGCTATAGAAAATCAGTATCCCTAGAAACACTTTGAACAATTTAGAACATCAGTGGAGAAAGGCAAATAGTTCATCATAACATCATAATATACATAATTCACCCGCTATGTTGCTAAATATAAAAACCGGGATAGCTGGCTTCTCTTGAGACTCCCCTGCTTCGCAGCATAGTAAATAAAATATACTAAAGCCTGCCGGCACGTTGACATGATTGGTTACAAGGTAGTTTGTGACATAAGAAACACTGGCGAATTCAAACCACATTTTTGAGACTTTTCTCTTTTTCACTGCAGTTTTAAAGAGAAAATACTCAGCAATGGTGTTGACTTATGACTTTGTACATAGTTTGTCTTTAAGCATATTATTAACACCACATAGAAATATAAAAAACATTCAAATCTTGATTTTCACCACAGGGGGTCTTTAAAAAGGCTTTAATAGGCCTTATGGACAGACAGAACTTCCTCTATTACTTTGGTTCTCTGTATTACTCTCATGTTTTTCTTCCTTCTTGCATGACAAAACAGCTCCATCAAATCTCTGCCACTGCCAAATTAACTTTGAAAAACAGTCGGTAACCTTTTGCACCGTTACCGTAAAACTGAATAAGTCATCACTTTCCTGACTCTACTGAGAGGTGTTGTTCTCGCTTCTCTCCTTTCACTATACGGCTCCTGATGTCTCTATAGCTGTTTTTGTGGTCTCTTCCTGTCTTCTTTGGTGCCTGACTCCCTGTGGCTGCTTATGATGGACCTGAGTGGGTGCTGAGTCCTGAAAGCACAAGCTGACATGCGTCTCCAGGCTCCCATTTGGCCCCCTGGTATTCCCAAACCTGGTCTGAAAGGACAGAGCCCTAGTATCACATTAGCTACAAAGCATAAACAGAAGTAGGGGGAAAGAGTAGGGGAGGGAACCTACACTCCAAACCAGTGGGCCCATAGCGGAAAGCAATGAAAGCCAGCAGAACCAGCTATGACCAGCTCAGAACCAGTTCTGGCCCTCTTTGTCTATTCATCTCGCTTTTTTTTTCTTTCTTCCCATTCCTTTGCTTTTAATTAGGAGAAGCTTAACATAACAGTCATGCTCTCTTCATGCTTAAAACTCTGGGCTGGCATTACCTCGAGTTCCCCCAGCTCCTTTTCTCCCTTCTTCCCCCTCGCTCTTCCCCACTACGCCCTGGAAATGTGAATTAATAACCAAGCAGAAAACAAATCGGTGTGAACTCTGAGAAGATAATCTCTGAGTTATCCAGTGAGATGCCACGTTACCCGGCTTGCTACGCAGCCACGGAGAGAGCAATGTGGTTGGGCAGCAAAGCACGGTACGCAATTGTGCATGCTGTGCTGTTTCCTGGGAACAGGGCTGGAGGAACAGAAGGGTGATTGTGCCAAGCGTCATTATACCAGTGGGGCCTCCTTGGCTCAAACTCGCCAGGGCACTCGAAGGGCTGAAAAGGTAATTCAACGGATCCCCAAATTGAAAAAAATGGTGAACCTTAAATTTGGGAATGGGAAGCGGACCTATGATGGGGGCAGAGGTTTGTGCCAAGATGCTGAATGGAGAACCAGCCTGTCCTTCATGCACTCCACTAATCAGACAGACAGTGGTTACAAGTGATTGGCCGGAGGAGTTCAAGGCTTTGGGCGGAGTCAATTGAGCTAACTGCAACAGGTCCCGTTGTTGCATATTTAAACACATAATAGCTGCGGCGTTCGCTCTGCGCCAGAATATGTGACGACTTTCAACCGGGTCTGAAAAACAAAAACAGAATTTGTTTTCATTCTACGCCGACGTCTGGCAACTCCTAAACACACTGGGGATGAAACTGCTTTGCCAACTAGGTCATAGCTTAAGTTTCTTGAATAATGAGAAGTTTATTCATGGATTAAATACTCTATGCAGCCTGCTTTCAATTGCTCATCTAGACTAAACCCGCTAGTATAGACGCACGCTTCCAAAGAGTCGTAACATTGCCTCCCTGCTTATGTAACAATGTCCCACGTACTCAAAAAGAGGAGTGGACATGCTAATTTGTACTCATTATGTCTGCATGACATCAAGCAGTCACATGCAAAAGAGCATGAATTTGTTGCGACATGATTGGTGTTGTCAGGAGCTGATTTAGCACGGTGGCTGTGAAAAGCACTTATTAGAAGTGCTGCAACGACACATCAATGTTCATTAAAAACAGCCTACGAATGTGTTTAAAGTGTCCATAAATTACTGCTATTAAGACTGATTCATCCCTCTCTGTCACGGGATTCAACACCAACAAAAACGTGAGTGCAAGAGGAAGAAATCGACTAAGAATGGATTACAGCAAATGGTGGAGAGAAAGAGGTTAAAAATAGTGGTAGCTAGGCCGTTTCTAGGTGGTTGCTAGGGTGTTCTGGAAGGTCGCTATGTGGCTGCTTACTAGTCGATGTCAAAAGAGCACTCCCATGTCTTTAATGGTTTTTCTTAACACATAAACAACATCTTTAATAACACATAAATGCAGTACATCTGTCTTGGGTACATTAGGGCAGTGTTTAATGTGAGCACCACATGATTTTCTAGGGTGACACAGGCTTAAACTTACCCAAGCAACGTGAGCATAATCATCTCTCTGTCTGCAAATAACCACAGAATCTTATTTACAAAAATTAAATGAAAGACAAAATTAGATAAGGTGAGAAAAATCGAAAAGACAGCCAGATGCAGATTGCAGACAGAGAAATGTCGCACCCCCACAACACAGCTGACGCAACTCCACAGCATCTGACGTGGGCAAAGCTATATTGGGACGTCACTCGTTCCAGGGGTTTACACACAGCACTGGAATTTTTGCCCTCAGCTTTCAGATGTGAGTGAGCTACGTGGTTTGGTGTTCTGCTCTTTTAAATGATCCCTGCTGTCAGATTACTTACAGACATACAGCTCTGTATACCTGGCAAACACTCACACACCTCTGCTATTCACTTCATTAAACCTGCACTGTAATAACCAGGCTAATTGCTCAGTCAAAAGCCCCTGGTCTTTAATTAACCAATGAAGGATTTGGAACTGCTGTGAACAACCCTCTGTCCGGCCTACCATCTGGATTATAATCTCAGATTATGTAGGATATTCCGTCAAATTCATCATATTCCAAGAAAAATGATTCAGGTTATTAATAAAGCAACATTTTGGGAGATTTGTCTTTAGCTTTATATATTTGAGAAATTAAAGGGGCTCTTCTCTTGCAGAACGCCATTAAGAATATATTCTCCAAAAAAAAAAGCATTTGATAAATTATATGGAAAAAACACTATTAAAAATATATAAAACACATATAAATATATGTGTATAACGTGTGTGTGTGTGTGTGTGTGTGTGTGTGTGTGATTATGTAAATTATGTACAATTATGTCATAATTTACTCATCATCATGTCATTTTAAACCCAAATGATTTTCTTCAGCGAGAAAACACAAAATATTATAAGAAAGTAATATTTTAAGAATGCCCGAGCACACGTTTTTCACACCTTAATGCTCCATATGCTGAATGTAAAAAAGTAAATTAGAGTTGTGCTGAAAGGGAACATAATAAACAAGTTTTTTACTTTTAGGTGCTCATTTTTGGAGCTTGACAGTCTCAATTCATTTTCATTCTATTAAAAAGAGCAGCAAACATCCCGCCTAATTCCACTGAAGAAAAAAATTATACAGGTTTGGGATCAACGACATGAGAGTGAGTAAATGATGACAGAATTTTTATTTCGAGTGAATTATCTCTGTAGTTTGGTATAATCACCATTTCCCTCCACAAGAGAAATGGTGGAGATTAAACAGACTAAGAGATTGACAATGACAGTTCTCTCCCACTTTAGATGAGCAGCTAATACAGCAATGTTTTCATTGAGTCATATGCCACAATCCAACACTTATTCACACAAGTGCAGAATCTGTTGGATTTTTCAAAGCCGTCACACATGGGCTAAACTGGATTAAAACTGGATCACATGCCCGCCTGACTGCAGGATAAACACCAGATTCTATATTTGCGGTCAAAAATAGCACAGAACATTCACAATCAGTCATGTGACAAGCAGAGATGTATAGCGCTAGCATCACACTATGCATCCTGTGATGTAAAGAGCAGACGTTCTGTCAAGGTTGCTTTTGAAGTGAGTGGATAACAGTCAACTGTGCAAGGACCGGATACATAAACAAGACATCAACAAGTGTGTCAAGGCTGAAAAAATATTTTCTGACTGCCATGATAAAAACACCTTGTTTTCCAATGCAAAATTCTGAACATGATCCTCACTGTAAGAAATCAGACTGTGAGCTGCATTTACATGAGGGATTGAAATGGTGGCTAGCAGACAAAAACAGTCTCTAGGGTTAATTTTGATCATGGCTGGTCTTGAAAAGAAAAGAAAAAAATGAAGACTATGTATGTGGAGCAGGTGGTTTGTTGTCTCACTGGTTGCATCATAAGGTTGTGCTCAACTATAGGGCTTGGGTGCCGCGTTGCATTCTGGGACGTGGCGGCCATGTTGATGGCCTCGCGAATGTAAACATACAGCAAGTCGAACGAGGAGAAAGTTGGGAGAAAGAAAAGAAAGAAAAAAGATGTTAAAATCCCGAAAAAGATGTGGAATTTACTGGGATACATTAAATAAGGAAGCCAGGGACCGGTATGTGGACAAAATCGGCACTATTAACGGTTTGGATCCATATGAAATTCCCAACAAAGAGTGGAGCACCGACGACAACTTGCTGCCGCAGTTTTGCATAACAGACATCTTCGGCTACCTTGTTTGTGGTGTGAGCGCCTACACTTCAGAACAGTTCCGAAGCTACAAGTCATTGGAGTCTCATGTGCAGTTCACAAATGGAATTTAATACTCTCATAACATCAACGTTAGCCCTTCCATCGGACCTGTCAGTCTCTGTACTGTTGTCCTGTTGCTACCCCCTTGCCCTTTCCAGCGAAACAGATGTTTCAAAGCATCGTTTTGCTTACTTGAAAGCAACCTTAGCGTGATGTTGGCCTTTTTAAGATAACAGCGTGGTTGTTGTGACAGCACGATTTCACGCCAATCTGTAAGTTAAACAAAGTCACGTTAGACCTAGCTTCACAACTCGCTTAGTTAATGCAGCAGTTTTGTATTTTTGCTGTCAGCAGAGGGATAGCAACAGAAAGATGAATGTTGAAATTTTCATTTTCGGGATATTTTACAGGAAAATACTAAAACGGGAAGACAGCGGGAAAAGAGCTCAAATACGTGACGTGAGAAACCCGGAAAAAACGGGAGGGTTGACAGCTACTAACTACACTTTTTTTTGCCGATTTTGTCCACATACCGGTCCCTGGCTTCCCTATTTAACGTATCCCAGTAAATTCCACATCCTTTTCGGGATTTTAACATCTTTTTTCTTTCTTTTCTTTCTCCCAACTCTGCTTCTCCTCGTTCGACTTGCTGTATGTTTACATTCGCAAGGCCATCAACATGGCGGCCACGCCATGTAATGACGTCACGACGCCCAAGCCCTATTGGTTCTTCTGAATTTCATCGGAGGTAAAAATTTGATTGTTGCGGTCATTAATCAGCTGTCGGTGGACGTAAAACTAACGATCAAAGACTTCAGATTTTTGCATAGAATTCAAGGAATCTTTTAGGATTCTCAACATTTGTCTCAAATGGCCACATTGTGGCCAAAATCGTACAGTGTGAACCCGGTTTACGCTGGGTCTTGTAAAGAATATACCCAAGTGTGAACATCTAAGTTTTCTAGTCGTTCCCAAATCGTTCAACACTAAAAGCATGGTTCGCACTTTGGTTCGCACAAAGCACTTCCCAACAAAATCAGCCCAATCATTTAAGAATGATTTATTCTTTCAAAATATAGCCATTCAAGACATTTGAAAACAAAATTTCACAATGTCAGTTTTTCTCTGGGCCAGCCCTCACAAAGAGTCTACAAGTGAACATCAATCTGAACAGTATGATACTGGATGTCAAACTGCATCACAATCAAAAACATCAAAGTGAAACATCAGAGTCCTGTTGCTCAAGTGTCCTTTGTCATCACTTTTTCATCACTCTAAAGATTATCACAATCTAGTGCTTGTCTTCATCTGTACTGCACTTCCCTCCTCTTTTCCCCCGCCATCTAGAGAGGATTTGTGATTAGTGAGATCTGTGTGACAGAGATTAATACCAAACACACCAATTTAAATGTCAAATGTCAACCCTTAACTTTTCTCCTAAATTACATGAATATATACACACTACATATCAAAAGTTTGGGGTGTTTTGAAAGGAGTCTCTTATTCTCACCAAGGCTGCATTTATTTGATCAAAAATACAGTAAAAACGGTAATATTGTGAAATATCATTACAATTTAAAATAAATGTTTTCTATGTTAATATATTTTCAAATGTAATTGACTCCTGTGATGGCAAAGCTGACTTGTCAGTCTTCAGTGTCACATGATCATGATCCTTCAGAAATCATTCTAATATGCTGATTTTTGTGCTCAAGAAACAATTCTTCTTATATCAATGTCTTAACATTTTTACGGAAAATATTTTTCAATGTTCTTTGATGAATCAAAAGTTCAAAAGAATAGCATTTTTAAATAGAAATAAAAAAACAGTACTAAATCCAAAATTTGTGGGTAGTGTTAAATAAAATAAAAAAAATGGTATGGGCCGTACTATTATTAAATGATGCAAATGAAGAAAAAAATGCAGGCAGGTGCATCTCGTATGGGAGAGGACGATCGTCATATGGAGGTACGTCACATGCTTCGAGAGCAGCTTCCTAAAAGGGAGATTTAGCAAATCTCTTTCATCCAGGCAAATTCTCTCACTCTCATCTCAAAAAGAGGCTTCGGGCTCAGAATGAAGCTGTCAGATCCTGATGAAGTTGTTGTTTTTTTTCATCTGCCACAGTGGAGGGGTTTGGAGACGTCACAGGCATCAGGCATTGCCCATCATATATGATGAGCTTTGCCTGGCCTCTTTGTTCCTCCCCTACTCTCCTTCACTCCCTCTTTCCACCCCCAACGCTTTCTGTGTCTCTTTCCCCGGAGGCAGCGTGGAGAGTGACTCATTGCAAATGTGATTTATTTATAGGCCTGTGCTCCACATCCTGTCGGGGCTGCTCAGGTTCCCACACTGAGATCGCCACAGGTAGTGGAGTTAACATCACACGTGCACAAACCAAGCACAGGTAAAGCAAACACCAGTATAGACCTAAAATGGCTTGATCCACATTGAATACAGGGCTCACACTGACAGCCAGGGAAACAAGTAGTAAATCAAATCATCTGTTTAAATTATGTGATATATGTTCTATTACAGTGATTATGCTCCTTTATTCATATTATCATTAAACCACAGCACATCTATGTCAGTGAAAAGATAGAAATTAAAAGGTAAAATCTCTATTTTTTTAATGATATCAAAAAACATTTTTAAAAGTCTTCATTTGTTTATTTTTATATTCCTCTTATAGTTTATTTTGATAGCACATGAATAAAGTTTACAATCTGTTAATTATGAGGTTTAAATTCAGTTGGGATACTGCCTTTTAAAGGGTAACTTAGAATGGAAACACCACTTTTAAG
Organism: Abramis brama; assembly: GCF_963993115.1. NCBI lineage: Eukaryota > Metazoa > Chordata > Actinopteri > Cypriniformes > Leuciscidae > Abramis > Abramis brama. The sequence goes on from NC_139985.1 coordinate 6,753,679, forward strand.
TTTGACCGTATTTTCGTTTTAGGTTAAAATGCCTTGTGAATGGGAGTGAATGGGGCACTTTTATGATAGCATCAAAAATCACTATTTTTAAAACACTAAGGAGGCTCGATACAACATGAAACTTTGCTCAAAGTATTACCAGGGGCTCTACACATGAACTCGAGCATTGAGAACACTGTTTGTGTACACAGAGTTTACTAAAAAGAGAGATTTTGAACAACTCACTGTAGCTGTGTCCGCCGGCATTTTGACAGTCAAAAATAGTGGATTTCCAAATGCGAATGAACTGACTCTGAATTTTAGTATTGTTTCTTATATGAGGATCCTTTTTCAAATACAAGGTCAATATTGATTTTCACTAACGAGAAAACAACAAATTATCCGTGAATTTATATTGAACTAAGCTTTAGGAGCTTTCCATCTTTACTCTCCTCTCTGTTACAGAGATCAACTATTTTTGACTGACAAAATGCCGGCGGACACAGCTACAGTGAGTTGTTCAAAATCTTTCTTTTTAGTAAACTCTGTGTACACAAACAATGTTCTCAATGCTCGAGTTCATGTGAAGAGCCCCTGGTGATACTTTGAGCAAAGTTTCTTGTTGTGTCGAACCTTCTTAGTGTTTTAAAAATTTGATGCTATCATAAAAGTGCCCCATTCACTCCCATTCACAAGGCATTTAACCAAAAGGCATTTAACCAAAAAAGGAAAATACGGTCAAACAGTGGCGTTTCCATTCTAATTATGCTTTTAAACGAAAGTTTGGCTTGAGTAGATTAACAAAATGACCCTAGGTTGCATTTTGGCGAGAGTTATCCTTAAGGTGTCTAGACAGTATACAGCAAAGCAGCCCAATAGGTTTTAGAACAGAAACATTAACAACAGATGATATTCTAAAATAGAATTAAGAAAAATACTGTGAAATTGTCCCACTATAGCTCTTTGTCTTCAGAAGCCAATCATCTCTTGTTTCACACTTTTCTTATCCATTAATAGTTACTGAATGTGTAAATACTGTTAATAAGGAACAATTCTGAGATACAGTGTGAATGCAAGGTTTTGGATGAAAACATTGTGTGAAGAAACAAACATTATCCAGCGAGAAAGGACAGATTAAAAAGTGTGACTAGCATGAGAGATCTCATTACTTTACTAAGCTGTAAATAAATAAATAAATGTCACAAAAGAAAGAAAAAGTGATGAGCTGGCAAGCTGTCACATTAATCCCGATTGTATAAGATGATGGCATGAAGACACAAACAGTGATTAGATGCTACTGCCAGATTGCACTGAAGTTGATAAATCACACAAAAAAAAGAAAAACAGTTGGAAAAGAAATTGAGAATCATTCACGTTGCATTATGGGTAGCTGACCCTAACATGATAAGATCTGGATAGTGCATAAAGTGGCCCCAAAAAGTATTTGGGGACCATCAAAAATAAGAATTTCATATATATGAAAATAAATAAGTTTGCTGAGGGAGGTGATATTCCTAAGCTAGTTATAAAAAACTAAAAAAAAATGTAAAAATATAATAATAAAAATTACAGTAGGCAACAAGTTCTTAAAAAGGTGATGTCAATCCAAAAAGTGTTTATACCATTTTCTAAAAAATAATAATAAATGAATAACATGTGTAGAAACATTTGGTGTAACCAAGTAAGAAGAACCAAAAAAAAGACCTTCCTTTCACATTTATTACACGCGTGTACCTAAGGGGTGGTCGACATGATCATATCACAATTTCTTTCAGACAGGATCACGATCCACGATTTTATCACAATTCTTTTCATGTTGGCTTTTAAGACTGTTTTGCAAGTTACTAATTTCACTACTTAAAAATGTAGCCCTACAAAGTTGTTGTTTTCCTACAAAGAAAAAAGAACGTCAGGTTATTAATCATTATTTTTAAAAAATATTTCATTGCATTAAAAAATAATATATTAAATAAACAAACAAACCAAGTGGCACCTGTAACCATATTAGCTATAAGAATTGGAGAGTAATAGCATGTAAAAGTAATCGCTCTGAGCCCCATATCTAGAACAATCAAGTTCTAGAGTAATTATATCCTGCTCACTGAAAAAAATGCTACAGTACATCTTCAGTAAGACTGTACCTTACTCTACTTGAGTTCTCTTGGTTCAGTGACCGTATTTGTTTTCACTCTCTCCACACATCTGCCATTTCCGGTGTGTAGGGGCATGTTTCTCTGTTAGGAAGTTATTGTGTGATTTGGAGCGTAGAGGAGAACACTGAGGCAGTGTTGGATCGGTCAGGCGCTCAGCAGATGAGGGAAGCCTCCACATGTTGGCATGTCATCTGCAACAATAGAAGAGCATAACAGTGGTCCAAATAGGGCATATCGTTTCAGGTCGGCCCATCAAAAGCCATTCTGTGCCAGTGTCCACACACCAGTCCTAAACAAAGGGACACCCTCTCCTGTCTTCCCCGATGTTCTTCTCCTGAGTCACGTGGTGAGAGCAGAACATCGTGAGGGGATGTCACCGTGACCAGATGGCAAATCTATATACTGCTGCTGACACCTCTGATGAACCCGGGCGACCAATCAGAAGCCAAAGTTCCGCTGAAGACATCAAGAGACCTCCAATCACTTTCAAGCTCTTAAGACAAAGGATACTAGGCATTCATTTCCTCTTTAACAATAACACTATTGGTTGAGTAGAGAGAGATAATGTTTCATTGACTTGCTGCATTCTTGGCGAGAATTAACGGTGTTGTAATTGGAGTCACATTCAGTCAAATCCTTTATTAAATCAGTGAATTAAAAGCATGCATTCTCAATGGCTATGTTTACATGCAACCAAATAATCTGTTAGTAATCCGATTGAGCCTTCGATTGAGCCTCCGGTTGAGCCTACGAAATTTCAATCGGATTGAAAGGGGTGGTTTATTCCTTTTCTAATCCGATCGAGAGAACATGTAAACACTTGTTCGGATTGAAAACCGAAACTGAAAGGACTGCGCATGTGCAATGATGTAGAAATAGCGTAATGACAAGCGGAGCGAACTGTTCTTCCTGTTGAATAAAGTGTCATATAAATGAGTGTCCCGTCATTCTAAAATTCGTCAATGTCCCACCAGTCCTTGTTTCGGATTCTCATCCACAGACGACGCTTTCAGGCATGGGAAGGGGCATTTTTACTGCATGATAAATATAAGCAGCACAGCACAACGGTTCATATGCTCATTGTCTCCAAATTATGACCAGAAATGGATAAATATTAAGGCTATGTTTACACGGAAACGATCTGAAGAGAAAACGCAAAAGTGGCGTTGCGTTATCACTTTTTATTCTGCGTTTAGACGAGCGTTATGGGGGGGAAATCTGCGTGCATATGGTGACGCAAAAGTGTGTGAAATTCGATGTAGTATGCACTCCAGGCGGCTAGGTGGCAATGTGAAGCACTGCCACACAACAACACCAAGTCCGCGCGCCTGCGTACAACCTTCTTTCTACTTCTCTCCCTAGCAGACTTTTGCGTTTTTACCCTTTAGATGGGAACGCGACGGTGGAGTGTTTTTAAGATTTCCACTCTGGAGGGTGGTTTCACTTTTTTGCGTTTTTAAGCCCCTAAAACGCTGTCGCCGTCTAAATGAAAGGCACATCTGATCAAATATTTTTACATTTTCACCCGCGAGCATTCTCGTGTAAACAGGGCCTAAGTCTGCTGTTTAAAACAAATAAAGAACCAATGTAGGAGAATAGTTATCATACGCAAAACAGCGGAAAACTGTATATTCGTGCAGTGTGCGCATGTCTGGTACCCTGTGACCTAGTTTTGCTGTGTTCTGATTAGTTCATTATTCCCACCTGTTGTCTTGTTAATTATCCCATTAGTCCCAGTGTTTAAATACCCTTAGGGGCTGTTTACACGACACCGTTTTCAATTAAAAATGTAACAACTTTTTATGCGTTTTAGCCGTTTGTTTACACGATAACGGCGTTTTGGGTGCCTGAAAATGCAAAGTTTTGAAAACGGGTTTCAAAGTGCAAGTTTTTGAAAACGGTCTCTGTGTAAACAACAAAAACACGAATCTCTGAAGATGATGACATCATGCACATGCGTATTACGAGTTCAGTCTATATGTTTCATCGCCATCTAATGGCCTGGCAGCAGAGTACAGTGTTTTTAGTTGTTTTCGCGGGTCCGTGTGAATGGGGAACTCAAAGGAAACACTTCTCCGTTTTAAGCATATCGTTGACGTGTAAACGTACCATTAGTTTCCTTCTACTGGCTGTCGGTCTACATATGTTCATTGATGTTTGGGTGCTCTCTACATGTTTCCTGTGAAAATTTCCATTAAAGTGTGTTCCTTTATATTCCTTCGTCTTGCAAGTCATTGCTACAACCGAGCACATTACAATATCTCCCAATAATGTCTTAGTAAGATGATATTTTAATGCTTTTTTGGTTAAAGCTTTTTATTGTGGGAGCAAAACATTTGATATTCAATGCAATGATGACTAAGAGTAAGAGATGTACAAATAAATGTTCCTCAAAAGCCTGATGTATCATAATACTCACATTTTAACATGATCTTTCTTTAAAAAAAAATGATGTATGGATATAATTAAGTAAAACTAAGTGGCTTCAGTTCAGTAAGTGTCTGTTAATCTTGAAATATTACTAACAATGTAAAAGATATTCTTACATTTACTTAATACAAATCAGTAAAAATTTCACAGCAAAAAGACGTGTACAAGACCTGAAGTTGGATGTTTTTAAAATGATAGTAAACGGCATTTTACTTAATAAAATAGTATAAACTGTCAATCAGACGTCAGAAGGAATGTAGTAGATTGAGTACAACAGGTTTTTCAGCAAAGTTTTGATCATGCTGATCATTTAGAGACCTTAGATTTTTGCATATCAAATATGTAAACTTTATAGGGTTGAAGGGATAGTTTACGAAAAATTAAATTTCTGTCATTTATACTTTTTTTAATTTATATTTTCCTTTCGGTGTATTGCATGACACATTTTCTCTTCAACAAACATCCTCACTCTATCGTTTAAATGCTGTGAAGTCTGACAGAAACAGTGTAGGCCTATTACACGACATTTGACATCACGCTGCTGTTCTCTTATCAATCTCTGTCTGATATTTACAGTACATAACTCTGAACTTGTACTTAGATTTATTACATCATTTTAAGTAATTCATATAGACAAACAGCACGCTGTTTTCTGCGCTGCGCACACATATAGTGCGCAAATACTGAATTGAATTCTCTTTCACGTCTTCTTGCACTTGAACGGTAAATACACAGAAAATTGTGAACGTGAACAGTTGAAAAAGAAAACACGTGTAAAAGTACATAGGCTTGATGCCAAACGTCACATGAACAAACAGCAGGAAAACAGCAGGTCTCATCGCATCTGCTTGTCAGAGAAAGTTTTAAAGGCCGTATGAACTGATGGCGATATCTATGGACTTTGCAAAATGTTTTGCAAAAAGACACAGAATATGTTTGATATCTAAATGTTTGACCTTTTTTTTTTTTTTTACCTTGTAATCGAAACTTGGAATTGATAAGAATCAGATTCGGAATCGCTAAAATTCAAACGATACCCATCCCTAGTGTTCGAAAGCATTACTACACATGCAACTTGATGCCAAAACTATCCATAACCGCTATTTTGAACATGGCCAGAGGATTCAAATTCAATAGATCAAAAATGGCATTGGAACTATAGGTTTCCTGAATCATGTACTCAGTATCAATGCATTAACAACTAGTAATCCAGCTAATGAGATTGGCTCGACTCCAAAAACTGCTGCTGGATGACAATGCTGCTCTGCCAACACTAAAGTGTCGATACTGATCTACAAGCAAACCTCAATGGCCAGTTTGCAAGCAATGCTTAAACACAACTGCCAAAGATGGAGATGAAACATATTGGACAAATTACATGTACAATATGACACAGACAAGAGCTTTTCCAACACATTTAATCAGATTCATGCAAACTGAACCATTACACAAAATACACCAGTAGACATCTTAAGGTAAAGGCCAGGGAGTGCACACATTTTGTTATTTTATTGTATTTATTTATTTTAATTTTGTTTAAATGTGTAAATGTGTGTTTTTGTGTATCAAACTTTTTGTTTTTCTCTGGAATCTACTACAGTACTTATCCATAAACTGTGCAAATCAGAGTCAAGGGCTGTTGTTAAAACTTACCCCACGCACATTTTAAATTGTGTGCATGAATTTACAGTGGTATTCAAGAATTTGCTTGTTCAAAATAATTGTTATGCCATCCACCAAACATTTTAAAGGGTTAGTTCACCCAAAAATGAAAATTCTGTCAGTAATTACTCACCCTCATGTTGTTCCAACCGCGTAAGACCTTCGTTCATCTTCGGAACATAAATTAAGATATTTTTGATGAAATCTGAGTGCTGGATCACTTCTCCATAGGCTGCTGGGTGACCGAAACTTGCTGGCCCAGAAAAGTTATTAAAGAGATCGTTAATATAGTCCAAGTGACTACAGTGGCTTAATCTTAAGTATATCAAGTGACGAAAATACTTTTTGTGCGCAAAAACAAACAAAAATAACGACTTTATTCCACTATTCATTTCCTTCTCTCTGGGCCTCTAGTTGGTTCACGTAGTGTTTTTGCGCTGCGCGTCTGTGTTGCACGTCATCACGCATCACACACATGACCAGCGTAGGCCAATAGTGAGCCTACGTGGTGACGTGTAACACAGACGCGCAGCGCAAAAAGATGAACGAAGGTCTTACGCGGTTGGAACAACATGAGGGTGAGTAATTACTGACAGAATTTTAATTTTTGGGTGAACTAACCCTTTAATTCAAAATTTTAAACATATAGAAGATATTTTAAAAGTGGATCAATAATTTTACAAATGAAGAGTTTTACAACTTCTGCTTCTTTAGGATGGTGTTGGTCAGTGGTCAAGTATGATAGTGATGTCACCGTGTAGCACATATCTAATTGGTTAAACAGATTGTGTTACAACTCACCACGTGTCACTCCCCGCCCGGTCTTCCCTACTCAATAATTTACAACCACTAATTAAAAAACAAAACATAAATATCCATAAGTGGGGCTTCATACAATAGACGCCTTATACTGTGGAGTAATGGTCCTTTCTGTGTTTTCATCCCACTTCAAGCACACAATTGACCCTACTGAGAGCTGTCACATCAACACACACAATCTGCTTGGGATGTGAAGTGCTTTCAACAGAACCAGTGATAGCGGACCAGCTGCGCTGTATCTGTGATAAATACCGTCCTCTATTTTTCTTTGGCTTGTGTTATTCAATCCAGCAATTACAGGAACAGCGCACATGCATTCATTTTTAACACACATAAAGAGTTCTGTAAGTTTCAAATAAATGATAGGCCCAAAATTATGTCTATCATAAATGAAAAAAAAGAACAAAGTCACCTTGAGTCATGAAGCTATGCTTCTTTACAGATTCAAACTCTCTTGCAGCACAGTGTAATTCACATTTCATGCATATTAAGAAAATAATTCATGTTTGCTTTTCATTTATGAGGAATTAAAAACCAGCTGCACTGATATCCCAAACAGACAAACATCAGACTAATCTACTAAAGCTAACATAGTTCAGATCGGGCCACCCATCCTGTGTGACTGAACATCACACTGAAATCGAATTCTGAATCAAATAAAAAATAGCCATGATCCCAAAATGCCTTAGGATAAGAATAAATAACCTTTGCTGAGGCATTCTCTATTGAACCACCTTTTAAACAACTCCAACAACTCCTGTCCTAAGGGCATGTCCCAATGAGATTTCAGTGAATTTCAAAGGGCATAAAATAATAATGAGTAATATCAATGTGCACATTTCATGTATTCACCTGTTATCTTGACCTGTGAAATGCCACTTTAGATAACATGGGACACAAGGAGAACAAGCCTGAGACATCTAAGAGGATGTACGGTTAAAAGTGAGAGGATTTGAGAGAAATCAATTCTTTTGAAGTCAAGATGTGATTATTATGCTCTGTCTAACAGCCCCTGTGTTTGGATAAAAAGAAAGGAAGAGAAAGAGAGACAGGGAAATCGTGCTTTCACTCTTCCTCACCTAATCACTGGTTAGAGCACAGCACCTTCTGTGCTTTACTCTGCCACCTCAACCACCTGACGTGCTCGATAGAGTGAACTCATGATACTGAATATCTCAGCTTCACCTAGGTCAATTCTGCTGGGTCTCATCTGTTACCCAGACGCTCTGGGCTGATGCTTCACTAAGGCACAGGTGCACACAGGAACACAAGTATCATATCCCGATAACCCTACTGAAGCCATAACATTTAAGTCTAAACATGAAGCCTAAAAAAAACCAGATGAAAGGCAAGTTATAAACACACAGCAGGCAACTAGTTCTTAGAAAGGTAATCTTTGTGTCCAAAAAAAGCATTTATACTATTTTCTAAAAAAAATATATACATATCTGTATATATTTATTTATTAACTTGTGTAAAAAAAAAGTGGTGTAAAGTAAGGAATTTCCTTGCACCTTGACTAATAACATAATATAATATAATTAAACATAATATTTTAAGTCAGGAAGTTATTTTTTAGTTAGTCAGTTTTTTATTTGAGCTGAAAAAAGTGTATTTTCATAAATGCTTTTTAACAATCTACTGTCCTTGACACAAACATATGCGTGTCTGTGTGTATAACGTTATATATATATTAGATTATTTATATTAAAGATTTTACCAAACAAACAAAAAACTTGCCTCAAAAAAATCATATAATATTTAATGAGACTTTTTCTTTCTTACAACAAGCAAACAGTTACACCTTGACATCATAATTTGCAATAGGCTGTGTCTCAAACCGTAGTGGGCTTCCTAACTAAACAAAAAAAATTGGTTACTCGGGCGCGTGCAGAGTGGGCTTCACAGACGCCTTGCTCTTTAAGCACTCGCTAAGTTCACCTTGATTATGATTCAGTTTTGACATCTGCACGCGCACATAGGATGCCAAAAATGCTGTCTTGGTGGGCACCGAACCAGAATTTGAGACAGCCATTACCAGACAGGAAAGTTTCTTCTGTTTCTAGGCGACATAAAGTATTCACACAGATATTCAAATAACCCACACAAAGAATTAACGGACGTATGACAAATTATTATATTTAGAAAAACATCAAGGTGTTCATCGGTAACAGGGGCAATAGTTTTACATATTTCCAGTGAGGAATAGTAATGTCATTGTTAAAAGACTACGACTAAAATGTGGGTCACAACGGACAAAAAAAAATGTGTCCATGTGTCGTGTCTATGAGAGATGTAACGTTATTGTATGACGAACGATATCACAATATTACAAACGTTCAGTCTTACCGGACAGATTTTCTGTGATGGCAGATTATTGAGAAATGTCCTTCAGATGAAGCTCTCCCCGTAGGTTACCTCAGATAAAACATACAACACCACAAAACTTGAGGACGGGGATGGGAGGACCGTCCGTTATGAATTACTGCCGTTATTCTCATTGACTTGGAGCCCGTGAGTCGGTTTTGACGGGGTTTTAAAGTGGGCTGTAACGGTTCTTCAGTTCCCCGCCTCCGATTGTCTAGACCCAGCCGCGACCAATCAAATCATTCCATTGAATTTTCGTCACACACTGGACGCAACGCTGTCGTCGTTCCAATCAAAGTAGCCGAGAAGCCTGTAGGCGCGTGCGCTTAATATTGGACATTGCACATCTTTTTTTTACAGTCTATGGTTCAGATTGTGGGGCGCCGCTCACATTTGATTGGTCGACTAGGTATAATGGAGGGGAAACGTCATAATTCAATAATACGTTGTGTGTGATATTTACGACTTCTCGCTTGTTGTGCTGCTGATGGAGTGTTGTTGGACGCAAGAAAAGAGACATGAGCCGTTTATCATCATGCTAATGCTGCAGCTGAATTATATCTATCTATCTATCTATCTATCTATCTATCTATCTATCTATCTATCTGTCACTGTCAGCCATGCAACATGGTTGAAAGATTGTAATTAGAAAAGTGCACTGCATGCCTCTTTAAATAACATTTTATTAAATATCATAAAAATACATTTATACATTTGCTAGAATATCTCTGTTTTGGCAAAATGTCACTGTATTTTCAGTTATAAATGGGATTAACATTATGTTAGGCCAACATCATTTTAATAATTTCATGTTAACTTTCATACTCTCTAGACAATTGAATGTATAATCTGAAAAAAATCTCTGAATGTGTTTGCCACAAAGTTCTCCACATTTCGTCCTGCAATGAGTTGGATGAGATGTACAGAAAATGCCTCAGATCTTTTTTGTTGTTGTTTTTATAAATCTGGCTCGAATTTTCTATTGCCAAGAGCATTCTGTTTATTAGGAAAAACTGTGGTTAATTTGGATTCAGATTCAGATCATTATGGGATCCATTAAGCCTGCAAGCTATTGGAGAGGTAAGCAGCACCTAACTCTGCATGTTTGCATGTTTTAGAGGGACTATAGAAGGGGCAACAGCATGCATGCAATGTATGGCCCGATACATAAAGGAAATAGACTCAAGCCATACATCCGGCATGTGGCCGCATAGCAAGGATATACAATAACGACAAATCCCCAACAATTCAATGACTTCAAAGACCAGTTTAATATTGAGTGTGGATGTCACACAGTGCTGTGGCTATGGGGAGCTAGATCTTAAAGGCAAAGGCATATCCCGACCACTGTGCCCTGCTGTACTGGTCCCAGGTGCGTCAGTACAGCTGCATGCAGATCACGCATGTAGCACAGCAGTGAGGATCTCCGGACAGCCTTTGGGGGAAAGTTTATGGGGCCATTGGGTATCTCTGCACAGCCAGAGACCAAATACTGATATCCTAAACAACCTCACTACTAGGAATTATGGGAATTCATATTCACCCTTTTATGAGGGGACGTTTAACGTTTCAATATGTACTTTGAAGTTTATATATATATATATATACATTTATTATATACTATATAGGGGTTCCCATCATGGGATAATTTTATGGATTTAGTTTTAATTAATTTGTTAGTTTTAATAAAATTTTGTATTTTTATTAAATTTTATGAATTAAACAGGTCATAAACATACTTTATCAGTAGAAACTTAGAAATAACCTGTTAACCATGAAAGTATTATGCAATCATTTAAAAAAAATTCTCCTTATAGTTATATAGGTTGATTTTTTTTTTTTTTTATCGAGTCAAGAACTAGAGTTCTACCCCACTGAACTTTTTTTTTTGTGCTAGTATCCCAATTAAAATTCAGACAGAGATGGAAGATTCCAAAGGAATTTGATTAATTTGATTCAGTTTTCTGATAAAAAAAAAAAAAATCTTCTATCCCATTAAATACAAATGCCTTAGAATCCTATAGGCTGGTAAAATCCGGTCTTAAAATAAATTATTTGTTGAAACTAACAGTATTTTTTCCAAAGAGATTAAAATGATTCTGTTGTAAGTTTTAATGTTTTTTCACTTGTTCAAACGTGAAAGCACCATACTAAATCTCTCTCTCTCTCTCTCCTCTCTCTCTCTCTCTGACTCCTGCTTTGATTCATGTTTTCAACAGGGCCAGGCCACTGACAGAGTGAGATAATTCATTTAGACACAAGTAGGCTACGTATGCCACCCACAAAACGCACTAGGCCTACTCATGTAAATTCCGATCCGTTAGACATTTCCGTTAACCAGTGGCGTGACTCTTTTCTGGTTAACGGAAATGTCTAACGGATCGGAACCTACTGGACGTACTGTATTTATTCCTCCAATTTAGCCTTACATTTTTCCTTAAATTTTTATCTTGTTGACGGTTGCATCATACAAAAAGAGACACGTCTCTGGTTAACAGAAATGTCTAACGGATCGGACGTAGGGACGTACAGTAACGTCATTGCTCTGGCCTGGCCCAGCACCCCTAATGAGGAGATTCCAGCACAGATAATTAACCCCATTGAACATGTTGTGCTCCTCCTGTTGAACACAACGATCAAACTCAATCAAGGTCATGTTTTTCTGATGGCAGCATGAGTTCTTAGGTTCTGATGGTGGAGGGCCTTTTTTACACTGTCCTGGAGAGAGAAAAACTTCTCGGAAACCGTTACAATGTATAATACAGATTTTTAATCACATCTTTTAGTAATGATTGCATAACCTCATGCTCAGTTTGTTGAACAATGAAATGAAACCGAATGTCTATTTTACTCTGTGATTGTTATTTTAATCAGAAACCATCATAGACATCAGGATTATGTGGCCATATGGCGGGGTTACTTTTTTTTACGTGTAGGTTATAATATTGCAGAGATTTTCAACTAGACTATTCTTTCATACTGTAGTTATGGAAATACACTTGCCATGTGGCTTGTTGCACAGAAGCTATCTTTACTACCAAACACTACAGAAAATACTAATTATGTCTGACAGTGACAACTTTATTTGGATCTCTGGCATTATGCCTTAAAATTAAGAGAGACATGAATGCAATGCATATTATATAGCAAATCTAAATTGGCCAGGAGTTCATAATGGCAATAAATGTCATTAGCATTTTGTATTTTTAGTATAATGTTATGTTAATGCAGAAATTATAGTCGCTGCATCTTGACAAGGGAGGTTCCCCCAAAATAATTATTAAAAACTTGATCTTGAAACGTATTTACTCAACTTCATGTCATTCCAAACCTGCACGACTTAATTTCTTCTACAGAATTCAATATAAGATTTTTTTTCAATCATCCAGTGGACCCCACTGACTTTCATTTTACAAAAATAAGAGAGATATTTTTCAAAATAACATCTTATTTGTATACACACACACACACACACAAACAAACATTTTGTCATTTTTAAGCAAACAAATAACAGGTATAACAGTAAATATATTAATATATATATATATGCATTTGTCATTTTTAAAACAATAGTTGTAGCTCAATAGCTCAAATAACGGTAAATAACTATAAAAATGTAGTATATTTTAATAGCAAACCATTAATACGTTATTTTAGGTTTGCTATAATACACACAGAACATGAGAGACTATAAAAGCTCTCAGATCTAGTGCGAAGAAATGAGACAAAAGAAGGTGCAGCATTTCTAAACATTGCATAATTCCATGTACAGCAGCAGCACAATCAGTCTTTGAACGGTTTATCAACATTAGACATCTGTCATACCACGAACGTCATGTTTGTTGTTCTTCTCTGGATATCAAAGGTCAGAGATCACTTTCACAGAGTAAGTTCAGAGAGCAGACCCCCCCACCCACCCCCTCAAACCCCCTCGCTCCCCCCTCAGGTCTTCACACGGCCCGCGCCGCGGTGCTCGGATGCTCCACTGGGAACAAAGAACCGCTGAGCATTGTTCCACCCCGTGTGCGGAATTCCGCAAGCAGGCCAGGTGCACCTCCATTAGGCCTCGGACATGATGAGGAGACCCCGGGGGGGCCGGAGAGTGCGGATGGAATTCGATTGAAAGTGAAGCACAGATGAAAACCTGAACAAGTCCAGATTTGAAAGATTACGGCAGTCTAACAACATAAACAGAGACATAAAAACATACTATATTTAAACCAGGGACGGTTGGAATTGTACGAAACAACAAAAGTGAAGGTGCTTGTGAAATGAACCTGCTGATGTTGACACTGCTGTAAATAGAAGTTCAGTGAGGTGAAGGTGACATAGTTCATTCTATGGTAAATATGACCTCAGTGAGGAGAAATACACCACCCACTATACAATTTGTTCAAAGCCATTCAGAAATAATTTACAAGAATCAAGGCTATTAGATGTCTAGAACAAATTTTGAAAAGCAATAAACTAAATGTACATATTTATAAATTAGTGTGCAAACTGCGCAAAGGGAACGTTATTTGATTGTAAATATATATATATATATATATAATTTAAGTGTTTGTATACAAATCAGTTAATTTTTAGCTTCAATATTATAGTAGGCTAATGAAGCCTAGTAGGCTATATAACTGACTCCCATAGTTTACAGCATTCGTTAAGAGATTTGTTTTCCTTGAGAAAATTTGCCATGTATTGTACCTGATATCCAAAATAATCAATATTGAATCAAATCGGAATCGAATCGCAAGCTTGTGAATCGGAATCGAATTGTGAAATTTGTCAATACCCATTCTTTTGTGGTTATACTAACCAAACATCACACAGACAGATAAAAATGTTTACTGTGATATTCATCAGCCCCAAAAAGTATTTGGGCCCATGTCTAAATGTCATTGCATTATATAACAAAATATTAAAATACTGGCGTTTATTTAAAAGAATGACACATTTCAAGCAAAATAGTTCACAGAAAATAAGTTTTAAATTATAAAACAATAGCTATACCATTCAGATTACCATTCAAATAAAGATTCAAAAGTATTTGGACATGCAGTTTCTGGTTGAGAGGATCACATTCATAGGTAATGTGCTAGTTGGAAATAATTGAAAGTTAGCTCAGAAAAAAATGCCACTTGGTTTGATACATTATAATCAGATGCAATAAAAACATAAGTTGGTCTAAAAACGCACAATGACTATTTCAGCCAAACATCACGCACACAGATGAGAAGAATGTGAGAGCCAAAAAACACAAACTGCCTCTTAGACAGATCTAAAACAACCAAAACCCAGAGTTACTCCCACTGAGAAAGCTACACAAAAGAGGCTTTTCCAGCCAGAGTCGTTGTAGCATCACATGAGGGGAAAGTTTAGTGGGAGAATCAAGAATCTGCAGGAGTAAAACTGTGGGAAACATGAGCAATAGTAACCTCAGTGTTTCGAAAACAAGTATTGGCATGACAAATTGCCCGTCTCATCAGTTTGTCCAAAGCTCAAAGCACTTTTTTGTTTTTCTATACCCAAAATAGTATTTCTGAAATGAGAGGTTATATAAAAGCTTTGTAATTACCCTGTGCGCTCATGTAAAAACATTTGTTTTCCTTTCAGTTCAGACTTTTTTGTTTTGTTCAAACACTGTGATTGTAGCAACAAATGCAGGTGAAAACAATTGGTCTCTGAACTATAATACTCCAATTGTACACAAATGAACATCCTGTTATGGTGATCTGATATATAAAAAAATTCCATTTACACAAAATGAATGCTAAGCCTGGAGTTTATCCAGTGGATTTGGTTACTGAGGAAAAATCAGGTCAAGTCGTTTTAGGGCAAAAAGCCTCAAGTCTCCAAAACGTAGCTGTCTGGTGAGATGCAAGATCTAAGGAAAAAGTAAATTCACAGTTGGTTTATTTAGCTAAGGTGGATAAAATGCAACCCCACAGAGTCCCACAGGTAAAACCTGATTAAAAAAATAATAAAAAAGTTATCTTCCACAAATGAAGTCTGTGTCTGCGCTTTATAGAGTTTATTGGGTTCAGATGTTGTCCATTTAGACAGCTGCAAGAGCCGTATGAGATGAACTGTCGGCTTGAATCACTCCTACATGGCATTTTACATACAGTATTACATTTTTTTCTTTGCGTCTCATCTGTTTCAGGGTTATTGGGGACATGCAAACGAAGCCAAAACAAATCAAACGCCAATAAACTCATGCACAGAAATGGAATGTTTAAATGGATCATAAAATGACAAATAAAATTTTCCCTGATCTTCTGAAATCCTGGATAGTTCACCATCAAATGGAAATTCTATCATTAATTACTCACCCTCATGTCGTTCCAAACCTTTAAGAGATCGTTCGTCTTCTGAACACAAATGAAGATCTTTTTGATGAAATCTGAGAGCTTTCTGTCCCTCCACATACAGCTACGGAACTACCACTTTGACGCTTCAGAAAGCTCATAAAGAGATCGTAAAACTAACCCATATGAATGGTTTACGCCAAATTTTCTGAAGAGACTCGATCGCTTTATATGATGCACCGATTGAATTTAGACTTTTATTCACATATAAGCATTCATCAACGCACACATCAGTTGTGGTAAACGGAAGCTCAAGCATGTTCGCTTGACGTGCGAGAACCAATGAGGTTCATTCTCGTGTTACGCAGCACGTTTGAGCTTCAGCAGGAACCAATGAGGTTTGTTCTCGCGCGTCAAGCAGGTTCGGTTGAGCTTCTGTTTATGTCCGCTGATCAATGTTTAAATGTGAATAAAAGCCTAAATTGAATCGATAAATGATCGAGTCTCTTCTGAAAATTTGGACTAAACCGTCAAAGTGATAGTTGCTTAGCTATTAATGGAGAAGAATGGACAGAAAGCTCTCAGATTTCATCAAAAAGATCTTCACTTGTGTTCAGAAGATGAACTCTTAAAGTCTTACGGGTTTGGAACGACATGAGGGTGAGTAATCAATGACAGAATTTTCATTTTTGGGTGAACTATTCCTGTACACTATGAAAACACTTATTTTAAAGTGCAATAATACTTCACAATATTACTGTTTTTACTGTATTTTCTATCAAATCAATATAGCCTTGGTGAGCATAAGAGATTTCTTTCAAATACATTAAAAAATCTTACTGACCCCAAACTTTTGAATGTTAGTGTATATATTTCAATTTTTGCTATGTGTAAAAAACTTCACCAACACTGTAAGTGCACCCCAGTTAACCATGTTATTACCCAAAATGCCCTATTTTAAAGCAATGGTGGAAGGAGGTCAGTCTATAATCAAAATGTACACTCCTCTGTGTTTAATGGTGACGCACAACACTACTTTCCTGGGTCAGAACACACAGAACATAGACAGAGAAAGTTGCAGTGAACCCCGGTGGCTCAACACCCTCTGCTGAGAAATCCAAATCCTCTTCAAGTTCCCATTGAACTGAAGCCAGGGCACTAAAACTACAGAACCGAGCCACCCGGGGACAGACTGTTCCAAAGGGTCAGCGGGGAGGGGAAGTGAGAAGTATGTCTGTAGTGTCTAGATTTGTCTTGCACAATAAATTAAACCAGTCCAAGCGATTTCAATTAGGCCAAAGGTCAGTGCGAGTGTTAAAGGTGCTTGGCTTTTCCTGAGCTGACATAATGAAACAGAAATTGGGGTGGAACACAGTGAAGTGCTAGTCCTTTTATTATTATTATTTGACCAACAGCCTTAAAGCTATAACAGACATGAGGTAAAAGTAACAAACATTTTATTTAGATTTCATTAAAAAATGAAAAGAATAAACTAATGTGATGCTTTTTTCATCTGTTGTCAAATATTCAGGGATCCCTGAAAGAGATACAGGTGTCCAGTAGTGAAGTCTCTGCTTGCAACCCATTGTAACTAATGATCGCTTTCTGGTAAATCAATCTCTTTGGAAGCGGTGAGGATCAAATGCCTTCATGTGACTATCTCTGTTCCACAACAGTGTCCCACTTTCTCAAGGGATTTGGTGGCCTCAGAGGGACATTGGCATACATTCATTTGAGAACTGTTCCCCTTAAAAAGACCTTAACCTTTCCATTCTATGAGAATGAATCAGCCGGTTCTCAGACTAGAGGTGAACAGCACTAACACAAAGATTGATGAGCTCAGCGTTCCTCTTTGTCTTGAACTGATGGCTGTCTAGTTTGTAAGTGGGAGTGGGAAATAAAACTCAGAATTCAGCTCATTCTTCTGTGTCATTAAACTTAAATGTTAACTGTTATTCAAACTGTATTGGATTGTTTTTTTCAAGTCTGGATCACACTTTATTATAATGTTCATTATCAGTTATTATTAGTGGTGTTTGCTAAGGCAAGAATCATTACTACTGTTGCTCATAACTTAAGTCACTCTGCATTTGTGTGACATACATGAATGTTAACTCAAACCATCAACCACCTGGAACCACCCAGAACCCCATAGCAACACCCTAGCAACCACCCAAAACACCATAGCAACTGTATAGCAAAACACTGAAACCACAATAACAATCACATAGCAAAGCCCTGGAACTATGATAGCAACAACCTAGAAACCACCCAGAACACCATAGCAACCACACAGAAAACCATAGTAACCACAAACATTAGCAAAACCCTGGAACCACAAAATCAACTACATTGCAAATCCCTGGAACCACAATAACATTTACATAGAAAATCCCTGGTACTATGATAGCAACCACACAGCAACACCCTAGCAACCACCCAGAACACCATAGATGCCACACAGTAACACCCTACAGTAGCAACCACCCAAAACACCACTGCAACCACATAAAAAGCCATGGAATCACAATAACAATCACATAGCCAAGCCCTGGAACTACGATAGCAAACATAGCAACACCCTAGCAACCACAGAGCAAAGCCCTGGAACCAACCAGAACACCATAGCAACACCCTAGCAACCACCCAGAACACCACACTAACACATAGCACACATAGCAAAGGCCCTGGAACTATGAGAGTATCCACATAGCAACACCATAGCAACCACCCAAAACACCATTGCAACCACCTAGCAGACAGTTGACGGTAGTCATTGACTTCCATAGTATTTTATTTTAAGTCAATGGCTACCATCAACTGTCTGGTTACCAACATTCTTCAAAATATCTTCTTTTTAGTTTAATGTTTGATTGTCTGACCCACATTTCACATTTTATTTATTCCTTGTCTGCATGTTAGACACACTTTATTCTTTTTTTTTCTCCCTGAAAATTTAGGCAGTGCAGATTTGAACCACAAAACATGAATTATGAACCACCCAGGCCTAAATATAATGGCACATTTAAGTAATAGGGATAAACTGGACCAAAACTCACAATTGTTACCAACCAATGAGAGAAGGAGCCAAAAAGAGGTTATCTGAAGTTGACCTGTGACGCTGATTTCATCAAAGCTTATGCAGCTGTGAAGTCTAGGAGGATGTGAATGATTTAACAGGTTATGACAGACACGTCTCCCTGACAAAGATGTCATCAGTTGCCAGATGCAGCTTAAGCACAGAGAAAATAATGATGCTTGAGGACAGAAAGAGGATTAGATAATTGGTATGTGAGCGTAAACGGTGTGCTATAGATAAAATGTCACAAAACAGACTATTAATCAAGTGTTCTTGCATTTATCATGCCAAAAGTACAGCTTAAAAGTGTTATTTATGATCACATTTTACTCTCAAATAGGCTGTTGTGGAGAACCATTCATCATAAACACAATGAAAACAGGCAGTTGTTGTAAAGCCACAAAACCACAATCAATAACTCTGGATAATGGCTAGTGGTCTCTGCTAATATTTATGTCTGCCACCTGGATATCTTTCGGATTTGTCACAGCATTATGTCCTGCTTTTTGGAATAAACTGAATATTTTCTCTTTCAGACTTCCATCAGACTATTGGTGCAGACTGAAGAAAAGAACATGGAATGCCACGGGCGCTACGACTCGGGTGTAATCTATAAAATATTAGCTGACCCCATGCTGCTTCAAGACGAGAGAGAACTGAATACAGGTCATGGGGTGCATTGATTCCCTGAGTTATTTGTTTCAGGTTCATTTTTAATAAATTCCTCAACAGCCTCTGAAAGCATAAAAACTGCTACTACTGAAACTACTTTGAGAATAGATCGAATGAAGGCCTGGGTTGGCTTAAAAAAATAGAAAGAAAATTGATAGGCTTCCAAGCCCAGACTAATCTGATGGCAAGACCCAGCAATTTAATTTTTCTTGTAAAGGTTACGGAAAAGGAGACTTCATAATTATATTCGTAACTGTGGTAAAATTTCAGTGGGCAAGATAATGAAAACAAAGGCCCTGCCAAAATCAACCTCTATGAAGTATTAAAGTCATTTTCAGACCTGGTCCATAATTAAAAATATCCATATTTAACACGTTACAAAGTAAAATACTAGCTTCCGGCTAAACGAACATACGGATTCCACTTAAGCGACGTACTGCAGATATTTACGCTACGTCATGACGCACTACTTCTGACGTCACAAGTTGCACAAGTTGCACTTTCAACTTGTGCAAGTAGACTGCGTATGGCCGTTTGGCCAGAAGCTAGAATTTTACTTTGTAACGTGTTAAATATTAATATTTTTCTTACACAAACTCATCTCTTTGCTTCAGAAGGCCTTTATTAACCCCCCGGAGCCGTGTGGAGCACTTTTATGATGGATAGATGCACTTTTATGGACTTCAAAACAGAAATATCCATTCACTGCCATTATAAAGCTTGGAAGAGCCAGGACATTTTTTTTTTATACAACTCAGCTTGTATTCGTCTGAAAGAAGAATGTCATATACACATATGATGACATGAGGGTGAATCAATCATGGGCTAATTTTCATTTTTGGCTGAACTATCACACCAACTACCGTTCACACCAAGGACAATAACTATAAAGATAACGATAAAGATATATTTCTAAAAATCGTTCTCAATATTAAAGAATAGCAGAGTTCAAACCACAGCTATAACGTAAAGGCACAGAGAAACGATTTCGTTGGAATCCCTTTCAGAACGATTTTATCCAGCTGATAAAGGAAAACATTGACAGCCAATCAGAATCCATCCTGCTGTAACGAGCTCAAGCCTTTTAAAGTGACAGACAAGCTCGCGCTTAGTATAAACAGAACGATATCGTCCATATAGTTCTCTTTATAGTTATCGTTCTTGATGTGAACGGGCCTTTATTTTTAAGAGTCTATAGTGAATTTTAATGCATTTCCCCAAAAAAACAAAAGAGCCAACATGCACTACAATGATATTTCTCAATGCAAAAACAGTAGGGAATTTTTTCTCTTGAGACAAAAACAATTGTCCATCCACAACGACCTGGTTTACACTGGTTCTCTGCCCATCAGGGTCTGGATGACACTGTGGACAGATCATGAAGAATAGAACAAACAGACAGTGCATGAGGCAACGTCTGATTCAGGCTGTATGAAGAAAGGCAAAGTGTGAGATTGGCAGGCAGCCACCCACCAATCTGTGAAAATCTGCCTTAGATTGAATTTAATATTACATGATCTGAACGTTTTTATGAATTAACATCTACATACAGCCTGCACCCACACAAATAACAAAAAAAGGTCATTTGTTCAGCGAGTCGAACGCAAGTAAAACCAACATGCTATGCCCAGACTGAAGCAATTATATAAGCTTTCGGATAACCAGTCAACGAGCAACAGACCGCCTAGGGCTTCAATAAATTCAAGAATGCTCTATTTATTTTACACTCACAATATAGCTGTTTTGTAAACGAAAGCAAGGGATTTCTAGCATTAGAACTCTATAATTATCTCTCATATTCATCATATCCTAAAAGCTCCTTTATTTGATCAGACAGAGAACAATTATAGCTAAGCCGGCCACACAGACTCAGAAAAAAGTTTTAAAGGAATAGTTCAGCCAAAAATGAAAATGAAAACTTCTGATGCCGTTCCAAACCCACGTCATTTTAATTTTCCGTGTAGCACAAAATTAGATGTTCTGAAGAACTTTTATGTTGCTATTTTCCATAATAGTGGCATACAGTGACCACAGACATGTATACGTGTTTGTGTGTGTGCATTATATATATATATATATATATATATATATATATATATATATATATATATATATATATATATATATGTGTGTGTGTGTGTGTGTGTGTGTGTGTGTGTGTGTGTGTGCATATACATACATATATTTCAATTATATTTCATTGATTACATTATATTTCATTGATAATTTCAAATTACATTTTAATTTTTGTTGTGAACTAATCCTTCAAGCTGCTCTCTATCTCATAGGTAGATCGATACAGTTCCCTGACATGAACATTTCTC
Source organism: Abramis brama (assembly GCF_963993115.1). NCBI lineage: Eukaryota > Metazoa > Chordata > Actinopteri > Cypriniformes > Leuciscidae > Abramis > Abramis brama. Next base: position 6,775,469 of record NC_139985.1, read on the forward strand.
AAGGTTAGCAGAAGCTGCGTCACTCACAGGTCACACCACATCCACCAGCAGCACTCAATGATAAGAGAGCCTGTAAAGATGGTTGGTGTGACATAATATCCTCCCCCATGCAGATTCAATGTAGCAGCTCTACATCTCTACATCTTCAAGGCTCTAGACAAAAAAGTGACTGAAGGTCACCCACACATACTGTACACAACCCCAAGAATACTGACAGCTGCCACCAGAGGGCAAACTCCAAAAGACATTGTATAAAAGGCAATATAGCAGCCAGAGGAAACAGAATGTAGAGGCAAGGGAGAAGGGAAAGATGCATAAAGTGGATGGAAGGTGTTTTCAGTATGCTTTATCCGGGGGTTTTTTAAGAATGTGGATGTTTCTCTACTAAAGACACACTGTCACCAAGCTACACAACTGCTTAAAAGAGATGCTGCCACCTTGTGGTATGTTTGTGGTATATTTTTATGGAATATTAAAAGTATTTATTATAAACTATATGTGTGTGTGTGTGTGTGTGTGTGTGTGCGTGTGTGTGTGTGTGTGTGTGTGTGTGTGTGTGTGTGTGTGTGTAACATATACACTGCCGTTCAAAAGTTTAGGATTGGTAAGATTTTGTTTTACAAAAAAGATATTTTATGCTCACCAAGGCTGCATTTATTTGATCAAAAATACAAAAAATACAAAAAAACTGAATATTGTGAAATATTATTACAATTTAAAATAACTGTTTCTATTTTAATATATTTTTAAATGTAATTCATTCCCGTGATGCAAAGCTGAATTTTCAGCATTATTACTCCAGTCTTGAGTGTCACATGATCCTTCAGAAATCATTGACACTCTGTTGATTTGCTGTTGAAATCATTGACACTCTGTTGATTTGCTGTTGAAATCATTGACACTCTGTTGATTTGCTGCTCAAGAAACGTTTCTTTTTATCAATATATTATTATCAATGTTGAAAACAGTTTTTTGATTCTTTGATGAATAGAAAGTTCAAAAGAACAGCATTTATTTGAAATAGAAAGCTTTTGAAACATTATATACTACCGTTCAAAAGTTTGGGGTCAGTAAGAATATTACTATTTTTATTTTATTTAATAAAATAAATGCAGCCTTGATGAGCATAAGAGACTTCTTTTAAAGATCTTACCGATCCCAAACTTTTTAACGACAATGTACATACACACACACACACAAGATATACCAATAAAAATGTTTGTTTTCCTCAGTATGTTAGCACTCATCCCTGTCCTCTGTAATGAGGTATGCCATCTGAAAAACACAGGGATCTAGTTCACCTCAGGTACCTCAGTTAATTAGTAAAACACAGACTGCACACTGTTTCCTGACAAGCTGTCAGTGGAGTCTGAGGGCATGACAGTAAAATAGCTGCAACTGTTCAGTCTCCTGAGACTGGGATTCCCAAGGTAATAAAGAAGAAACTGGGCAGCCGGCACACAAAAACGGCAGAAAAGTGCATTATTATTTATTATTTTTACTACTATTATTGCTGTCTTAAAATCAAACAATTATTTGACAGATTTAGTTGTTTCTTAAACTGAGTTCTTTCTTGAACTCAGGGACCAAATAAACTCCCACACACTTTTCACACTCTCACATGGTTAGTTGCTTACTACATGGTTACTACAATGTCCAAAATACATTAATAATTTCCCCCCCTGTGAAGGTCACGGATAAATGGCATTTCCACCACGTTTTTTTTTTTTTTTTTTTTTTTATTATAAAACGGCCTACTCCTTTCTCTTGCTATTAAGGACTATGTCATACAGTCATAGCTAGCAGTATATTTGTCCTAAAAACACAAAGACACAATATTTTCTTAATTTAACAAATAAAACTTGATTTTAAATGACCCACAAGAAAGATATCCAGTGTACAAGCGACCTTTAGCTTGATTTTCCTTCGTCGTCTTCATACACCATTTCAGGCATGCTCTTCAGTGACAATGTTGCCCCCTTGTTACACAACAGATACCCAAACTTTTGGAAAAAAAAGTTTTGACTTTGGTGAAAATTATACCACAACATAACTGAGGGACAGTGTTTTTTTTGTGTGTGTGTGTGGGGGGGGGATTTCTTTTTAAAATTAATTGAATAAAGTTAACAATAAACAGCAGTTTGTGTTTATTTAACTCTAACTCCCAAACTAAAGTATGGGTATTGGACAATAATAATAATAAAACAATATAATCTGTACATATGATATAATGCATTTGAAAAGTAACAATTTTCTATTCCCTCCCTCGTCAAGGGAAGCGTTATTTCCTTCACCTTTATTTTGAAATGTCATGATGACTTTTATTTTGATACAATCCGGCTGTGACGTCACGTGGTTACTGTAGCTCGCTGCCTGCCTCCATGCTGGGGTTGATGTAACAGGCGTGTGGATTGATCATTGTACCGGTGTTTGAGTTTCATTGATCGGATAAACGGCTATCAGACGGATCTGTCAGCAGATATGTCGTACTGCAAACAGGAAGGTATGATTCAACTAAACTGGACTGTTTAAACCCATTTTATACCCATGTTTTACTGTCGTTTAGCTGTGCGGCTAGTGCTCATGCCAGCAAAAGTCACTCTCCCCAGCCATGCTTAATATCAATGAGTTATAGTAATATTTATCGGCTTCAAATAATCTTTTCAGATGTGTTCCAATGTGTCGTGCTAAACTATCCTATATTATGTGTGTACAAGTTTTGTGAAGTATTACTGGTGGAATTATAGATGAACTTGAGGCTATGATGACTGAATGACTAACGTTGTGTGTTGTGTCACCCTACATATAACAGCCGCCTGCAAGGTCATCATAATTTAAAGTACACCAAATGGTTATTTTTTAATTTAATAGTTATGGATATTTTTATGGTTATACATAATGGCTATTTTTATTTTTTCATTATGAATAGAGTGATATAAATATTTTAACAATATGAACTTCAACACACAATATCACACATTGGCACATAGATTTATAAACAAGAGATGTAAAGTTCACTCAGCTCAGTTCATGACAGTATGTGTGCTTCAGTGGTTCATTTATTCCATGTGTACAGATTGTGTTTAACTGTTTGTGGATAATTTTATAAAGTGTAATATTTTGATTTAGCAGAATTTGAATTTGCAGAATTAAAGGGGATGTTTACAATGCACATATAAATATAATGTGTGTACTATTATAGCATTTATTAATATTTAGAATTTACTCCTTTTATCTTTTCAATTTCATTTTAGCTGTCATGTGCTTTTCTAATTTTTAGTGTGTGTGTGTAAGATGATGATGATGATGAATACTTTATTCATCCCTTTCGGGAAATTCATTATATATGTGTATGTATTTTTTTAATCACAGAAAATGTTTAAGTGTTTTAAGTTAATAACACTGGTATAGAAGTCAATTAGCAGTATGTTTTTAAATAGAAAATATTCTTATAATTTTATCATTGTGTGTAATTTCATTCTTTTCTCACAATAGGTAAAGATCGCATCATATTTGTCACCAAAGAGGATCATGAAGCACCCAGTAACGCTGAGCTAATCGAAGATGACCCTAATGATCCGTATGAAGATCACGGTAAGTTTGATTTACTTAGAAAATACAAAATAATAATTACTAGGGGTGTAACGATACCCTAATTTTACGATTCGATCACGATACTGAACTCACGATACGATATTATTGCGATACTCCAAGACATATAATAAAAGGTTAAGAAAAAATGTACAGTTGATTAAATGCTAAATTTGAACATTGTGGGTGTAAATGAATAGGCTTGGAATAAATATATTCATGATTATGAACCTGAAATACAGAATTATTTTAGATGAATATGCTTGCACTCTGTCACTGGCTAGATATATTTAAAATAATGTAGGCCACTTTTTACTGGTAACATAAGACTTATAACATAAGCATTATCAGGACCCACTAATATTCCCCCATTATTATACATTATATTCAACATAATATATTGTAGTTTAATGTAGAACTGACTCTGAAAATTTTCTCACAGGGTAATTTTTATTTTGGGTGAACTATCCACAATACATATTGTCACTATCCACGATACATATTGTTGCATTTTTGTATTGCGATATATTGTGACACGATATATTGTTACACCCCTAATAATTACCATTTTGCATAGTTTAGCCTAAATATGATAATTTCTTACCTCCAGAATACTAATTTGACACTCATTTCATTTGACCCTACAGGCCTTATTCTACCTAATGGTGACATAAACTGGAACTGCCCGTGTCTGGGCGGTATGGCCAGTGGCCCTTGTGGACAGCAGTTCAAGGAAGCCTTTTCTTGTTTCCACTATAGCAAAGAGGAGGTGAAGGGGTCCGATTGTGTGGAAAACTTCCGGGGTATGCAGGAGTGTATGCAGAAATACCCCGAGCTCTACCCCCAGGAAGATGACAATGACAGCGCCCCCTCTGGTGGGGCTGATACTATACCCAGCGAATCCACTTCCACTGACTCTCTCCCTACATCCTCTCCTGATTCCGCACCAGCAGCCACAGAAAACCCAGCTGCTAGCTAATATTATCCTGGCTACATTCCCACCACACCTCACAGCAGAGACAGCTCCACTTTCGTGTATGCAGAGATCACATCTAAATACGCCACTGGATAACTACGATGCCCTCCACCTGGATGCATGATGCACAGAGATGGGGGAAGCCCTTAAACTTCAGGTTTTTTGATTAAAATTTTCAAATGACATTAACATGCACTTGAGGGACCTATAAATAATGAGTTTTGGGGATTATATGGTGAGTATGACCCCCTATGAATCATCCAGCTTTGTATTTTCTGGTTATTATTTGCTCCACAACCAAAGCTCAGCTAGTTTGACTTGTGTATGTGTACTACTACAGATCAAAGGTCGTTTGGCGGTTGTACTTTGACGACTGCGCAGTTTTGGGATGAAAATAACGAGTCCTATATACATTTCCTGTGCTGATTTTTGTTGTTGAACATGATTAAACAGATTTTTGATGAAGAAATGTTATGTTGTTGAGGTTTGAAAGCGTGTAGCCTAAAGTTGCAAGTACAAACAGTAGAGGGCGCGAGTGAGTAAACTCACCTGTCAACCGATGATACAGGATTCTGCCGTTAAAACAATTATTATGGGGAAACATCAACATCAAAATTAAGATCTTCAGTTCAGTAAGAACATGCAAATATCTGTTGTTCCAAAAACTAGTAGGTTTTGTTTAAATTAAGTATCTAACATCGAGGGATAATTCTAGATCCGTTCTCGACACATGCTATTGCTAACATTAAACAGTGTTTAAGAATTGTTCTGATATCAGATCCTTTTTGTAACCTTAAAATATGTTTAAACTCATGTGGCTTATTGATGCATTCAATTAGTGTCATAAAACTTTACAATAAGGTTTAATTTGTGAACATTAGTTAACTACATTAGTTAGCATGAACTAATAACAATGTACAATACTTCTACAGCATTTATTAATCTTGGTTGATGTTAATCTCAACATTTACATTATTAAAATCAAAAGTTGTATCTGTTAGCACTGTGAACTGAACAAAGGTTAATAAGTGCTGTAAAAATATTGGTAATTTGTTAGTTTGAGTAATTAACTAATGTTAACAAATAAGACCTTAATGTAAAGTGTTACTAGTGACATTTACGAATATGTCTGTTTTGTCACCAAGAGCGACTGTGCTTGGATTGAAATTTGTCATTCAAAGCCTTAATGTGATCATATTTGTTTTGATTAAACAATTAATCTCATCTTTTCATCTGTGATGTATCTGTTTCTGTAAAATGATTTAATAAAATAAGATACAGAGCCAAATCATGCATAAGCACTGGAAGAATTTGAATCAGTCCTTCTTACCTTTTGTTTTTCAATTGTGACATGTTTAAATGTATTTTTGAAACTGAAATGTAAGCAAAAAAGCTAATAAAATACAAAAGTGTGAATGAATGAATCACAAAAATGCCCTGCAGTCCTTGTGAGCCTATGGATTCACTGGCTCATATTTATCATTTGTCCATTCTTATATTCAAGAAACTAGTTTACAGTGTCCTTTAATGACTATAATCTAATAATCACAGAGAAATAAGTACAAAAACAGTCCAATCAGGCTCATGAATGCCATATCAATGTATGATATTCATGTACACAAGACAGACACCAAAATGAACAGTTGTTTTTGAAGAGCCTTGACCAACTTGTATGACAATTATATTTATTTTAACTGACTATTAAGTACACTTTGTCATGCGACTGCTTCATGAATCTTGCTTCTGGTAATTACCCACTTTCTATTTCAGTTGCATCCGGTGGTCATGGTACATTAAGTATCTAGCTGCCTGCTTTGGTACAATGGCATCATTTCAAGTGAGGGCTTTCAAGTTTGGGCAGTGATGTATGGAAGCTTGTTACCGCCAGAAAAAAAATAAATAATTGCGACTTTTTATTTCCCGATTCTGACTTTAATGCGCAATTGCAAGTTTATATCTCACAATTCTGACTTTTTCTCTGAATTGTGGGAGATAAACTCACAATTGTGAGCTAAAAGTATAAACTTGCAATTGTGAAAGTCGTAATTGTGGGATATAAAATCTGAATTGAGAAGAAAAAACATATTTGCAAGTTTATTTCTCACAATTCTGACTCTTTTCTCAAAATTGAGAATCATAAAATAGAATTTCAAAACAAACTCGCAATTGCAAATTATAAAGTTGGAATTCTGATGGAAAAAAGTCAGAATTGTGAGATGTGTCACAATTACCTTTTTTATTCTGTGTCGGAAACAAACTTCCATGATGTTGTGCAACTGTACATTTGGGTAAAGTTGTGCTCATAGGCAGCCCTGATGCAGTGCTTCTGTGACCTGAAAGCCCAGGATAGGGGTCCAAGGGACTACCAGACTCTGCATGGTGACCAGTAGCCTCCCTGAGTCCACTTCCTCAGGACCTGCCAGCAGATAGTTCCCACCTAAAGATGGAGACAAAACAGTGACTACTCTAATGGCAAACTTGCCTGAACCCAAGCTGTGGCCCAGATAACAGTACATACAGATAACAGTGGTGTACCTGGGTTGAGGATGGGACAGGTGCAGCCACGGCTGGTCCAAGAGAGTGGGTACAGACTGTGTGTGCCCTGGGAGAGGGGCAGTTTTCCAGAACGGAAGACCTTCCTCACCTTCACCAAGACAACAGCGTGTGTGCCTTTATCATGTGCTGACAGCACACTGGCTTTGATCACTACGGCCAACACAAACAGTCAGTTCACTCATTGTCTGTTTAGACAGCAAATGCCATCAGAATCGATTAATCGAATTATTTCATATCATGAAAAAGCCTCACCGTATGCATATTTTATCTTGCAAAGATCAGCCACACTTTTCAGCTTCTTTTCTCTACAGCTGCACTTCCCTGTGGAGAATTCACATTTAACATGTCACAGGTTCTGTACATATTGACATATTTATTCTCACAAAAACACGCTCAGCTCAAAGAAATTATATTTTCCACAAATGAAAGGAAGCCTATTTTAGGACCATTTAAGATTTAACAAGATTTAAAGCAGTCACAATATTTTAATGATAATTCAACTTTTTATTTTTACTCTATTAGTGTAAAAATAATGAGTGTAACAGAATTTGTTTTGTTATTTAAATCAATAGAAATGAATGAAAGTACAACAAATACTACCATGATTAGCATGATCATTTAAATAATATATGTAAAATAATATCATATATACAATACCATTATAATGTTACAAAAATTTCCGTTTCAAATAAATGCTGTTTGAACTTTCTATTCATTAAGGAATTCTGTAAAAATGTATCACGGTTTCTACAAAAATATTTAGCAGCACAAAATACATTAAAATAGAAAACCGTTATTTAAAATTATAATAATGTATTTTTGATCAAATAAATGCAGACTTGGTGAGCATAAGAGACTTCTCTGAATGGTATTGTATAATCATTTTGCGTTACATAAAGGATTTTTAAAATTAATTAATTAATTTATTTACTGTATTTTTCAGTATGATAACTAGAATATTGTAAATATGAAATATGAATATGAAAATAATGCCACAATGCAAAAAAAAAAAAATCTTAATAATGCTAAAATATGCTTCATTTTCCTTAAGTACAGTTTTATTTAGATTTTTGGATGAAATATGGACATTTTCTAGATAAGTTTGTGAGATTCACCCATTTACATTGCAATACATAACCATGTCAGCCTTACATTTGAATGAAAAACTTTTTTGAAAAGCCACATCTTGAAGTCACATTTCCTGCTGTGGTTTACCATGTTTCACAACAGTGTTTTGTTACTGTAGTCAGCTCACCTGTATAGTACAGTGCAGAGATAGCAAGTTCTTTAGGCCACACCCTCTCGTCCTCTTGAGGTTTAAAGGACAGTTCGGGAATTTTCCCACCAATTGGTACATTGTAAAGCTTCACACTGCCTTTGCTGTAAAAGGAAAATGATATGATCACAAAAATCTATGATACTTGACAATTCCCAGCAGATATACAATTAAAATTCTACTTGGTTTTGAGATTGAGATTTTTGGTTTTGAGATTCTTAATGCTCAATGTTGTCATTTCAAATCACAAATAAGTAAGACTTGTTATAATTTAGAACAGAAAGAATTGAAAATTTAGTTTGTGTATGCATAAGCCCGACCTGTCTAGGCAATGCCCTGTGATGGGGTCACAGGTCGAGGGGCACACACAAGGTTTGCAGCCCTCCTCTCCAAAGCCCCAGTACCCTGGTAGACAGTGGCTGCAGGTGGTGCCCCCTGCACCAGGTTTACAGTGGCACTGTCCACTTCTAGGATGGCACCATGGAGTCTCGTCGCCAAAATATATTGGCACCGAACCAACTGGGTCACACCAGCATCCTGCCACAGAAAAGAATGTTAATCAACCTTTCGTTCATTAGCTCGTCCTACTGCTTTTGAGTCACTTTAGTGGTCTGCGTCATACCGCCGCAACTAGGAGGCAATGGCATACTAAATGATTACAAAGATAACCATTTTGGGGGGAAAAAAAGGTGTTCTTTTGTTTTTTTAATGGTTAATTGTTAATGGTTGTTTATTTTATTTTAAAGGACTTTTTTTTTTCATTTTTCCTTTTGTACTGAGCTACTAATATGGTGTGGGAGTGGCATAGGTTAGTTGTCGCAACAAGCAAGAAAGTATGACAAGGAGCAGCTAAATCTCAAACCTGAGAGAATCCGCCCGTTTTAAAAAAAACGCTGAACAGAGGAGCTTCTGCTTGCAAAAAGAGAACGCGACAGAGCTTGTGATAAAACAAGAATCAACATTGGCTTGGTTTTCAGAGATGGCAGGTGAGTAAGGTATTTTATTGAACAGATATATTACCATATGTAGCTCTAACAAGAGTTCACTGTAAAGCATTATCTATTGTGAAGGCTCATTTCATTATGGTTGTTGTAGCGCTGTGCTGGAATTGTTTTTCAAGGAAGCACTGTGTCTATTAATGGGTAAAGCTACAGTAACGTCTTCAGCTAGTCAGCTTGAGATACTTTCCATCTAAACTGGTTATATCTCTTAAGCCCAGTAGTGTATATTTTATGAGCAGTAGGATAATCATATTCATCCGCAAAGAACTGAAGCACAACCAACATTTTTTTTATGTTTTTTAACCTCTAGAGATGGTCAAAAGTTACATAGTGTACCTTTAACAAATGACACCTTATTATAAAGTGTTAATGAAAAGTCATTTCAGAGGAAGAGCAAGTTATCATTGATTAAAGATTACAAATTTCTCTTTTTTTCTTACAAAGGACAACTATAAGACCATAAGAGGAATGTGCATTAATAAAATTTACAAAGTCAAATTTGATTTCAATTGAGTGCAGAACCCTTTGTTCTGTCTGTTTGTTCCTTCTCTTCTTTCTAACTGTCTTACGTGTGCAAGCATGCGGGGAGTTGAGGGGTCTGGCAGGGTGGCGGTGGTATCCAGGGCGACAGCGCTGGCACCGGCGGCCCACAGTGTTATGCTGGCAGTTGTCGCAGACGCCCCCACTACTGCCCCCTGTGGACAGCCACACTCGCTGGGAGAAGTGGCAGCTCTCTGCGTGGCTGTGACATTCACACTCTTGAGACACAGAGAACGAGAGCAACGAGAAAAAGTTAGAGGGAGAGAAAGAGACATTATGGAAGAAAGAATCATCCAAGACCTGAGAAACAATCCTTGACTTTTCAATTATCAAATTAAAATCCCTTTTAAACTCTTATTTAAGCAAAAAATAATAATAATTCTCAATAGTCCAGTTCACACATCCAATTATAAAATTAAGATATGTATCCAGCCATTTCACTCTTTTGTATTTTCCATTATTCTTAATAGCGATTCTCACTTGATTCTATTTAGTGCAATACAGACATTTTCTTATTTTTTTATATTTAGCTTTTTATTTAAAATCCTGTAATACAATGTTTTTTTATTTCATTTAAAATTTTAATAATCATAATAAAATAAGCCATTTTACTCTTTTGTAATTTCTATTATTCTTAATGGCGTTTCTAACTAGATTATCAATATTTCAAAGTAGTCATATCTTATTTATATATGCTTTATTATTTAAATTACTGTAATATGTTAATTTTTTATTTAAAATCTAGTTAACACCTCAGATTGATTTTAATCATAATAATCATAATAAAATAAGATATTATTCCAGCATTTCACTATTTAATAATTTCCATTATTCTTAACTGTGATTCTCACTAGATTCTCAATATTGCAATAGTCATTTTTTATTTATTTATTTATATATTAATTAATTGTTACTTTTTAATTTAAAATACCTTAACACATTATTATATTTTAAAACAGTACAATAATATCATGATGTAAAAATGCTTAAGTAATATATTTAAATTGCATTACAGTAATGACAATGACAATTTTAATATATTAAAATAATCATAATGGCAGGCTTTATTTTCTTTAAGCAAAATCTATTTTGTTTATGTTTATTATAAGGTATAATCGAACCTGGAGATTCTTAAAATCATAAAATGATGATGTACAAGATTTTGTAATTTTTTTATTGTTTTTTTAAACAAAAATCCTAGGGTACTCCTGGTGGTTGCCAAGGCATAGTTTATGTGGTTGTTAAGATGTTCAGATTTTTAGTGTGTTTCTATGGTGTTCTGGATTAACCACCCATGGTATTGTGGTTTTAAGATATGTATCGGATCCCTCCTGCATTAGAAAGTAAAAAAATATATAAAAAAGACCTTTCATAGCACAATTTCCTTTCCATTTTCAAGGATTAAAGGAATTTAAGGCTAAATCAGCCGGTACAGTAAACGCACTCACTCTGGCATGGGTTGCTCTCCCCACTGCTTCCATTGGCTGCTCTCCAGGGCTGGTCGTTGTAGAGCGGGGCACACCTCTCGCAGTGATCGCCCGCTGTGTGGTGGGTACACACACACTTGCCAGACACCTGCGCTCCAGAGAAATGAATCACTTTCAGTTGCTGCCCATTCAAGCCCCACAAAACCTTATAAAAATACATTTAACAGGCCACTTCCTATTCTCCTAACTACCGGGTGAGTGCGCATACACCCTCAAGTATGCATCCAGACAATATTTCATGGTGGGGCGAATGTAAGAACGATATTAGCTTGAGATATGGGCACTACAAAGGCAAATTCAGGTAGGGCCGACATGGAACCAATGGACAAACCCATTTAGGGCCCGTACCTCAAGCCCATAACATGCTTACATCGATCGGCCCCATCGTGAAAAGTGGCTGCGATGTTCTTTGTCCCAAAAATCACTAACAAAACAGACACACTTACCACATTATTGGGTTGCAGGCTGTCTTGTCCTTCATTTTCAAGAAGGCAATGTTCAGCATGGCCATAACACAAACACGTCCCTTTAGCCAAAAGAGAGTACACAGCAAATGGGGTTGAATCCAGGGGATCAGAACTGGGTGTGGGAGAAGTCAGCATCCTACTGTGAATTGTGGGTAAAAAGGGCGGGACGCTCCGCTGCCCCTTCGAGACGGGACACTGTTGAGATTTTAAAAGCTGTATTCGTAAGTTAGTTACTGTCAGACGGGATAGCGCCTCAGGACTGTAGGGATCGACAATCCCACTTCCCAATCCAATGGATCGGAATATGATCTATAAAAGAATTAGAAACAAATGATGATGTGATGCATTGTCATATTTCAAAAAGCATCAGACAGAACTGAGATTTAAATTCACCATAGTTGTACTCGAATGGGGGAATATTTGGTGATTTTGTTTTAAGTAAACGTAAGAATAACTTTTATATTGTTACAGTTTTGTTTTTGTTTTTACAATCGCTCTAGCATTTCTCAGTACTTGGGTCACTTTTTCTCACAGTTCTTCTTACCAACTTTCAGCTTGGCACAGCAGTTCATTTTACATTCAAAATGCCTTAAAACTCCAAAAACATATCACATGTCTCGAATCAACTCATTCTTCCATAACTAGCACAGGTTTTCACCCAACAAACACACTTGTCACTCATAAAACAATGACCTCAAAACACTAACAACAGGTAGCATTACACAATGATTTCTTTTGTAAAATATCTTTACAAAACAAGAATGACACCTCTCTTCTACTAAATTCACTGCAGTGTGTGTTACATTGTCCAAGTTTACATTACAGTCCAAGTTGTCCCCTTTTTGAATGAAAGACTAACACCTGTGTAGATGTTCGTCTACATCTAATATTTTTCAAAGTATTTCCTTTTTTAGATTTAGAATATATTTAAATATGGTATGACTGCAGAAATATAGTAAATTGAGATCATATTCAGTTTTGTATTATGTTAGAATTTGAACATAAGTTTAACCATTTTGAGCAGTTTTGAAAAGAGTATGTAAACATGTACAAATTGGCCTGTAGGTAAAGTTTTGGGGGTGTTACTTTTAATTTGAAAAAAAGTAGTCACTGAATGCATTTTGTGCCAAAGCAATTGAACATTTTCCACAGTTTTGCCCATGTAATCTGCTTTTGTGCTCACTGTGTAAAGAGTTTTGAAAAAGTGACCGAAGCATTGAAAATCCTTCATATTTAAACCTGCTGAAGCATTTAAAAATTATGTTTTGTGGTACTTTGGAGACCTTATTTCCTTCCTCACCTCTCCTCGGCTGCACGGGACCGCGTTGGAATATCTGGAAGTGCAGACAGCTCCTGCTTGACTTACATCATCAGGAAGCCCGAACATCTCAGTGCAGTTCCTGGCAAACAGCTTTAGTGTCACCCAGGTCTGGCCGAAGTCCTGTGAGCTTTCCAACCTCATAGCAGCAGGACGCGGAGAACGGAACAACATCACAACGTGACTCATGCAGAACCGTGTCTCCAAGTCAAGACGGATTTCTTCCTTTTCTCCAGTGGCCGCCGCTGAGCCCCACCAGGTATCTGGATGAATAAACGGGTCATCGGCCATGAGGGCAGGAGGATGAAGCTCTGCTAGACAGCGTGGCTGGTTTGGCAGGCAGGAAGAGCTATTAGTGCAGCAGCTAGTCAGCGTGAGAAGGGTCCTGCCACTGGCCAAGTTACCCATAGGAGGGCTGCAAGCACGACCAACACATCTGGACTCTGTGTAAAAGAGACAACATGCATTGCACATACATTCACAAATGAATCATGCATTGCAAACTTTCATGTTGATGAACTGAAATGCACCATTTTTGAACACTGAACTTCTGTAAACACTACAGTCAGGTTCTGGCATGTCACAAACCAATGTTTGACAACCTGAGCCTTTAATGAACCTCACAGTTTGGGCTTTCACAAAAGCTGTGCCATTTCTCCTGCAAAGATTGCAGCACTGCAACAATAGTTAGGTGTGACAAGAAAAGTGAAAGAAAAGTTGAATATCATTTAAGAAAGCTATAATTAAGAATACATTAAAAGTGTCAGTATAAAAATGGATGTTATCATGTCATGAAAATATGAAATATTACACAGCTTAAGCTTTAAATAAACACTAAATGCATAAAAATGAAAACCAGATCTCACACTAAGTTTATACATCTGACAATTTGATAATTATTACAAGGAGAAGTCTAGTAATTCCTTCTAGTAAAAGGGATCCTTCTTCCCACGAAATGAAAAAGCAATATAGTTAAGTTTATCATAATTCTCTTTCGACATCTGTTTAAAATCATTTAAATTTTTTATTAATTTACACATCATTATATAATCCTTAATCAGTGTATGAACATATATGAAAATAAAATATATTAATCAAAGTTTAAGGACAGACAAGAAAAAGATGATAGATAGATAGATAGATAGATAGATAGATAGATAGATAGATAGATAGATAGATAGATAGATAGATAGATAGATAGATAGATAGATCATATGTTGTACCAGATTTCTTTCACTCACCTGTGAAGCCCTGCAGGAATCCAGGAAACAAGACCATTGCGCACTTCAATATCACCATCACAAACTGAGGATTCCAAAGGGGTTTCATGTTTAGCAGTGTGTGTAAAGGCAGGTTAGTTATCCATAGTTAGAAGATGCATGTCCCAGTGCATGGTCAGTTGAGTTTGGAGCGATCCCCTTCACTGTCCGTTTGGAAACAGAGTTTGCATGAAAAGTTGCATGAAATCCAGCCGCTGGTAATCCATTTCCACAGCGAGTCAGTAAAACAACTTTTCTGATGGTGGTGGTGATCTGGGATGCACCTGTTCAAACGGCAAGCGGCTCATTCCTTTAATATTGTTGTTTTTGCGATTGATCAGATGACGAGTGAACTGTTGTCTTTTCTGTGTTCGGACATGACAGTCCTTTCAAACTGAAGGCAAAACTGACACGCAGATCACTTTGGTAATAGCAGTGTGTTGCGTCTCTGCGTAATGGGCAGCGTTGTTCCAGCTTCCCAAGAGCACAGATGAATGACTGTGATCCACTGGCCTGAATCTGAAGCATTGAAAGGTTGAAAAGGAGCACTCTACTGCCCCACTGTGGAACGCTAAACTATAGTGCAGTTCCCTGCCTACTTGATGACATTTTTGTTCACTGTACCAGACATGTTTTCTCAGTACCTTTGTGATTCATGCCACTGAACGTCCTATATCGGAAAGAGGCATCCTGGGCTTTTCTGTGATACCAAATGATAACAGAAAAGGAAAGGGATATAGTTTAACCAGAAATGAAAATGATGACATTATTTACTCACCCTTGTTAGTCCACACAGCCATACAGCGAAAATTCATTTGCTGAAACTTTTGATATATTTCTTTTTCACGTTTTTTCTGGGTCTTTTGCTTGGGGATTCTGAAGGTTGGAGTATGAAAGATTCCTGAGGCTGGAGAGCAAAGTTAATGTGATCCAGCCACATGGAGAATTCCAGAAACGCTATATATATATGCCATCACCAAAACCTGCTCACCTTAATGGGGTGAGAGATGTTACTTTATGTGCCTTTTCCTCCTGGATTTGAACTACAGTAGTATGGGCACTTTGATGTTTCATTCAAGGAAAATTTAAATACATACAAAAATATATATGTGGACTACTATAGAAGGATGTGACATGAAGAGATACAGCACTATGAATGTTTATGTCTGCATTGTGGTTAATGAAATCATAACTCAACTTAAAGGAGGAGGTTATGAATATTACATGTAGTTCACAGAACTGAACCGTTTCAGAGTTTGAGCTTTGAGTGTTAAGACGCAAACCTAATGGAAATGAATTTGGTTAAAGATCAGGATAACCTTCAGCCTTTGACATAATCAGATGGCACAGTCTAGTAACAAATTATTCATGGAGTTAAAGTGAAAATGTAAAATATCAGTTAACCTTTCCTTTCAAGAGTTTCACCATGAACAAAGGACAAAAATCCCCCTAGTGGTGTCATCATGGCTGAATGTGTCACTTTGCCAACTTGTCCTGCCTGTTTCTTGCCCAATTTACATTAAAACAGATGTTGGGTTCACTTTATACTCATAAACTATACATAAAAATTCTCAAAGACAAAAATAAAAACTCATTAAGCCTCAATTAAATTTTCTACATCATTGTTGTAAAAACCAATAAAACTGTTGTTCACAAATTATTTGGAAAAAAATACAATGATCTTATTATGTTTTACACAACATATAGGCTACATCAGAGGTTAATGGGCATATTTATTCATAAGTTGATAAATAAAGAGTCATGCCAGCTGAAAGGGAGGGTATTGTGCTAATGGGAAAATGTATTTCAAAGCCATACATGAATTTAGACAAAAAACGTTCAAATTAAGTCTTTGGTTTTATGGTAGAGCATTTTGAGGCAAAGTTTAATTGTAGTTGCGTAAAAGCTGTTTACAATATGTGCAAATTACAGCAAGTCCTCTTTTGAACTTAACTAGGCCCTTAGAGTTACCTTCAGCTGTCTACATGAATAAATGAATGGGGAAAAAAACAATCCCACCTAACACACATAAACACCAAATCTGTTCAAATGTAATTGAAAATACATTTTCCAACACATCATGTTCAGTTGTTGCAGAAGGGATCATTTGGAAGCAATAGGCATCTAACTAACACACAAATAAACATAGCCTTTAGTATACTTTAGTATTGAATAAAAATTAGAAAGACAAAGAAAAAATATGCAAAGATTAATTTAAAGGTACACTTACTTTTGGGTTTCTAGCAGTTAAAAAACAAAACTGCATGCATTTTGCGGAAGAACATTATTTTGGTTGTGCTTCAGCTCTGCAGACTCATACTGTCTATGTGCAGACTGCGGATGAATATGACCCTTTACTCTCGTTTTATTACAAGCTCTGTTGCATTCTCTTTTTGCCAGCAGACTTTCCTCTGTTGTTCTGTGTTTTTTTATAACGGGCGATTCCCCGGAGGCTCAAGAATTAGCTGCTCCATGTCAAACTTTCTAGCTCGTTGTGATGATAACTAACTAATGCTACTCCCACACCATACATGCGTCAAAGTAGCCGGAACAACTTTTCTCTGTTTACGGATATGACGAGTCACATTATGCACGCGAGTGAAAACCATCCCGATGGGACTAAAATAGTAACACTTATAATAGGCTTACCATAGTGAGTCAGGGTAAGACAAAAATACGTTTTGGATGAAGAATTGATGATGTATCGATCATTTAAATAAAAATAAAAATAATTAAAAAAAAATCAATTTTGTTGGGTTAGTTCACCCAAAAATGAAAATTCTGTCATCATTTACTCACACCCCATGTAGTTCCAAAACCGTAAGACTTTTGTTCATTTTCTAAACACAAATTAAGATCTTTTTGATGAAAGCTACGTAACTATCACTTTGACGCTTCAAAAAGTTCATAAAGAGATTTCAGATTTCTTCAAAAAGATCTTAATTTGTGTTCCGAAGATGAACGAAAGTCTTTCAGGTTTGGAACGACATGAACTATGATACTTTGGAACGACATGAGGGAGTAATTAATGACAAAATTTTCATGTTTGGATGAACTATCCCTTTCATTTAATTTTGTTTAATGTTTATACATTCAATTTTACATTTATGTGTTTTAAATAATATAGAATGCGTAGTTGTGTCTAGACTGCTGGTGTAGTTTAAACAGTGTCAGCCTGTGCATGAACACTCACTGCACATTAATTCTTGCTTTTTGAATCCTCTCATCTTTGCCATGAGTTTAATTTTACATCTTCCATTCCTATATATCTGCTCTATATTAATTTTCCTCCCCCATTCTCATATCCTACATATATCTCTTCATGCTTTCATTCCCCTTCCTGACAGTCACTACAGCGGCTGGCTGCACTCCAGGTCATAAAAAAGCTCAGAAAGCAGACCTTCATCTCCAAACCTCATATTATTCCGGCTGTGGGCCTTTCTGTCGCCCTGCAGACTGCATGAGCAATAACTATCTTTATTGGGGATCACGTTAATCCTATTGATGGTGAATTAGCTGTGAGCTATTAATATTTATTACTTGCAGATGTGAAAAATGGATGAATCTATTATTTTAAGAAGGTTTGATTTAGAACTGTCAACTATTCTGACAGAATCAAAGCATGATTTGACATCATATTAATTGTGTGTCTGCCTTTAAAGTGTGTTTTAAGTCTTATAGCGTAATGGAGGAAAAAATTACAGCCGAAAACATTCAACTTAATTATTTTTTTCTCTCTTATGTTTGTCAGCAGCGTTCTGATACATAATTGATATTGTGCAGACAGAGAAACCTCATTCTAATATCCCTCTTGCTGACTTCATACATGGTCAAATCTAACCAGATGTCATTGCATAATTCAAAAGTTAACTGTGTGGGGTTCCTCTGGCTGTTCCCATGGTCTTTTTTGTGGCCATTACAAATTGGGGATAAAACAGCAACTTCAGTGTCTAGCTTGCATTTTGTAAGCGTGTCGGGGATGTCTGGTCTACTGGATGACCCTTAGGCTGTCAGTGTAGCACACCTTATATCCACTGGCTGAGTGCATGCCAAAAACAGGAAGAGGTGGTCTATGCCTGGAATTAGAAACAACCATTCCCACCTTGAAATAAATAATGACACATAGTTGCGGTTCCTATTCAGATGTTATGAAAGAAAGAACATTTTCGATAGTGAAGCCTCTCCTCCATTGACATCCATTAAAAATACAGCCTTTCCATTTTCTCATTGCTAACAGCCATTGTCTCCGTTCCTGCATACCGGCTAAGGTTGCAGGGTTATTTGTGTAGTGCACATGTCAGTATAAAGGTCAAAGGTGAATCATAGATTGTTGTTTCCCACCGTGTGTTAATGTAATATGGCAACCCTGCCATAAATGACAGATACCATATTCATTACAGGAATTTCCATCATCCGACCAACGACCATCAGATCCAAGATGGCTAAGAGAATTTGGCACGTTCAGGCACTTAGCTTAGATGATTGTTTCTCCAGCACTAGCACTGGATAATGAAAAACACTTTGTAATAAGGGATGTTTGAAATTAGGCACATCAGAACATCTGTGTGTATCCCACAGTTGTATTCATTGAGGTTGAATGAGGAATTTTAATAGACAGAATCTGCTTTGTGTCATATTGGTTGTGTGTGTGTTTTTTTAAGCCTTTGTAGCTTAAAAAAAGAGAAAATTTGACAAGAAAGTACTGTTTCAGTCTTGTTTAATTCATGTTTAATTCAATGTGTTACTTACTGGTTGGTGAGTAATTATTTGTGAAACTTACTAGCAATTTTTGAGTGAAAATTTTTTCTACACCAAATTTTTAACATTGACACTTGTTGCAAAACTATGAAAGTCCATTTCCACCAGATAAAAAATAAATAAATGATATGTCAAAATTATAAGATAAAAAAGTCATAACTATGTCATAAATGTAGCCTATTATTATTGCATGAAGTCAAAATGGAGAATCAAATATCTTTGTGAGCATGTGTGTTTTTGTATATGCATCTCGCTGTGGTTGTAGGCTTGTGGTGGTCTTTGTATGCAAACATTTGTGCGTGTGTTTGTGGTATGTGTGTGAGAGAGTGTCACAACATGTGAATGTCTTTATACACAGGTAATAGGTTTAAATTGCAGCGTGTTGCTTTGATCTGTGAGAATGAATGACTGAGATTAAGTTGTCAGGCCGGGCTCTGATAGAGGCCAGATGAACGGCTGTGACAGTCCAGCAGAGCCCCTGTGGAACATGTAGGAAGATTGCCAAAGCAATTGTGTGATTACATGCATGCGTGCATGTCTCCAGGGTAGCTAACGTTTGAGTCTATTGTGCATTTAGACAACCTTTCCATGCAGTAGCTCATGTCAGCGTTTACATGTGAATGAGAGCGCACGCAAGTGTATATTTGTGTATGACGAGATTTGTTGCACATAAACACTCGCAGATGTGCCAGTGTTCCAAATCCATTTAATTTCAACATTATTAGGTCTTAAGAAGCAGGAATGAGAGGAATTTTAAGAGGGTGGTTTTGATTGAAGAGGTTTGTGCCTGATTGGTAGTGCCCCGTTGCACTGACGCAGCTGAAACCACATTTTATTCGAGCGGAGTAAAGCTTCCCACACATATGGAGGTCTGTATAAACACGCACAGACACACACACCCCACATCCTTCATAGGGGTTCGGTAAGTAAATAAGACAAGTGCTTACCGAGAGATTTAGCAATTTTCAAGCTGTATCACTGAGATGCTACAGCAAGCTATACTTATATGGATTGTCTCTGCAAGATATTAATGTAGGCTATATGAAAGGTCTAGACTGTAAATAACGTGAGCTGTATGGGGAAAATGTGCAACAGTGAAGTATACATTTCATAGCACCCCATGGGACGCTTTAAAAAGAAAGGGGTCATGGTGGACTGGAGTGATATTAATAAATAATATAAGCCCTTAATGCTTTATACATGTGTTTTGCAGCAAGCTAGTGTATTTTTTTATTTCATTATAAATGTTAAATGATATACACTTTTATATTATTATTTAATTATTTCTTTATTATAGTAAAACCTGTAAAAGGTTTAAAAGAATATGCAAGTTATTTTTTATTATTATAATTTTATTACATATATATGTTTTATTATCATTTATTAGATTTTTTAAATTATAATTTTTCAATTATAGAATATTTAATATGATAATTTTATTATAATTTAATATACTTTTAGTAATTTTTTTATTAAAATAAATATTATAATAAATATTTTATTATACATATTTTTTATTTGAATTATATTTTTTATTATAGAATATATATTATAATTTTAGTATAACTTAATATTATAATTTTAATATATTCTTATTATAATACATATTATTACATCAATGAATCAGCCAGTTATTTTATATTTTTATTTGATTTATTTAATTTGAAATGTTAAACTATATAATATTATAATTTTATTATACATTTTTATTACAATAAATATTATAATAAATATTGTATATTTTTCTAGAATTTAGCATTTTAATTTTTTTTTATTAAAAAGTACCCACCTCCAAATCTCTATCATATTCTGGTTATGGGTCCCATCTTCAATGTAAGTCTAGTTTTTCTTTCATTTTTTTAAATACGTTTTTGTGTTACAAGTAGAATACGTAAATAGTAACTGTGATCCCTGAATTGTGACCAGGTGTGCATTAAGAACCAAAAGCTAGTCTAATCTCCACCACCACCAATTAAAACCTTTCTTTTTTATGACCGCATATGCTCCAGGTATCCACCCGTGATCTCACCTGACCCCTACTGGCCATTTAAAGGTCATGCAGGTCACTATTAAAGCCACTAAGCCTGTCTGGTCTGGCAGAAAAGTCATTTTAGGCCACAGCTCTTTTTTATTCTCTCGTAAAACACACAGACTTGGAGTACTACAATGTGACACTTACTGACCTGATGGTGTATACATTTCACCCATTAAATAGAACAGATGACGGTCATGCAGGGCTGTTGAACTTACATTTTAAAACTATATTAGATACCACGTTTAACCAATTAGCGTATGGCAAAATGGAACATAAAGCTAGACTCTGTTGTTATGGTAGACACGTATATGTTTTACATTATAACAGCTGTTCCACATATTCTACTGTGGAACAAATACCTTCTATACCAAGTACAGTAAAGACACTTTTTGTAATCTTTGATGTGCTTGCTAACTGATATAAAACAGAGTCCAGTGGTCTAAAAACACAGATCTGACTTATAGAAGCTTCATATTCTTCCATGACTCTTTAGCAATGTGACACTGAGAAGCTGGGGGCCTACCTCTGCTCTCCAAAACCAACATCTGGGTATCATGAGCAGCTAAAGTTAGAAGCACATGTTGCTTTCATTACTGCAAAATAGGAGTCACACTCAAACAGGCGTGACACCCACAACCGCCTGCGGAATAAAGGCAAGAAGGGCAGATGAGGGGTGTAAAAGAATGGAATGACTGGAAGAGGAGGACGTTTACGTGCAAAAGTTCCACAGATCAATTGGGGCGGACTGATTCAATGAACAGTACAATCAAAAAGTCAGCAGATGAAAGTGAGCTAACCACCCCCATGTCAAGTGTAGCATCTGTGTAAGACAACTAACATTAGGGCCCTCATTTTAATTACATTCGACAGTTGTTTTTGTCCAAAGCAACTTACATTGCATTTCAGACATAGCCTACTTTTTATCAGCTCATGCATTCCCTCTGAATCGAACCCATGACTTGTTCTGTTGTTTGATCTATTTTTATTTTGTGATTTGTTTTTTCCTTAGCAATTTTTAACAGTAATGACACCACAAGAGTATGGAAGAAAATCATAATTATGACATAAAAGGTCAAAATTATCAAATATTAAGTCATAATTTTGACATACAAAGTCAAAAATTATGAGATAAAAAGTGATAAATATGACATAAAACAATTATAACATAAAAAGTTGAAATAAAAATTGGAAACTAAGATAAAACTGAGAAAAAAAGTCACTCACGTAAAAAGTTGAAATTATGACAAAAGGTCAAAATTATGAGATAAAAAGCCAAAGTTATCACATAAGGAATGACGTATTTAAACATCGCTTAAACTTTAAAAAGAGGGAGGAAAGAAAGGGTTTATCGGAGAAAACCTGCTCCAGGTTAAGGTCACAGAGTAAGTTACCATGGTAACTGACTCTGAGTATATGTTACCTCTGTTTCAGAAATGGACTTGACTTACCCTGCTTTCTCAGGTTTTACATTCCTCCCATTCTGAAATGGAAAAAACTCAGATTTTCCTCATTTCAGGGTTAACATACTCAGAGTTTTCACTTAACCTCCTTTCTGAAACGGGCCCCTGGATATACTTCTCTTGTTTTGTTTAAATAAACTTTACAATGCATTTGGATCCCACATCCTGTATTTACTAAAACAGCTGTGTCCCATATGGATTTAATACAAAACATTTTTTCCCCTTAAATATTGTACTATTCAGCATGGTTAACAATTCTAGTAAGTGTGAATTGAATGTAAAGCATACAAAGTTTAAGTTGTTTTCTGGCCCTATTGAAAGTCTTTTCTTCTTGATACTGGCATAGTTTCTTGCTATGTTGACATTTGAAAGTCCCAGATGTGCATCATTTTATCAGAAATTTCTTTCATCTGAAGTTTAACAATGACCTCAATCACTTGGGGGACAAATCGGACCTGATTCTGGATCACAAAATGAGAACTTTTCTGTTTTGAAGACCCAATGCACTAGAGATCTCATCTGAGATCTCATCTGTCTATTTCAAACAACCCTGTAATGTTGTAAGCCAAAGCTATTAGTCATTAATTGCTGGCAGGTGCTTGGATCCACTGACAAGATGTTTCTGCTGCATCTGCCCTTGGGATACAGTGAGGGTCGATGTCTCATGACGCAACTGCACAGTTGTAAGAAGCTGGAGGGAATGACACAATTTTGTGAGGGTAGTATGCTTTACTGGAAGGCATTTGACAGAAATGTGTTTAGAAGTTCTAAAAACGAATTGAAATCTTTTTGGTGACTTTGTTCCACACTTTGCAAATCCCAAAATTATAAACGCAACACTTTTGTTTTTGCCCCCATTTTTCATGAGATGAACTCAAAAACCGAAGACTTTTTCTATGTAGCCTACACAAAAGGACTATTTCTCTCAAATATTGTTCACAAATCTGTCTAAATCTGTGTTAGTGAGCACTTCTCCTTTGCCGAGATAATCCATCCACCCCGGGGCGATTCCAGGATTTTATAAATGGGGGGGCACAGGGGGGACCAAGAACCAGTGAGGGGGGGCCCATGGGAAATCAGAAAATTCAACTGGAAATAAATACTTGTTTAGAAAACATTAAGCACGATTTCAAAAATATTTGCAATGCCCTGTGCCCTAATATAGATGGTATTAAATGTGGCACTGCATTTATTGGACCACACAGTTTTGTTCTAATAAATAAAAAACAAAAAAAGACTCTGTCCTCTTTTCATTCTCACGCCGATATATATGCTTATTTTTACATTGTGAAATACAAAGAAAATAAATAGTTCACTTAAATCTGTTATGGCATATATAAAGAGTTCAAGGGAGTGTCCCTTATTTTCCTCTACTGAAATTGGCAACCCTTAAGGGAACGCTTGCTACACACAGCCTACGACGTAGCTACGGCGTGAGTTCGACGCAGAAGTATAAATTGGGCTTAACACTAACTTCCTCATTTGAGGTGAGTAAATTGAGCAGGCATTGGTAGCTTGTGACAAAGTATCACTTGTGTTGTTAATTGGCAAGTCTTTCCTCCGCTGCCATTAACTTTTTGACCTGTTGACTTAATGATCTGATTAATCTCCTTAATGATCTGTCAGTCTGTCATGTCCTTTTTAGTCCTTTTTACAGTGATGGCAGTTAGATCCCCTGCAAAGTCAAAAGGCATCTGTGGCGCCTCATTTTGAATTTCACACATGCACTTGACCTCTGACCTTGCCCAACCCTGTCTTTGGGTTTGCAACACACCTTCTGGGAATGACACATGAGTTCAGGCACATTAAGTCATTCATGCACGCTACAGTGAGCATGCTCAGGATGATATGCAGGGCCAGCGGGGATGAAGGTGTGTGTTGCTTATGATCTCCGCTGGGAAATGGGGCAGGATTCGGTGACCTTTTGACCCAGGAGTGTGAGGATCCCTGTGGGTCATTCGGGATGTACAATTACACAGGATGAGATGAAAAGAGAACGGATGGGTTGGGATCACTCTGGGACGCCCATTCCAGTGTATTAGATCATAATTACGGCCATTAACTGATGCAGTACAGAACTAGAAATGCCTTAAATGTCTGAGTTTCAACATAATTTCTAAAACTCTCATAAGAGACTGTCATTGGCTGAGACCATTGCAGTCATACTTCATTTATACTTACACAATATGTAATTTCATTATCGTGTTAAATAAGGAAATACAGAGGGCAACTTATGAGCAATGTCAGATATTACAAAATAAAAACTTTTAAAACCTAAAAAAGCATTTTTACCTGAGGGGCAGAAGTTTGCAAAAAAAAAAAAAAAAGAAAAAAAAAAGAAAAGTGTTGGAAAATTTGCCCCAAGCCTTTGTTAATTTTTAATTTTCCTAATATTTTAAATACCTAATATCTACACATAATTTTCCAGTTGATCAATACATTGTCTCATTAAATCTTTTCTCTATAAAATCTTTCACACAAATATTAAACAATGTAAAAGAAATTACACATAAATCGAAATCAGTGGGGGAAATTACTATTCCTGAGTTAAAACTGCACTGCATTCTAACTGTTTTTGCCATGTCTTTCTATGGCAGAAATGGAGTAGCATGCTAGTATGCAGTTCTGAATTTGTCATACTGTTCACATTTGAACAGCCTCTGCCCTCTGACCTTGGAAGCACTTTTTTCATTATTATTATTATATATTTATTTTTGGCAAAGTTTTTAGACCTTATACTAAAGCTTAACTTGATGAGTAAATGAGTATATATATAATTTCTTTTATTTTTAAAACTGCAGACTAGAGAACATTTTGCATAGCACTCAATGTTTGTTTTGCTCTCCACAGTAACAGTAACTGATTGTAAAGCGCTTAGCCATTTTTGTCTCGTGCACCGGAATCTACAACGGCCTAGCAACCGTTACAGCGTCGCTAATGACCACCGAGACGGCGGAAAATATACAAGTAATTACTGAAACTTATTTATGTTACCTAAGGTTTGCAGTTTTATATCACTTTTAATATATTTATACCTTTGTACTTATATTTTTACGCTATGCCTGTCAGCTGCTGTGATTTGAAGTGAGGTAAATTAAAAACGGTGCTTTTAACGGATTTTTGTTTGAACTAACGTTATGTATTTAACTCGACCGTAATGTAACATACATGTAACAGTAATATATATATATATATACCTCTCGCTATTGTCATGTTTTATGGAATACAGTGCTAGGTACTTTGTAACAATGTTTGGTTAACGTTAAACATACTGTAATGCATGAAACAATTCTGCTTTTTTTCGTAAGTACGTTAACTTTTCTTTATTTTCTTACGGGATGGTTAAGAGATTATGGACAAAAAACAGACGCAATGTGAAAACCATCCTTACGGATCTGGCATGTTTTGTCCTCACCCTCCAAACAAGTCTAGAGAGGGTAACAGGGGCAAACTGCCCCCTCTGAGGGGCATCTACTCTGATTTCATAACTTCATCAGGCAAAAGTCTGCAACAGGTAAAACATTCTTTCTATTGTTTTACTGCTTCTTTTTCTGGATTCCATTTGAATTATTATTATTTTTTTTAATAATCAAAAAGCATGTATAATCAGTTGAATAAAAAGTTAACAATTTATCAAAATGTAACCCTATGAAATTTGTTATTTTTCCTCATTTCCATTTCTGTTTTAGTTATTTATTTAGTTAGTTAGTGTTCTGTGTTTTATGATTTATTACAAATGTATCATCAAAAGCTTTGGTAATCAAATGCATTCATAAAACCTAACATTAATGTCAAAAAAGTATACAACAATTGTTGACCGATGTTGTATAGTTACACATTAAATTTTTATGACTGAATACCACTGACTATAGAGTGCAACAGTCAGTTCCTGGAAGGAAAAAACTATTTTTAAACCTTCTTTTTGAAGCTATGAGGTTGTTAATCGATTATATTTGCTTCTGCTGATTATTTCAGCTTATTTTTAAAAATAATCGTATTCATAGTGAAAAACTACATTACCCATTATGCTGTACAGAAAATTACACCAGTCAGAGTAAATAAAAAGCAACAAGTGCCAAAATAGCTCTTTAGCTCCACCTACTCCCATGAAGCACTGCAAATTATGTAATCGAGTAAATGTAGCTGGTTGGCTTGGTTCATGGCTTATAAATCTTTAACAAAGTCTTTTTTTTAAATCCTACGGGTAAAAATGAATCGAAAAAATACTTCCGGAACCAGCGTTGCTGAAAAAGGGGACTTTTGTTTGCATTTTTTCGCATCACAGAAATTAAGCGGTCATACTCATTCATACACATACAGTTAAACATAAACATATACCTACCTTGTTTTGTTAAATATAATCACCAAAACTCATGCTGCTGTTTTTCAGACTTATACACAAGGTCCAGTGACCCAACAGAGTTTACTGTGCCGGGCGGGATACGAGTCCAACTCCCGCAAAAGTAAGAAATCAACTCATAATCAAGTCAAAACACAAATGCTAAAACTAACATTACTCCAGTGCTATTTTTACTATTTTCTTTGTTTTTGACTGTAGCAGCTATGTTAAAAACACTTCCTGACCTGCAAAATGTTCTGGAGAACAACTGGCAAGAACCATCAACACAACTCCAGCACGAGACGGACTTTCACCATGGAAGTTACGCTCCTAAAGTTCAGATAGCTTATACTTGCCCCCCAGGACATGTGCCCCGCAAGATCGAGATTGAGAGGTGAGCAGTTCAGACAAACATCACCGGTGGTTCTCAACTAATGGGTCAGAACCCAAGAATGAGCCGCAGGTCTGTTTTTGGTAGAAGATAACTAAATTAGATGCCAGCATGGACAGGATGCTTGACATGCTTTATCCTCTTAAAAACTATGAATAAAATTATGCAAGGTTAAGAATAATAGTCACTTTCAAAAAGGGTAACAAAAGTGTGCTCTGCTGTAAATCATTGCTTGTTGAGATTTGTTATTATTCATTATACACTACTGTTTTAAAAAAAATAAATTAATACTTTTATTCAGCAAGGATGTATTAAATTGATCAAAAGTGACAGTAAAGACATTTATAATGTTATAAAGATTTCTATTTTTTCAATGAAATGCTGTTTTTTTAACGTTCTATTTATCAAAGAATCCTGAAAACCGTATCATGGTTTCCACAAAAATATTAAGCAGCGCAACTGTTGCAACACTGATAATAATAAGAAATGTTTCTTGAGCACCATATTAGAATGATTTCTGAAGGATCATGTGACACTGAAGACTGGAGTAATGATGCTGAAAATTCAGCTTTGCATCAGGATTAAACTGAATTTTAAAATGTATTAAAACAATTATTTAAAAATGTAATTAATATTTAACAATATTACTGTTTTTACTGTATGTTTAATTAAATAAATGCAGCCTTGGTGCACTTTTTCAAAAACATTTTGAACAGTAGTGTTTATTATAGTATTATTAAGGATTGTTTGCTTGGTTGATACTAAAAAGAGTAGATGCTCATCCATTTGAAAAGGCTCATGTACATTTTGTTATTTAATGTTTTTTGTATGTTTTCTTTTATTTATATAAGGCATATTTGTAGATTGTAAATGTAGTATGCATGGATGTTTGTGTCTGTTTTAATTATCAGATGTAGGAGGGAGTATCAGAAGTTAGATATCAGTAAGCTTTTGACTGAGCAAGGTATTGACTCAACCCAGCTGATGCCCAGATACCAGACGAGCGCGGAGACAGAAAACCCCTACCAGCCTGTTTCAAACTACCTGTCTCTGGAGGTCATGAATGTTGCTTGTATATTGATTTTATGAAGTATTCTTGAAGTGAATTTGAATGTTTGCTTTTTCCTTTATTTTAGTCTCCATGTAGATGATTTAGTTTAAATTCCAGTACCATTTCTGTTTAATTGGCTGCATACTTGTGTTCATAATTGTTTTTAATGTAACACCAGATATTCGATAACGAAGAGTTTGACTGCCGTACTCCAGAGGAATGGCTGGCTTTAGGTTATGAGCAAGGCTTCATCGACCGCAAACCTGTTCCTGCCAAAGCCCTGCTGCTGACAAAAAACAGCATCCCACTTGGTACGGTGCTGTCTAAACCCTCTGATAATACCTGACATATTCTAGTCGAATGGATCCCATCATTTGTCTTGTAGTTCCTCCTGAAAATAAATTCATATTACAGCCCATCCAGTGGGAGCCATATGGGAACATGTGGGAAAAATTAAATGTCTGTTCCTCATGTGTTTAACGTGTAGTGGATCCAAAGAGCCCGGCTTTGGAGTATTCTTGGCAGTTGGTTGGCGTACTACAATACAGCCAGGAGAAGAAACAGTACTTGGTGCATAAAGTGGACTGTAATGGATGGGTTCGAGATTCCATGGGAAAACCCATTTTGAATGGAGGACAGAGAAAAGGCATGTGCAAAAGTCATTCATAAAGCTTGCTTATTTTAAACACCTCATGAAACAGTTTAACGTGCACTTTTTTCCTATGCTGACATATTTCCTGTTGAAATAGGAAAGTTGTGATGTGACATATCACATATCACAGCTCATCCCAGAAGAGAAAGAAAGTAAAAATTAATAAACATTTAAATGCTGGCTAGAGGGACTTTTTTTAATCATATAAATAGCATCAAACCTTACAGACATCAACTGAAAGCCACAAAAAGTTTTGGTTTCATGTTTAACTCTGTGATATAGTTAAACTTTCTTAAACCATTGTTTCTATTCCAAACTTCCTTTCTTTCCCAGGGGTTTTGTCACTGGAAGAAGGGCAGTATTGGGTTCCTAGGATCAGGCTGCTGTTTTGTGCGGAGGACCCACGTGTCTTTGCCCAGAGAGTCCAGTTTGCACTGAACTTGAGACAGAAGACAGAGGCCTTACTCTTGTACCATCTTTCCATTGACTGTATGCCTGTCTGGAGTGGCAACCCCACTCTCAATCTCACCAGTTTAGAACACATCAGAAAATATGCACTCTCCACACCAGGCCTCCATCCTGAACGGTGAGAAGAATGAAAATATTAACAAAAGTTTGGGGTCAGTAATTGTTATTCAGCAAGGATATATTAAATTGGTCAAAGGTGACAGTAAAGACTTTTTACATTTAGACATTGTTTCAACAAAATCTTTAAATAAATTCTGTTCTTTTGAACTTTCTATTTATCAAAGAATCCTGAAAAAATTTACAGTTCACGATTTTTACAAAAATATATAGCAGCACAACTGTTTTCAAAATTGATAATAGTAAGAAATGTTTCTTGAGCACCAAATCAGCATATTAAAATCATTTCTGAAGGATCATGTGACACTGAAAACTGTATGTGTGATTAAATAAATGCAGCCTTTGTGAGCATTAGAGACTTCTTTCAAAAAGTCTCAAACATTTGAATGGTAGGTTATTTTGTTAGATTTTTTTCTTTTTGTACTAGAATAGTTATGGGTTTTGCATAAAATATGGATCTCTGTCACTGGTGTACAGTAATGTAAAAAATGGCTTAATATGCAAATGAGTTCCATTGTACCCAAGTATGATCATTAATAATAAAACATTAAGACTTTTGCTATAAAAAACATCTGCACCTTCCATTAAAACCAGATGTACAACATTCTAATTTATCCGATTTCTATTTCTGAACGTTGTACAATGTACAGTTCCAGAACACACACCATATAATTACATAAACAGTTACTGATGTCTGCTGTACAGAATTGTCACAGATAGTATTAGTTTGTTTTTCTAAAAACACATTTGTCTATACAGTCTACAGGATTGTGAGGAGCGGCTGAAGACAGAGCTTTATCTGGAGTACAGTCGCACTATGAACCAGATAGTCTTTGATAAGGTGGTACAGGACAACCCAGAGTTTTCCTACATCACACTTCCTCAAAAAGAACCTGAGAGTGTTCCCGAGAGAGGTAGAGAGATGGACATCAAAAAAAGAGACTACATTCAGACTGTCCGAGTTTTAATGTTGATTTATTATTGTTGATGCCAACCAACAACTTGCCGTCTCCCCTCCTCCTAGGCTGTGTGTCAGTCCCTGACTATCCTTTTGAAAAGAACCGTGCAGATTTTGTCTTTAATTATCTGCTCACTAAGCCTGAAGTGATTACTGTGCTGTCCAAAGTGAGAGAAGAGTGCAACAGGGTGGCAGAAATGAGCCTGTTCCATTTCAGCTTCAAAAAATCACTTCGCTTGGAGGAGTTTGAGTTGGCACAGTCTAAGAAACATGCACAGGTAAACAAACTGCCACCTATACACACATACACATACAAATGTGCCTCTGTGTCATTATACTCTTTCTGTCTTCCTACAGGTCCACTTGTTTCTACAAGAGTCATGGCTGGCGGCTTTATGTAATGGGATTTTGTCTAGCCTGCAAGATGAAAAACGTGGCTGGTACAATGTCACTATGTCCCGTTGGGATGTGTATCGTATGTCCAAACTGTGTCGCCTGATGGGGCTGATTCGCAGCATTCAGCAGGACTCACTCAGGTTTCTGGTGCAGGACTCCCTGGCCAGCTTTGCCAAATTACTGCTCGATGCTTGCCACAGTGCCCTGCACTGCCCCAAAGATCTGACATGGGGCCCTGATCTCATAAACAGCCCATACAAGTATGTGATTTCTCATTATCCTGGTTACTACTTGTTAAATATGATTATATGATTATGTTTGATATAGTTTTATATTGAATTTCTTTTGTATAAATGGATCTATATCAGTGGTTAAGGGAACTTAAGCCATAACAGTATTTAAATTGAGTTATATTGGTATAATCTTTTTTAAATACAAAAAAAAAAAAACAGTAAAAAATAAAGAGGTACAGTACATATAATCTTAGATATGGATAAGGGGCTATGAATACTATCTTACTATAAAAAGTTTGGGAAACACTGATCTAAATGAGATAATATGAGTGGTACTGTTTTGTAATTGTATATGACATATCCACAATCCAACATGATTTTATGCAGGCCAAAAAAGAAACCTCTCTTCTCAGTGGATTTGGTGCTTGACCAGACTGGGGTTCATTACAGCACTCCTCTAGAGAGTTTTGAGACCTCCGTTATCAACCTGTTCGATAAAGGAATCCTGTCCACATACAACATTCCTCAAGTAGACAAGGTTCCCTATCTGATTTCTGACACATAAATAACTTTTATGAAGATCTTTCACTAAATAAATTAGCATAAATTAGACCATAAAGAGGTTGTGTTTATCAAAATTACTTTATTTTCTTGTATTTTTTTTTAAAAAGCCAAAATTATTTAGTAAAACATACTTGTTAAAATTATATATTTGAAGCTTTTTTTCTGTTTTGTTCTTCCTATTCTCTCAGTTTGTAATGACGAACTTGTTCATTGTTGGAGATGTGTTATGGTCAGTGGGCTTGTGGGAACCTGAAGTCAAGAATTTGAGGGAGAGCATCAGTGTGGCCCTGAAACAGGCCATCATACTTCTTAGAGCCTACGCCCGTGAATATGAACGCCACCTTGAGCTCTACAACTCTGATATCAATACTTTTCTAGAGTAAATCTCTAATATTTTTTGCTAGTTTCCTTCTATATACTGTTGATTGTAAAGAATATACAGTACATATAGTATGCTGTATAGTATACTGTAATACCCTACACACCAAGGATTGTTCTTCTGCTTATATTTTTGTGTCTTCAAGGTTGCACAGTCAGGAGAACCAGACCCCTCAGGAGGTGAAGCAGGAAGTTCTGGAGCACCTGAGGGAGATGAAGCTTTTAGATCAGTCCATCCCCTCTGCCATCATCATCGGACCCTTCACGGTCAGCGTGGAGGCCATTCGGCAAAACCTGGTAGAGAAACGGAAAGCCCTCGCCGATGCATTGCTGGACCGACTTGCCCTGAGATTACATCAACAGATGCAGGATGTGAGTCAGTGTTCATTAGGATTAGAAGTGTTTTTTATCAAGTCTGAATAAAACACTATTATATAAAATTGTGCGTGCGTTTCAGGCATGTAAAGAGTGTAAAGCCATCAGCAAAAAGCTGTTTGAGAAGCCCAGCTGCATTGAGGATCTCATAGAGCAGAGAGAATGGATGAAACTAGTCCCTGAGCAACTTAGAGTGCATGAGGTACAGTCACTGTTTTATCATTGCACAACAAAACATGTATCCTACTAGATTGCCAGTAGTCAAAGTCTGAACCAAATTATATAATGCACGATAACTCAATTAAATGAGTGACTAAAATGATGATTTGTGATTTGGAGGTGGGTCTATTGACTTTGGACAGTAGTCAACCACCTAACAGCAAACTACCCATAACTCCCTAGCAACACCTTAGCAACCACCCAGAACATCTAAGCAATGACAGATATGTGCTAAAAATCACCAAGAACATCTTTGCAATTGCGACACCCAGAAAATGTACTATGTAGTTATTTTGTGTTTTTGCCTTTAATTGAAAAGGTCAGTGGAGAAGTGACAGAAAACGGCGCCGCTATGTGGCATATCAGAGCACATGTACTCCCCGTGGCCATGTCTGCCTTATTTAGATCTCATTGCATTGTTGTGGTTATTCCAGTATTCTGAATGACTTTTCTCTGTCTCCTCCTGCTAATGGCCTCCTGCAGGATCTTTTATCCAAAGCAATGTCTGAATGTGATCTAATGGATGAATTCTTCTACAGTCTCTCTGATGAGCATTTCAATGAGAGGTGAGTGTATCATTGCCTTGCCATTTAATGAAATATTGTTTTTAACCCAGTCCTTTGTGTAGCTGAGCTCCTAAAAACTAAATGTTGCGTAGGTGGACAGCAATGTCATGGCCCTGTAAGATCCTGAACCAGATGGAAACAGTGAAAGCCCAACATTCTGAGGATGAAGAATGCTTCCATAAGATCCAGGTCGTTGACCAAAACAACTTCCTGGAACGCTTGAGCTTCCTGAAGGTCAGACTCACTGATCATTATTAAATGCATTATCAGTTGGGACTCACGACCTGTTTAATTCCTTAGCAAAATATGCTCATCAGTTATTGAATTAAATCACACCATAAAGTCCAAGGATGTGATGTTTTGTCATGAGAATTTATTGAATAAATGGTAACTCTGGGCATTAAAATTAAGTCACCTCTGTTAATTTTCAGACGGTGGTGGCTGGACTTTCTGGATACACAAACCTTGGGAGAGCAGAAGAGGTGGCAAATGAAGTGCGAAGAGTGGACAAGCAGCTAAAAGAATGTCAGGAAATGGCACAGCTTTACAACAACCGTGAACGACTCTTTGACAAACCAGTCTCTGATGTAGGTTAACTCAAATTTACCCTTTTTAAACCACAAACTAATGATTCATTGTTTTATTATTTTATTTTGTAACATTAATTAGACCATACTTTTCCTATGTGATAAAATAAATTTTTGAATTGAAAAATATTTTGTTTATATTCTATGGTTGTTGTCTAGTACTCAGAGTTACAGAAGCTGAACCGAGAGTTTCAGCCATTTCATGACCTGTGGAAGACGACATCTGATTGGCTGCGTTGGCATGAAAGCTGGCTCAATGACCCTCTGTCAGCCATTAACCCTGAACAACTGGAGCGCAATGTCACTGATGCTTACAAGACTATGCACCAGTGTGTCAAACTGTTTAAAGACAT
Organism: Abramis brama; assembly: GCF_963993115.1. Taxonomy (NCBI): domain Eukaryota; kingdom Metazoa; phylum Chordata; class Actinopteri; order Cypriniformes; family Leuciscidae; genus Abramis; species Abramis brama. The sequence continues at coordinate 6,809,840 of NC_139985.1, forward strand.
TCCTGGTAAGTAGGAAGTAAGTTTGAGAGGATACAAACAAAGCTGAGCTGAGAGGATACAAATAAAAATGTTTATGTTTTAGCATAACTTTGTCATAACTGATGTCAAGAATGAGAAACATTTTTCTGTTTACAATAAGTGAAAACTAAATTCTCATAAATACAAAAGTTGATGGAAATTCTTTTAGAATTTACATGTCTAAATTACAATAGACTGAATTACATTACATGTCTAAAATGTAAATAGACATTTTCTATTTACACCCATCTATTCGTATCATTCCGTTAAAAACATATTTTTATTCTTGACTCCATTCAGCCTGTCAAGAAGTGGCATCTGAAATACGGACTAAGATTGAACAGTTCCGTCCATTCATTCCTCTGATACGGGGCCTAAGGAATCCTGGCATGCGGAACCGCCACTGGGAACTTCTTTCTGAACGCATCAACATTAATATGAGGTCTAAAGCGAACCTTACCTTTTCCCTTTGTCTGGAGATGGGCCTGCAAAATCATGTGGAGGAAATCAGCTGTGTAGCTCAGGAGGCTGGAAAAGAATATGCTATTGAGCAAGTGAGTGTAATATTTCTGAGTTGTTTTTCAGGTGTACTTAAAGGGTAAGTTTGCCAATTAAGATAAGTTCAGGCACAGTAAACATGCTGCTAAAATACATTTTGGGATAATTTGCTATGGCTCATTGTGCCCTGAGGCAGTGCTACACCACAAGGCCCTCTAGGTCTAGCAGTGGAGCTGCACTGCAGGACCCACTAAACCCAGTGGTGGAGGTGCATCATGGGTCCTACTGCATTTCAAAGCTTGGTGGGGTCTGTACAGTTGTGGGTGATATCAGATGGTGCTTTAAAATTATAGTGTGAACTAATATAACTGGAACTAAATTAAAATTTTATGAGATACCTATATCTTTTCAGCACTAAATTATTAAATTATTGTAAATTATAATAATAAAAAAATAGCTAATTAACAATAGTGAAATATATCACAGGGGCTTTTTCACATATATCACAGAGGCTTTCATCTTGTTGATATATTTTTTTCTGAACTGTATAACAATTCCATGGGCATATTATTTCATATTACAGTATTTTTACTTCTATTTTATACATCTGCTTTAGGCTCTGAACAAGATGGAGGAGGATTGGTCAACAGTGAGGTTTGAGGTGATTGCATATAAGGAGACGGGCACTTACATCTTGAACAGCCCAGATGAAGCTTCTCAGCTCCTGGATGACCACATTGTCATGACCCAGAGCATGGCTTTCTCCCCGTTTAAAAAACCCTTTGAGGAGAGAATCAGCAAATGGGAAAGTAAATTGAAAATGACACAGGTAAGCCAATGTCATCTTGTAGGTATGATTAGGTATGATTGCTTGTTTAGTTTGCATGTAGGTATTTTTGAAAAAACAACTAAATTAAGACTTTGTGTCACTGTGGCCATCTGCTGATAGGAAGTTTTAGAAGAGTGGCTTATCTGTCAGCGGTCGTGGCTGTACATGGAACCTATTTTCAGCTCTGATGACATCAACAGCCAACTTCCTGTGGAAGGGAAGAGGTATCAGACCATGGAGCGCACCTGGAGAAAGATCATGAAGGCTGCCCATGATAACAGTCTGGTGAGCAGAGTCAGACTATTTAATCATACTATAGTAGATTTGGCAGTGGTTCATTAAAGAATTGAAATGTGATTGTCTTTATGAGTCTAGGTGATTGAGGTGTGTCCTGAACCACGTCTATTGGCCAGTCTCAAGGACTGTAACATTTTACTGGAGCTTGTGCAGAAAGGACTGAGTGAATACCTGGAGACCAAACGAAGCGCCTTCCCTAGGTTAAAATGATCAGTTTTTATGGTTTTATTCATGAACAGTAGGGCAGGCCCAATTCATTATTAAACAATAATTTGGCATTTAACATTTCATATTTTAATATAGCATTTAATTTCTTAGCACTTTCAAGTTAAATTTATCTGTGCATGATCAGTATGATTGTATAAGGAATTATTTTAAAACTCTCTTCATTTTCTGGGTTTAGATTTTATTTTTTATCAGATGATGAGTTACTGGAGATTCTATCTCAGACTAAAGATCCAACAGCAGTGCAGCCACATCTCCGTAAATGCTTTGAGAACATCGCTCGGGTGAGTTCTCTTTTACAGATAACTGATCAGATTTAATATTTTCACCATTTTAGAAATTCAAATAATTAGCATGGCAGAAAAAATCAATATAATTTTGGTTTATATAGTAATAATGATTTAATTAATGCCACAGATTATGAAATCTATTGTACTCTATGCAGCTCCAGTTCCAGTCAGATCTGCAGATCACACACATGTACTCTGGTGAGGGAGAAGAAGTCTGTTTGTCCATTCCTGTGTCTCCTTCTGGGAATGTGGAGCATTGGTTGCGGGAAGTGGAGAACTCCATGAAGGCCAGTGTAAGAGACAACATCAGTCGCTCACTGCAAGCCTATGTTGAGGTTAGTGTATGCTGTTTTCTTTGTTTTTTATCAATGGTACCCTTAGTAGGTATAAATCACTATAAATTTTCAAATGCACTAGATTTTTTTTTGTCAAAAAATACTATAAATTACTAAATACTAAATACGATTTGTGTACATAGTCACATGTGTCAAACTCCGTTCCTGGAGGGCCACTGCAGAGTGTAGCTCCAACCAGCTCCAAAACACCTGCCTAGAAGTTTCTAGTAATCCAAAAGACCTTGATTAGTTGATTCAGGTATGTTTAATTGGGGTTGGAGCTAAACTCTGCAGGACAATGGCCCTCCAGGAGCTGAGTTTGACACCCCTGCGTACTGTAAGTAGTTAATGTTGTCAGTGGTGGTTGATTGTTCTGATATAAAGAGTCAAATCTCTTTGTTCGTCTCCGCAGCATCCTCGCACAGAGTGGGTGTTGTCCTGGCCCGGTCAGGTGGTGATAGCTGGTTGTCAAACATTTTGGACCCAAGAGGTGTCAGAGTCTCTGGAAAAGGGAGACCTGGCAGATAGGCTTTATCCACAGCTACAGACGCAGGTATAGATTGTTTCCATGAATGCAAACAATTAAACATTCCATGTGAAGATTTCCCTGTACACTGCATATTTGTAGGTTCTAAAATGGAAACATTCCTATCTAAATAAAAGTTTTGTATATTCACAAACAGTTGGGAGATTTGGTACAGCTGGTGCGGGGTCGCCTGTCAATGATGCAGCGATCGATACTCTCGGCACTTATTGTGATTGAAGTGCATGCTAAAGAGGTGGCAGCCAAGCTGGTTGAGGAGGAAGTATCCAGTGTCAATGACTTTGAGTGGATCAGCCAACTGAGGTTATACAATATATAATCCAGAAAATGGTAACACTTTACAATTAGGTTCCATTAGTTAACAACTTAACAACTAAGAATGAACAAGACTTCTACAGCATTTATTAATCTTAATATTAATTTCAATATTTACCAATGCATTATTAAAATAAAAAGTTGTATTTGCTAACATTTGTTAATGCACTGTGAACTTACATGAACAACTGTATTTTTATTAACTAACATTAAAGGGATAGTTCGCCCAAAAATGATATTTAAGCCATGATTTACTCACCCTCAAGCCGTTCGAGATGCATATGTCAATCTTTTTTCAGACGAACACATTTTCAGTTATTTTAGAAAATGTTTTAGATCTTTCAGTGGTTATAATGTGAAGCAATGGGGTCCAGCTGCTTCAAGTCGCAAATTGTGCATGCATCCTTCACAAAAATAATCCATCCGGCTCCAGGGGGATAAACGAAGGCCTTCTGAGGGTAATCCGTGCGGTTTTGTCGTAAAAATATACATATTTAAAACTTTATAAACGAAAATAACTGGCTTCCGGTGGCGGTCACTCTACGTCACGATGCTTCCTACGCTACGTCCTACGTCATATGCCAGCATCCATCTCCATGAACGCACGCCGACCGCCACCGGACGGTTGTTTGTTTTTACGACAAAACCGCACGGATTACCCTCAGAAGGCCTTCGTTTATCCCCCTGGAGCCGGATGGATTATTTTTGTGAAGGATGCATGCACAATTTGCGACTTGAAGCAGCTGGACCCCATTGCTTCACATTATAACCACTGAAAGATCTAAGACATTTTCTAAAATAACTGAAAATGTGTTCGTCTGAAAAAAGATTGACATATGCATCTCGAACGGCTTGAGGGTGAGTAAATCATGGCTTAAATATCATTTTTGGGCGAACTATCCCTTTAACAAAGATTAATAAATACTGTAACAAATGTATTTCTCATTGTTAGTTCATGTTAGTTAATACGTTAACTAATGTTAACAAATGAGACCTTATTGTAAAGTGTTACCCAGAAAATTATATATATATATGTATATATATATATATATATATATATATTCTTATTAATGTTGAAAATAGTTGTGCTGCTTAATATCTTTATGAAAACTGTGCTACATATCAGGATTCTTTGATGAATAGAAAATTCAGAAGAACAGCATGTATTTTATATAGAAATATTTTGTAACAATACATTTCCTTACTGTTACTTTTGATTAACTTAATGCATCCTAGCTGAAAAAAAGTATAAATTTTTATAGGCATTGGAGTTTAGACATGTGTTAGTGTTTGTGTGTTTGTAGATATTACTGGCGTGATGACCTGTACATCAGAGCAGTGAATGCCGAGTTCTTGTATGGTTATGAGTACCTTGGTAACTCAGGACGACTTGTTATCACGCCATTGACAGACAGGTGACATTTAGAAAATTGAACTTCATTTATACATACATATAGTTTTCAAAAGAAAGTCTTTTGAAGGATACTTTCTTTGTTAGAAATAAATTATATACACTGTCCACCACACAGGTGCTATCTAACCCTGACTGGTGCGCTTCACTTAAAGTTTGGAGGAGCCCCGGCGGGCCCTGCAGGGACTGGGAAGACGGAGACCACTAAAGACCTGGGCAAAGCTCTGGCCATCCAGACTGTAGTTTTTAACTGCTCTGATCAGCTGGACTTCATAGCCATGGGCAAGTTTCTCAAAGGTTTGGCTAGTTCAGGGGCCTGGGCCTGCTTTGATGAATTCAATCGAATAGACGTGGAGGTTTTATCAGTCGTGGCTCAACAGATCACAACCATTCAGAAAGCCCAGCAGCAAAGAGTGAGTAAAGTCACACTTGAGCATACAGCTTAGATCTACTATGCAAACACTGTCATATATGCATGTTAGGGACAGAAGTCGTGTTTGTTGGAACACTCATACATAGTCCCGGTTTCACAGACAAGGCTTAAGCATAGTCCCAGACTAAAATTCATGTTTAACTGAAAGTAACTTGCACTGAAATATATTAAAATATATCAGTGCCATTGTCTTATGCACACCAGTAATGTTCTTTTCTAAGGTACATTAACAAAAGCTACTTAAATGTCCTAAATGAACTAAGGCCTAATCCTGGCTTAATCTAAGCCCTTTCTGTGAAACTGGGCCATAGAGTTTAGTTTCTTTCTAGTAATTTTTTTTTTTTTTTTTTTACAAAACCTTATCCAGTAATCATGAAAGACTAGAAAAGATATGGAAATTCATTGATCAAAAGGCCTGGAAAAACCTGGTATTGTTTTTCTTGAGTTCAGGTGAAGACATTTGTATTTGAAGGGATGGAAATCTCCCTTGTTCCGTCCTGTGCTGTCTTCATCACTATGAACCCTGGCTATGCTGGTCGTACTGAACTACCTGATAATTTAAAGGTACAGAGCTTGCCAACAGCAATCTAAACCTTCAAATTAAAAAACACATTTCAATATATACAAAAAGACTGAACTGTGTGTGTTCCTCAGGCCCTCTTCCGTCCTGTGGCTATGATGATCCCTGATTATGCCATGATAGCAGAGATCTCTCTTTACTCATTTGGCTTCAGCGATGCCAAACTGTTGTCCAAAAAAATCACCAGCACCTTTAAACTGTCCTCAGAACAGCTCAGCTCACAGGTCTGACCTTTACGTCACGGGTGTTTCTGTTTTACAGTAATTATTTCATAATTACTTTTCGGTAAATCTAACAGAAAGAAAAAGAAATTCACTTTTTTGCATATTGTTTATTAGGATCATTATGATTTTGGGATGAGAGCTGTGAAAACGGTGATCTCTGCAGCTGGAAACTTAAAGAGGGAAAATCCTGACATGAATGAGGTGTGTATGCAGTATTCCTTAAAAAATGGTTGAACCTTTTTTCTGCCGCTTGATCACTTATTGAAGCATCATAATTATAAAATTGTCTGTGGCTAAACTGATTGCATGATTTATGCAGGAGCTGATATGTCTGCGTGCCATCAGGGATGTCAATGTGCCAAAGTTTCTTCAGGATGACCTCAAGCTCTTCAATGGCATTGTGTCCGACCTCTTCCCCAAGATCCGTGAAGAGCCAATTGACTATGGTACCCTAGAGGAGTCCATAAGGAACGTCTGTGCAAACAAGTGCCTTAAAGATGTGAATGGTGAGAAGAAAATAAGAACAAACCATCTTTCCTTAGCATAATAACTTTATTACATTTATTTGGTATTATCATTAGCTTTAAACATTTTTGAGGTCTTGCTTGAATGATACAATTGATATAATCTGCATATAATCTAATGATAAAATTAAAAAAATCTCATGCATTTTAAAATTAATTGTCAGTGCTTAATCCAAGTACAAAATCCTACTTTTGTCATGGTTCATGTTTTTCTTGTCCTACAGGCTATATAACCAAGTGTATTCAGTTATACGAGACCACTGTAGTCAGACACGGTCTAATGTTGGTAGGACCATCAGGCTCTGGGAAAACTAAGGTAAGCTTCGCTAATGCATAAATGAACAAGCTGCAACAAAAATTCCTAATTCTAATTTTGGAATTAGTTTTTCTTATATGCACTCTCACATACTTGTAGTGTTATGAAGTGCTGGGAGCAGCCATGACAGCTCTGAAAGGCCAGCCCTCAGTTAGTGGAGGAGTATATGAGGCTGTACAGACCTATATACTCAACCCAAAGTCCATCACTATGGGGCAGCTTTACGGAGAATTCGACCAGCTTACTCATGAGTGGTGAGTGCACTCTGGATTAATTGTATTAACAATACAGTACAGTTGTTAAAAGTAACACACACTATTTGATTACAGGACGGATGGTATACTGTCTTGTCTCATTCGGGATGGAGCTGCCTCCATGGACCCAGAGAAGAAGTGGTACATGTTTGATGGGCCTGTGGATGCTGTGTGGATCGAGAACATGAACACGGTTCTGGATGACAACAAGAAACTGTGTCTGAGTTCTGGAGAGATCATCAAACTCTCTGATGTATGAGAATTTCTGCTATTGGCCACTTTCTGACTCTCCATATTGTACCTCCTTTGTGTAAATATAATAACTTTCTTGGGTTTTTTGGCCCACAGGTGATGACAATGATGTTTGAGGTGCAGGATTTGGCAGTGGCATCTCCTGCCACGGTTTCTCGCTGTGGCATGGTGTATCTTGAGCCCAATATTCTGGGTCTGACTCCATTCACAGAGTGTTGGCTCCGTACAATCCCTGGCATGTTTCAGTCCTACACAGATCAACTCAACTCTCTCTTCACAAGGTTTTTACAGGTGATTTGTCTTAGAGTGGTTTTATTGAATGTTTTAAATTGAATTAAAAGAAAACAGAACATTAAACAGTATTTACTTTCTTAACCCCTCTTAGTACCTCTTAGAACTTGTCTTTTTCCAAGTTCTTCATTAGAGTTATTGGAAAGAATGATGAACTTTACATTTGAACTTTAACATTAGTAGTCAGGTAAATAAATATTTAAATTATATTAATCATTTTTCATGAATAACTCTCTGCCTATGAAATTACCTTTCTGCTCAAAATAATATTGACCAAAAAAAATCATAGTCTAATAGCTTTCTACCCCAACATGTAGAATCAAATAAATCAAGTCCCTTTCTGTATTATGAATGGCTTATTTTGTTAGTCAGGTTGGTGTAGGGCTTCGGTCCAGTAAGAGACTGTGGGCCCTATCTTGCACCCAGCACAATTGACTTTGTACACCGACGCATGTATCATTCCTATTTTGCACCCGACGCACAGCGGACTTTTCCCTCAACAGACGCACGTCGGTAAATTAGGGAATGAACTTGCGCTCCCGGGGGGCGGTTCAGCGAAAAGAGGAGGCGTGTTCCGGCGCAAACGTTCCCTGGTGCTATTTTGCAGTTTCAGAAAACAATTCCAACAGACCAGGAAAAACCTTGTCTAAAGTCAGTGGCGCGTTATTCAGATGCTATTTTAAGGGCACATGCTTGGCCATAATGTAGCGTGTGCACAACGCGCACACACTTTGCTTCTCTCATCTACACAGACGCAGGCAGCAGTTCCCATTTTTGCAAACCATACATAATTACAAGGAAAAATATTACCACACAAGGGAAATCATTGTGGTGTCCATGAAGATGTGAAAAAATAGGCATAAATCTAGCTTACACATTTACCCAAATTATTATACGCCTGTTTAACCGAAGCTAATTTGGGTGGGTTTCTCCATCCCCATACAATGTCACTTCTCTGTCTTTTACGGCCCTGACGAGAACGTCGGTCTCCTCAGCTGTGAACCGCTCCTGGCGTGTACCTGGCAAATCCGCCGTTATAATAGTAATCCGCCATGGAACAAGCATTCCTGCTTTTAAAGGGAATGTGAGATGACGCTCTGATTGGTTTATTTCACGTTACGCCCAAACCACACATATGAGTAATGTAGCTACTTCAGACCAATACATTTTAGATTTGCATCAGGCGGACGGGCGCAAGAGTCATTTATCCCGCCAGAATAATAGCAACAGCGCCTGAGATCCGCCCACAAAGTTACTTGCGTTTCACGTTTGATACTTGCATTTCAGATCATTAAAATAGGGCCCTGTGTCTGTTTATCAAATATCTTTTTATATGAAGTCAATATAATGTAAGGCATGTAGTTAACTGTCTATCAGGATTTTGAGGTGTTGTAATGTGTATCTTCAGGACTCTATCAAATTTGTCAGAGAATCAGTGAAGGAGGTGATCACATCCATGGACAGCAATCTCACCTGCTCTCTGCTCAAACTACTGGATTGTTTCTTTGAGCCCTTCATCCCACGAGAGGTCAGAGAACTTTTTAGTATTATAGTGGTTAGACTTGTTCATTTATTTATGGTTAAACTGATTTTTTTGTGCGTGTGTGGTCAGGGTAAGAAGCCTCTTTCCCAGGAGAAACTGTCTCGGCTGCAGGAGCTGATTGAGCCTTGGTTTATCTTTGCACTCGTATGGAGTGTTGGAGCTACAGGAGATGCTGACAGCTGCCAACGCTTCAGTGCCTGGCTCAGGGGCAAGATGACTGTAGAAAAGGTCAATAGTAGTATAAATGTATCATGAAGCTCAGTGCTACCAGCAATGATTTACATGCTGTAGATAATTAAACAGAAGTGCCAGAGAGTGTTCAAATCATAATTTTTTTATTGCTCTTATGTAAGTTTATTTATTCAGAGCAAAAAGCATTTTGCAAACCTCATTTGTTTGATTTTCAGGTCCAATTGTGTTTCCCTGAGGAGGGACTAGTGTACGATTACCATTTAGATGATGCAGGAATAAGTCGTTTTGAAGATGAGGAGGAGGGTAAAGAGAGGAAGGTGAGAGAATGTTTTTTGGAACATTTAAATTAATTTTGCAAACTTTTTTCTTTTTTTTCTTTAGGTTAATAAATCATTTTTAAATGAATTAACATGCATTCATCTGATTATTCAAATGCTTCAGATACAGTGGGTCAGTTGGATGAAATATGCCCAGAAAGTGGTCATCACTCCAGAAACTAGATACTCAGACATCATTGTGCCCACTGTCAACACTGTTCGCATGTCCTTCCTGATAGACATGCTGCTTTCTAATAAGAAGCCTGTAGGTAGTTCTGAGTCTCATTTTAACATACAGTCAACTTAATGCCACACATATGTGCTGCTAAGCTTGTTTCCTTCTCTGATTTGTCAGGTCTTGTGCATTGGGCCCACTGGCACAGGAAAGACCCTCACCATATCAGACAAGCTCCTCAAGAACATGCCTGCTGAATATATAACTCACTTCCTTATGTTCTCTGCTCGCACCTCCTGCAACCAAACTCAAGACTATATTGACAGCAAACTCGACAGGAGGTTCTTCTTCTATCTCTTCCTCTCATCAGTCTGTTATTGAATTGAACTACTAATTTGTTGTACATACAGTTAATCGTTTTGATCATTAAATTTAGAATTTATATATCTTACTTGCAGGCGTAAGGGTGTGTTTGGGCCTCCTCTGGGAAAATATTTCATCTTCTTCATTGATGATTTGAACATGCCCATGCTGGAAACATATGGAGCCCAGCCTCCCATTGAACTGCTGCGCCAGTGGATGGATCACGGAGGCTGGTATGACAGGAAACAGATAGGTGTGTTTACTAAGAATGCAAATCTTCTATGCATTGCACGTTTACATACATTACTATTTGAAAGTTTGGAGTCAGTAAAGAAATTTATATTTTTTATTCAGCATGGATACATTAAATTAATTAAAAGTGAAAGTAAAGAAATGTATAATGTTACGAAGGATTTCTATTTAAAATAAATGTTCTTTTAAACTTTCTTCTAATCCTGAAAAACAGTAGCATGGTTTCCACAAAAATATTAGGCAGCACAAATGTTTTCAACATTGATAATAAGAAAAAAAAGAAGAAAAAAAGTTTTCAAGCACTGAATCATATTGGTGATTTCTGAATGATCATGTGACACTAAAGACTGGAGTAATGATGCTGAAAATTCAGCTTTGCCATTACAGGAATAAATTACATTTTAAAATATATAAAAAAACAAAACAGTTGTTTTAAATTATAATAATATTTCACAGTACTGCATTATTATTACAAATAAAAATACAGCCTTGATGAGCATAAGAGTCTTCTTTCAATAACATTAAAAAGTCTAGTAGTATACAAACATATGCACACATAACTCTATACAAACTCTGTTAAGTCTGATTTGTCTTCTGCGTTTACCAGGCACATTTAAAAACATTGTTGACATAAACTTTGCATGTGCCATGGGTCCCCCCGGCGGGGGCAGGAACCCCATCACTCAACGCTTCACACGCCACTTCAATTTCCTGTCATTCACTGAGATGGAGGACACCAGCAAGAGGAAGATCTTCTCCACCATCCTGGGGAACTGGATGGGTGAGTGACAGTCATCATGCGGGCATCTAGATATGTATGCGTTTAAATGTGGGTTTCAACAGGAAACACCTGTCAGAAGCTTTGGTAGCATTTTAAATGGATCTAAATGGATTGTTTTTTTTTTAACTGATGGAAATATGAGTAAAAAGGACCCAGGCAGTAAGCTTGATAAAGGGATAGAGACAAAAAGATAGACAGAGAAAAGGAAGAGAAAGAAATGTCACCACTAAATGTCAAAATTCTTACTGATATTTACAAATATTTACATTTATGCAGATGCTCTTATCCAAAGCAACTTACAAAAGAGGAACAAAAATCCGTTCAATATAAAAATATAATTTACTAATGTATTGTTTAATGTCAATTTTGAGCTTATATTGATGTGTATATGTCACACTTGCAAAAATTTATTTTTTCACATGAGCTCATTTTGTGTCTATGATTTCTAGAGAAAATTCCAGAAATGAAACCATTCAGTGAGTCACTAGTGGATGCTACCATCAGGGTATACTCCACTATTACCTCTGCTCTCCTACCTACACCTGCTAAATCTCACTATACGTTCAACCTGAGGGACCTCTCGAAAGTCTTCCAGGGCATCCTGATGGCAGACGCTGGTAAAATAGAGGTACCATCATTGATAAACCTCAGTTTTTCAGATATTTCATGTTTTATATATTTAGATCTTCATAAAATTGTGTAATCTTTGTTTACACAGAATAAAATACAGCTATTGCAGCTTTGGTATCATGAGAGCTGCAGGGTGTTCCAGGATCGACTGGTCAGTGATGAGGACAGGAAGTGGTTCGACCAGCTCCTCCAAACTCACATACAGGAGTTTGGGTGCAAGATCGAAGAGGTGGTCCCATATCAGCCAGTCTTATATGGAGACTTCATGCTCCCCGGGTCTGTTAAAGTCTACCAGCTTATTGAAGATAAAGAAAAGGTAAATGGGGCGTATATTGCCTTGCATTTATTCAGTTACATATTAATGGTTCTTGCTACAGTAATTAATGATGCCAGAAAAATGTATCAGACTTCAAACTTTTGCACATTTTCTCCTGAAAATAATTTTTTTGACCTATTTATTATTTTGCCATTTTGTTTACTTTGATATTTTGGCAAGCATTTCACAAAAAATAATATATTTAAAAACCACATGGCCCTTTGAAGTTTTGTTTCTTATCCCCTAATACAGCTGGTTCATGTGATGGAGGAGTACATGGATGATTATAACCAGACCAGCACCTCTAAGATGAAGCTGGTGCTGTTCATGGACGCCATACAGCATGTGTGTCGTATCAGCCGTATCCTGCGCCAGCCTATGGGGAACGCTTTGCTGTTAGGGGTTGGTGGCAGCGGACGCCAGTCCCTTACCAGGCTTGCCACACATATGTGAGAGCTGAACCGTTTATTGTGCTGAACCCTAAAAATATAATTAGCATTACTAATGAGAGTCAGTTGAATGAGACTTTATTTGATCAAAACCAGAAGTCATACTGGCCCACTGATTTGAAACTGTTTAAACGTTAACAATATTTTTTTGCCTGTAATCTTTTTGCTTTGCCACCCATGTAGAACTGAAAGGAATTATGTCATGTCATGCCTGGAACACATATGCGAGCAACATTCAATATCAATAAACTGTGACATATATAATAAAAATGCATGATTTTACAATAGACTCAATATTTATACACAAAGAAACCATGTTATTGCTCGAATGTGTTTAAAGTGGCAAAACATTTAAGTAGTCACTATATTCTTCACCGCCAGCTCAGATCTTAAACTTAAGTTAATATTTTTGATCGCTGACTTAGATCATACTTTTGATCATTGACATTGTGGGTGGTATAAAGACATTGAAAATGTCTTTATACCACCCACAAATAAATGAATACAGTGAGACTATTATATCCCACCATCAGTGACAAGAGAAACTCACACTTCATTAAAGGTCCATAGAAACATATTGAACATTCATTAATTTCTATGTCCATTTGGAAATGGGCCATAAGTGATCCACCAAATTAGAGAACTCATCTATGGCTTCATTGTTTACCTACATAGATTTTCTCACTGTGACTGTCCTTATATTGTCAGGGCTGAGTATGAGTGCTTCCAGATTGAACTCTCCAAGAACTATGGCCTCCTGGAGTGGAGAGAGGACATCAAGAGCATCATGCTAAAGGCTGGCCTGCAGAATGTGCAAATCACCTTCCTGTTTGTAGATACACAGGTGAGATCACAGATTATAAACATTTTCACATTATATTCAAGATTATACTGTTCAAACTGGTTGAGGAGAGATCCCCTGATATAATTGTAAAGCGCTTTGGCTGTACGGTAGTACAAAGCCCTATATTAATGCCTCATTCATTCATTCATTCATTCAAAAGTTTGGTGTAAGTAAGATTTCATTATTGTTTTTTTAAAGAAGACTCTTGTACTCAATAAAGCTGTATTACAGCATATAAATCAGCATATTATAATAATTTCTGAGGGATCATGTGACACTGAAGACTAGAGTAATGACTTATGAATATTATATATGTTTTACAGGGCTTCCTTAAGATTAGTTGACCAGACAACCTACTAACATATGTGAAAATATGTAATTTTGCACATCACTAATAGTAGTACATTAGTAAAACAAGCATCAAGGAATGTATTGATACTCAGCATTAGATGAAACCATGTAAGGAAGTTCTCTGATTGTAGGCTAATGGACTTTCCAGTCTATCAATAAATGTTTCTAAAATATTTTTCTGCATGTAAATCACCTTGTCACCATTGGCAAACACAAATAACAACATGCTGTCAACTCTTTAACATAAATTTTTTGTGTCTTCCCTTCTGGTTTTCAGATTAAGAGCGAATCTTTCCTGGAGGACGTGAATAACATCCTGAACTCAGGCGACGTGCCCAATCTTTACACTTCGGAGGAGCAGGAGCGCATCCTGATTACCATGAAACCTGTGGTTCTGGACATGGGACAGCAGCCCACCAAATCTAACCTCATGGCTGCCTACATCAACAGAGTCCGCAGCAACATCCACACTGTTCTCTGCATGAGGTTTATCTTCATATCAATACCTCTATTGATATTTCAGTGCTACAAATACACTGTACAAAACTGTTGCATGCAAAATTCAGCACAAGATTATTGTAGATTTAGTGTATCTGGTGTGCATTTTTTGACTGTTGTTAGAAAGATTTCCCATACTATTTCAGCACTGAGATAGCTTGAAACACATACAGTTGGAAACTGTGGCTCAGGACCTCTGTTCTTTGCCTCCATCTACAGTCCAGTAGGGGAAGTGTTCCGGGCTCGCCTTAGGCAGTTCCCCTCACTGGTCAACTGCTGCACCATTGACTGGTTCAGTGCTTGGCCACAGGAGGCACTACAGTCTGTAGCAACATCTTTCCTAAATGAGCTTCCAGAACTGGAGGCCAGCCCTACGACCCTCCAAAGCCTGGTAAGGAAAAGTGTGTGATATGTGTGTGTAAATGTATACAGGGTGTAACAGAGTGCTGTCTCTCTGTACAGGCACTTATGTGTGTTGAGATCCATCAAATGGTGTCCAGGAAGTGTGAGCAGTACCTGGCTGAACTTTCCCGCTACAACTACGTCACTCCTAAGAGTTACCTGGAGCTCCTCAGCATATTCTCATCTCTGATTGGCCAGAAGAAGCAGGAGCTGCACAGTGCTCGTCAGCGAATGAAAACTGGCCTGGACAAAGTGATTTGGGAACATTAATTATTTTCTGCACTGTACATTCTACTGTATATAATATACAAAAGTGTTTATGATTGTGTGTGTGTGTGTGTGTGTGTGTGTGTGTAGTTGTTGAGTACAGCAGAGGATGTGGCTAAGATGCAGGAAGAGTTGGAGATGATGAGGCCTCAGCTGGAGGAGGCAGCCAAGGACACTGTGGTCACTATGGAGAAAATAAAAGTGAATAAAATTATCGAAAATAAAAAATTTATGAATGCAAACATGGTGGAATAAAACTCAATCTTGAATTTTGTCACCTGGGGAATGTGTTTGAGTGTAGGAAGACACTGTGGTAGCTGAGGAGACCCGTGTAGCGGTGCAGGCTGAGGAGGCTAAAGCCACTGAAAAGGCTTGTGTGGCTCAGGCTATTGCTGATGATGCTCAGAAAGATCTGAATGAAGCACTTCCTGCTATGGACGCCGCCCTCGCTAGCCTGAAGTCCCTGAAAAAGAATGATGTCGTTGAGGTGCAAACGTCATATGTTCTGTTAACATTTAGCCAATGATTAGATCATGCCATCTCACAAGGAGAGGAATGTGTATTTGTTGATATACAGGTGAGGGCTATGCAGAGACCTCCTCAAGGAGTTAAGCTGGTTATAGAAGCTGTCTGCATCCTGAAGGGTATCAAACCTAAGAAAGTTGCTGGAGAGAAGCTCGGAGAGAAGGTTGATGACTACTGGGATGCAGGAAAGGGCCTTCTGCAAGATCCAGGAAAGTTTCTGGATAGTCTGTTTAAGTATGACAAGGTAGGGTGGAGATTTTGTTTGCGAGTTCTATAAGCGTGTCCATTTTGTTTACTATTTGCTATGTCGCTATTAAGAGATGTTGATTTTTTGTTGTTGTTTTTGGTGGTGTTTTGAAGTACATACAATAACGTTCAAAAGTTGGGGTCAGAGACATTTTTAAGAAAAAAAATTATTCAGCAAGGATGCATCAAATTGATCAAAAATGACAGTAAAGGCATTTATAGTGTTACAAAAGATTTCTATTTCAAATAAATGCTGTTCTTTTGAACTTTCTAAAAGAAATGAATGAATTCCACAGACATATTAAGCAGCACATTTTTCTGCATTAATAATAAAAAGAAAATTTTAATAATATAACATTTTTAATTTTAATAATATTTCACAATATTATTGTTTAACTGTTTTTTTTTTTAAATTAAAAATCTCTCCGGCCCCAAACATTTGAATGGTAGTGTATTTGCATTTTTTTTTTTTTTTACCACAAAGTTAAAAGATTTATGGCATTATAATAATTAATTACAACATTTTAGCCCAAAGTGTATAATATCCATTACCAAGCTCTTGTCTTCTTCCCACAGGACAACATCCCAGACGCTGTGATCAAGCAAGTGCAGCCTTACATTGACAACCCAGAGTTCCAGACTGACTCAATCGCCAAGGTGTCCAAAGCCTGCACTTCTATCTGTCAGTGGGTGCGAGCGATGCATTTGTACCATTTTGTGGCCAGAGCTGTAGAGCCCAAACGGGTAGGAGCTTGATTCCTTTCTGCTAAATCCATTATTTAGCTTAGACCTCCTGTGTATTTGTGTATTTGATTTTATATGCCTGTGTCTGTTCAGGACAATCTGTCTTTTTTGTATGTAAAAATATTTGTAGGGTCTTTCTGCCTAAAGCTGTTCATTTTCAATCTAATTCTTACAAACATGTTGATGTGAACTGACCAAAACTAAGGCTTATTTTAATAATTATATTAATGTTTTAATATTTAATCTTTCTTTGTGTGTGTGAACAGCAAGCCTTGCAGGAAGCTCAGGAGGATCTGGCTATAACACAGCGCATTCTGGATGATGCTAAGGAGAAACTAACAGCTGTAGAGGAGGGCATTGCCACCCTGCAGGCTAAGTATCATGAATGCCTGAGCAAGAGAGATGAGCTAGACGCCAAATGCCAGCTGTGTGAGAACAGATTGATCCGTGCAGATAAGGTGAGTGGAGAAAAACGATCTCGCCTGTCTAATTTTCCATTCAACTGAATGTAATATTGGCCTGTCAAACTTATCTCTTTATCATACCAGTCTGATTTGCAACAATACATGTTATCTGTTATCTGTTATTATGTTGAATATGTTTTGTCGATGTTCATTATACATTGAATTATTTATACTGAGCACATGGAGGTTCAGACACAAGACGTTGTTGTGTGTGGCAGCTGATTGGTGGTCTGGCTGATGAGAAGGTGCGCTGGAGAGAGACAGTACAGCAACTGGAGTATATGGTGAATAATGTGGCAGGAGATGTGCTGCTTGCTGCAGGATACGTAGCTTACCTCGGACCCTTCACTGTGAGTGTGGGAGGGAAAATGCATGCTGGGTAGAATGATGTTTGAATGTCTTTCGTTAATTATGAGGGTTTTTGATTACAAAACATGTCCAGGTCAAATTTCACCCCAAAAATCAAACGAAATAAATAGGAAATTCTATTTTCTCTTCTGTACTGTATATTCTAGAGAGTCTTCTCATTACCATAATGCAGAAAAAACTCATCTTCGACATCTTATTGTGAGATTCAGCCATAGAGAGTGGATGTAAATATGTATGATTTTTGCAGGGAGAGTATCGTTCAGCCATGGCTGAGGAGTGGCTTAGAGGTTTTAAAGAGCTGACGGTTCCTCACACAGAACAGCCCAACCTGATCAGCACACTAGGAGACAAAGTCAAGATCCGCTCCTGGCAGGTTAGAGACCAACACATATGTACAACAACTTTGTACTTATTGTACAACATTGTACATGTACTTAAGTGATGTGCATGGACATAAAAGATTATGTTTATTAAAGGTCCCGTATTATGCCCCTTTTCACAAGATGTAAAATAAGTCTCTGATGTCCCCAGAGTGTGTATGTGAAGTTTCAGCTCAAAATACCCAACAGATCATTTTTTACAGCATGTTTAAATTGTCATTTTTTGGGGCTCAGAAAAACGCGCTGTTTTAGTGTGTGCCCTTTAAATGCCAATAAGCTGCTGCTGGACGACCCAGGGGGCGGAGCTTCATGAGCTCGCGCTCAGTCTGTCAGGACAATTTCATCTCACGGAATGATGATAATATCAGAAACTCTCAGTAACGGTGTTCATTTCGAGTCGGACAATAATGCCTACAGAGTCAGAGTGCTGTATAGAGATGGAACAGGTATAGTTTAGTAGTTTAATTACGGTTATTATAACGTATTTGTCATCTGCTTGCATGTATCTATTATTTATTAATAGCCTACAAGTCTGCTGTTTCGGATCAGGTCCGAATGATGATCAAACATATACTGATGAGTTTAATAAAGTTTATTGTACATCACACAAAAGATGAAGCGTCAGTTTTACTTCAAAAAATCACTGTAAGAGCTGAGTAAACACAGTAAGTTATAAGAAGTGCGCAAGTACATAAACGAATTTCGGTAGAGTTGAGGGAGCATTCCTGTGGGCGGAGGTTAGTCAAAAAACGGTTCTAGTGACGTCATTAAAGAAGGAAGTAGAGGGATGTAGTCCAAACGGGCCGTTCGATGTAGGCGACTTCTGTTAAATAAAATATCTCACTTGGCATTGAACTTTGAGCTTTATAATTTTACAGATATTATTTATACTCTAACAGCAACATTACACACTAACTAAAGTTTGAAACATGGGATCGCGAAGAACGGGACCTTTAAGTTTTATTTATTTATATATATGTGTGTGTAATTTTGTGTAGATTGCAGGCCTGCCCAAGGATAGTCTCTCTGTGGAGAATGGAGTAATTGCACAGTACTCTCAGCGCTGGCCTCTGTTCATCGATCCGCAAGGACAGGCCAACAAGTGGATTAAGAACATGGTAAGAATTATACAGAATTACACTAGAATATTTTTTACCTTACATAACAAAACTAACTAGTTGAATTGTGCACTGGCATTCAAGGGTTTTGGGTCAGTAAAAACAGTAATATTGTGAAATATAATTACAATTTAAAATAGGTGTTCTCTTTTTTTAAATGCAACTTATTCCTCTGTTGGCAAAGCTGAATTGTCAGCAGCTATTACTCCAGTCTTCAGTGTCAGGAAACTTTTAGTATTTTTTGATGAATAGAAAGTTCAAAAGAATCTCTTTTTTTATTTATAGAAATCTCATTATAAATGTCTTTACTCTCACTTTTGGTCAGTTTAATGCATTCTTGCTGAGTACAAGTATTAATTTCTTACAAAAAAAACTTTTAAATCGTATTGTATGTCATTTACCACAATTTAACTTTTTTCTGCCTTTTCTCATGGTCTTTGTTTTGTTTTGTTTCCGCAGGAACGTGATAACAGATTGGATGTGATGAAGTTGAGTGACCGGGACTTCCTGCGTAGTTTAGAAAATGCTATCCGCTTTGGGAAGCCTTGCTTGCTGGAGAATGTTGGGGAGGATCTAGACCCTGCACTGGACCCTGTGCTCCTACGACAGGTTCACATCACTGTTTTGTGTGAATAAATCATAAAATAAAGCTCAAAAGCTGCTATAGCTAGGCTAGCATCTATTTTTAAAGTGTTCAATGGTCAATATTTAAAACAACCTATTGTTTTAGTATTTCTTAGCTGCCTTCAGTGTAAAACTGATGTTCTTGTGTGTATGCTCCTCAGACATATACCCATGAAGGCAACATAGTTCTAAAGCTCGGAGATGCTGTCATTAACTATCATGACGACTTCAAGATGTACATTACCACTAAGCTGCCCAACCCACATTACTCACCCGAGATCTCTACTAAAGTCACTCTCATTAACTTCACCCTCTCACCCAGGTGCTGCTCTTACATTTCTTCAGACATAAACATAATGAAGGCTTCTAGGTTGTGAGGTAGATCCTGAATTTCACATGTGCTGGGTTTCCATGTGTGTTAATGCAGTGGGCTAGAGGATCAGCTACTAGGGTGTCTTGTAGCTGAAGAGAGACCCGATCTGGAAGGGGCAAAGAACCAACTCATTGTGAGTAACGCACAAATGAAACAGGAATTAAAGGAGATAGAAGATCAGATCCTGTTCCGACTGAGCTCTTCAGAGGGAAACCCTGTCGATGATGAGGAACTGATAAGAGTGCTTGCGGCCTCCAAAGTCAAAGCCGAAGAAATTCAGGTATGTCTGAAAGAAATGCTTGTGTCTTCCTTGCTTGAAAGGCTAAATGTGCCTTCTGTTTAATTTAGCATCTACTGTAAAAGTATCTAATACCAAACAAGCAATGTTTTGTAGGCTAAAGTGACTGCAGCGGAGGCGACTGAGAGGGACATTGACGCCACACGTCTGGAATATGTTCCAGTTGCTGTCCGAGCCCAGATACTCTTCTTCTGCGTGTCAGATCTGTCAAATGTGGACCCCATGTACCAATACTCTCTGGAGTGGTTCCTGGGTATTTTCTTGGCTGGCATTGCCAACTCAGAGCGAGCAGGTAGAGAACATGCCCTCGTATTTTTAACACTATGCACTGAAGAAACTGCCAAATTTTCTTACAGTTTTTTTAAGCCAGTGGTTCTTGACCTTTTTGACTTCAGGGCCCCTCATTGTCCATAACAGTATTCAAAGACTCCATAACTTTTCCAGTTGTTCGTAATTTACTGGATAAGGATCAAGTATAAAGATTTTTAAAATATATATTTTTTTATTTTGAATTTCTATCCGATAAAATATTTTAGAGCTTGGCATGACTTCATGACTTCAAAAAAAGTTTGTTTTTCTCCATGTGCGTTTTATTAATTTACATGACATTTCCAGGTCTAGTAATCACACTTTTAAAATTAGTTTATCTGATACATCCAGGTTTTCCATGACTCTGAGAACCCTGTTTTTTCTTGATTTAATAGAAGATATCACTTCTTTTATATATTAACTAACTGTCTTGGTTTCTCTCCCCACAGAGACAGTGAAGGAGCGTATTTTCAACATTAATGAGTTCTTCACCTTCAGCTTGTACAGTAACGTCTGTCGCAGTCTTTTTGAGAAACACAAGCTGATGTTTGCCTTCCTCCTGTGTGCCAGAATCCTGATGAATGACAGCAAGATTGATATGGTTAGCGAGATAAAAAAAAAAACAGGATTAAAAGTCTCTCTCTCTTCCTCTATCTTTCGTCTCTATCTCAACCTTTTTACTTTCCATCTGGCAAATATTTACGGAAAATGTTTATCAGAGATTATCAGAGACCACACAAGGACATTTACAAAAAGTTAATTAAGTGGATTCTGTCTCCATTTTCTTTTGATCTTTATCACTCAAGCTGCTGTTAATAATGCTAATGTTTATTCCACTATAAATCCAGGAGCCTTGAACAGACAAATGAACAGTCAACATTGTGTTGTCATATCATTGCCAATGTTTTGTAATGATGAAGAAATAATAACATGGTAAAGAGAGATCTTGGGGACTTATATCTGTATGTGACTCATTTATATATAAATGTCCTTGTGTGTACAGGCTGAGTGGCGATACATGTTATCTGGGGGCCGGCCCCAGCTGGAGGCTCCTAATCCTGCTCCAAACTGGCTGTCCATGAGAGCCTGGCAAGACATATTGGCACTGAGCGCCCTGCCAACTTTCAGAAACCTGCCAGAGAGTTTCTCCAAACATGAATCAGCCTTCAAGAATATATTTGACAGCAGCCAGCCACACAGGTAGCCACAAACGCACATGCAAGCCCTATTAAAGGCTATAAATGGTATCATTATTGTGCGTGACAGGTTTAGATTCTCAGTTTATACGCATATGTGTTTGTATGTGAACAGGGAGACTCTTCCAGGTGAGTGGGACAGCGACTTAGACTCGTTTCAGAAGCTGCTGGTTCTTCGCTGTCTGAGAGCTGACCGGCTTACTCACGGCCTGCAGGACTTTGTGGCTTCACAGCTGGGTCAGAGTTTCATTGAACCCCAGGTACCCAAACATATACTCAATTTACACCACATTCATGTAATCATATAATAACATTAGTAATCTAATAGCATTTTGATATTGATGGAACGAAACAACACACTGCTTATGTAAGAACTTCACATTAGAATGTTAAATAAACAGAGGCTAAAGACACAATTTTAATTCACCCTTTAGCAGGTATTTGCATATTTTTGAGTCATACTAATAATGTGTTTCACTATGGCTCATTGTTTTTGGTCATGATTTGTAATTTCTCTCATTTCACCATGTTTCTCTTGCCTCTCAGACATCAGACCTGTCTGCGGTGTTTAAAGAGTCGTCTCCCTCCACCGCTCTCATTTTTGTGCTTTCTCCTGGTACCGACCCCGCTGCTGACCTCTATAAGTTTGCAGAGGTCATGAAGTTTTCGAAGAAGATGAACGCCATCTCCCTTGGGCAAGGCCAGGTCAGAACATACATTAGAACGTCCAAAATAAATAAATATATGCACAAACTGCTATCATAATTGTAGCTTCTGACTAGTTGTCTCTAATATGTCCTACATGCCATTTCAGTCAGTTCAAAGTGTCCACCTTCATACCTTTGAGACCTTGAGCCTGACGAACACTAATAAAAAAGACTTCCCATCCCAGTGCTAATTATGTTCCTATTTAAAGTTTCTGAAAGGCTGCAATGTTCTGTGCCACCTACTAAGAACTGTGACATACCTGACCTACTGGCTCACACCAACTGGCTAACATATATATTCACCATTACACTAATATCTTAACAATGTAAACATTAGGTTCATGTCTTTAGAGCAAAAACAGTACTTGCCTAAATCACATGCATATACCCTTTTAAGGGCTTTTATATTTATTTTCATGTTTATTATATATTTTATTATATCAGCTAAACATGGACTAAAGGCCCGTTCACAACAAGGACGATAACTATAAAGATAACTATAAAGATATAGTTCTAAAAATCGTTGTCAGTATTAAAGAATAGCATAGTTCACACCACAGCTATAACGATAACGGCACAGAGAAACTATATCGTTGGAACCACTTTCAGAGCGATTTTATCCAGCTGATGAACGATAAAAACATTGACAGCCAATCAGAATCCATCCTGCTGTAACAAGCGCAAGCCTTTTAAAGTGACAGATAAGCACACGCTTAGAATAAACAGAACGATATCGTCCACTGGTGTGGATGCTTATATAGTTATCTTTTTAGTTATCATTCTTGGTGTGAATGGGCCTTAAGGCTGTGTATATTTGAGTATAATGACTATATTAGGCTGAAAGTATTTGTTGTATGTCAGGGCCCCAGTGCTGAGACCTTGATGCACCATGCCATGGAGAAAGGAAAATGGGTCTTCTTTCAGAACTGCCACCTTGCTCCCAGCTGGATGCCATCTCTAGAGAGACTCATTGAGAACATCGATTCTGACAAAGTTTGACACACCTGACTAGCTATTTCAGTTTTTATAGACTGTTTTTTACATTTTTTTAAGTTTTTTAAATCTATGAACTTTATTTATCGCATATTCAAAAGTAAGAGTTTTGGTTTATACCATAGGTCCATCGGGACTTCCGCCTTTGGCTCACTAGTCTGCCCAGCAACAAGTTCCCAGTGTCCATTCTGCAGAATGGCTCCAAGATGACCATAGAACCACCACGAGGCATTAAAGCCAATCTTCTGAAGACCTACGCCAGCCTCACTGATGATTTCATCACTTCATGCACTAAGGTTCATGTTGAAAATATGTTTTCAGAAATACCCAACTTGAGAAAAATACAGCATCATATTTAAATGTGATTATAGTAAATGTATTATAGCAAATATACCATTCAAAAGTTTGGGATCGGGAAGATTTTTAAAATGTTTTTGAAAGAAGTCTCTTATGCTCACACACAAAGACTATTTATTTGATCAAAATAAACAGTAAATGGAGTAATATTGTGAAATATTATTAAAAAGAATTCCGAATTCTTTGATGAATAGAACATTTTAACAACAATTTAAAATAAATCTTTTGTAACATTATAAAAATCTTTTACAGTCACTTTTGATTAATGCATGCTTGCTGAATAAAATAAATAGTTTCTTAAAAAAAAAGAAATCATACTTACCCAAAACTTTTGTGTGGTAGTTTACAAAAGTATACATATGTGTAAATATATAATATAATATATTTATTATTATTTATATTTTTATTAAATATATTTCTTGTTTACTGTGTCTTTCTTGATTTTGACAGACAGCCGAGTTAAAGGCTCTCCTCCTGTCTCTGTGCCTTTTCCATGGAAATGCCATTGAGCGCAGGAAATTCGGCCCACTAGGATTTAACATTCCATACGAGTTTACGGATGGGGACCTGAACATCTGCATTAGCCAGCTGAAAATGTTCCTGGATGAGTATCAGGACATCCCATACAAGGCAAAACCAGACGTTCTCTTGCAACCCACCCACACACACATATGCATGCCTCTCTGCAGAGTATTTTCCTTCCTTTGCGTGCTTCCATAGCTGATTAGGCATATATTAGGTAACTAAAACATGCCATTTTAATAAGTTACAGAACATCTGAACATCTGTATTAGGTTATATTTGTATTATTTATAAAGGAAGACACAAATCTTTCTGATCTGGTTTTCATTTTTCTCTTTCTCCCTCTCTGTTTAGGTTCTAAAGTATACAGCGGGGGAAATAAACTATGGGGGTCGTGTGACGGACAACTGGGATCGCCGCTGCATCCTAAACATCCTGGAGGATTTCTACTGCCCTGCTGTCCTGGGCCCTGAACACCTTTACTCTCCTTCTGGAGAATACAGACAAATCAGCACTGAGAATAATATCAAGGTCCAGAACTCATATCTCTAATGTAATCCCAACCTCAAGTATTAGGAAAAAACAATAAAGCTGATCTCAGATAAGTGTAAAAGGAACTTCTCACTCCACAGGCTCACAATTCAGCACAGTCTTGTGTTCTGTTGTGTTTAAAGCTATGCAGTACATCTAATTTTTTGTGCAGGGTTATTTGACATACTTTCGTGGTCTACCAATAAATGACTCACCAGAGATCTTTGGCCTCCATGACAACGCCAACATCAGCTTTGCACAAAATGAGACATTTGCACTGCTGGGAACTTTAGTGAAGCTCCAGCCCAGAGTAGCAGCTAGTGGAGGCAAGTCTAGAGATGAGGTATGTGTCTATATGCATTTATGTAAATTTTATATACCAATTTTCTTTTCCAAAAATATGTACACCACCGTTCAAATGTTTGGGGTCATTAAAATTGTTTTGAAAAAAGTGATGTTCCTCCTAAGCATTTTAAAAAGTAACGCTTTTTCTTTTTGATAGTATCCATGTGTTTTCAAATGCATAGCAGTGTGCCGATTAACATAGCGACTGCACTGTTAACACTGAAATTGTGGATTTTTCTTACAGCCTGTTATGTAAAATGATAATGTAAAATGCGTATGCTTTTTAGATTTAATGCACGCTCTTTTCTCATCTACACATTAAGATCATAGAGGAAATAGTGGAGGGGATTGTGGAGAAGATTCCTAATCTCATTAACGTGCAGGAGGTCATGAAGAAATACCCAGTGATGTATGAAGAATCTATGAACACTGTCCTAGTTCAGGAGGTTATAAGGTAAGTTTTTAAAATGTGCATTATTAATGTATAAATGACATACAAAGACCTTTAAATATACACTACCATACAAAAGTTTGGGTTCAGTGTGATTTATTTTTTAAAGAAGTTAATACTTTTATTCAATCTTGAAAAAATGTATCACAGTTTCCACAGAAATATTAAGCAGCAACTGTTTTCAACATTGGTAATAATAAGAAATGTTTCTTGACCAGTAAATCAGCATATTTTAATTATTTCTGAAGGATCATGTGACACTGAAGACTGCAGTAATGATTTTCAACACAGGAATAAATTACAATTTAAAATATATTCAAATAGAAAAAAGCTATTTTAAATTGTAATTATATTGCTTTTTTCCTGTATCCTTAATCGATCCATTTTTAATCGTTTGTGTGCGTTTAGAAAACAAGTAGATTACAATCCACTTAGTCGCTAAGCACACTAAAAATGCACCTCTCTATCACTTTCACAGATATAATAAGTTGTTATCAGTGATTTCCCAGAGTCTCTGTGATCAAGTGAAGGCTTTGAAGGGTTTGGTGGTTATGTCTTCTGAACTGGAGCTGATGTCTAACAGTCTGTTCATCAACGCTGTTCCAGAAATATGGAAGGCCAAGGCAAGAATCTCCCGAATGTTAACCATGCAAGACATAATCAGAATTTGGGGAATGACTATATAAAACTATGCAAATGCTCTTGTGCATGTAACTGAAATCAGAGTTTGCTCTATGATTATTTAGGCTTAGAGTTTAGACTTTTTTTAAATGGGACACAGCTACCATAAAATTCTTCTTTTTATATTTTTTCCAGGCATATCCGTCTCTTAAGCCTTTGGCCTCCTGGGTGTCAGATCTGGTCCAGCGTATCAGCTTTTTGCAGAACTGGATCTCAGATGGCATTCCTGCTGTATTCTGGATCAGTGGGTTCTTCTTCCCCCAGGCCTTCCTCACAGGAACCCTGCAGAACTTTGCGCGTGGCTCTCTGGTCTCCATTGACACCATTGCATTTGACTTTAAGGTGCATAATCTGCTTTCAACAGCAAGGCTTTCTAGGTGTAATTCAATTTGAAGCCTCAACTATGTTTCCATATTAAGCTCTCAAAGCAAGCTTGATATTTGATAGACCATTAAGAGAAGTACAATATACCTGAGAAGGTCAAACATTGGAATAGAACGTTCTCTTGCATATCTAAACAGCATGGGGATTATTTTTTTTACAAGAACCAAAAGTCTTAATCATTCTTTTTGTTTTATTACCTTACCCTCTTTTAGGTTATGAAGGAAGCAGTAGCAGAGCTGACTGAGAGGCCCGACATGGGCTGCTTCATCCACGGTCTGTTTCTGGAAGGGGCACGCTGGGATGCAGAGACAGGCCAGCTTGCTGAATCCCATCCCAAAGAGCTCTACACAGAGATGGCTGTTATCTGGATGGTACCCGTTCCCAACCGCAAACCCCCTCTATCTGGAATCTACGTGTGTCCTATCTACAAAACTCTTACTCGTGCTGGTGAGCAATTTGAATAGCATTTCTTTGTGAAACTTGCCACAATCTTTTGTTAATGTTTTATCACTCTACATGCTGTGGAGTCATTGTGATTTATATGAGAATTTGGTTTATGTTTTACCACAGTTCTGAAAAGTTTTGTTTTTCCTCCTCAGGAACTCTCTCTACCACCGGGCACTCAACCAACTACGTGATATCAGTTGAGCTGCCCACAGATCGTACCCAGGGGCACTGGATCAAACAGGGTGTGGCGTTGATCTGTGCACTTGACTACTAGACTCTCACTCACACACGTTTTCATTTATACACACACAACAGCTTGAACAAACATGGGAAAAATGCAGAAAAAATGCACAATCATTTTCTGCACTGATATCAAGATATCTCTGGAAATTAACATTTTAAATCAGTTATACATACAGTATACATGTATAACGTACTGTATATTAGTTATTAGTTAGTATATTTATATACTATCATAGTATTTATTAATATTTTAAATTAGCTTTTATTTTTATATTTTCAGTTTTTGTTTTAATTTTAGTTTGTTTCAGTAATTTTGTTATGTGTTTTTTTAATTTTCATTAGTTTTTCTGTTTCAGTTAGTTGCCAGGGCAATTTTCTGTATTTTTTCTCTAATATTTATAATTTGTTTTATTTAAGCTTTATTTGAATAAATGAAAAATAGTTTCAATAGTTTAACCATAACAACACTAAACATTAGACAGTGACATAAATTAACACTGTTACGGTGTATATTTTGAATGAGGTGTTTGTATGAATTAAAATTGTGATTATTGCAGGCGTATTCTAGGTGTCTCAATCTGATTTGGAAGAAATTGTAACATTTTCTCTGGTCGTCTCGATCAAAAATAAATCTGCGCGGCTCCTTTAAGAGACTATCGGTTCAAGAGCTCGCGTTTCCGCTACAGACACTGACCCCATGTGAGCACAGACACACACACACACACACACACAGCGGTTTTTACAGTCAATGACGGGAACTCCGCAGGACAAAAGACACTTTCTTTTTCATTTACCCTATAACATTTTTTTTTAACTGGGACCTTTTCTACTCAACGTGAATATTACTTTTATAATTAGATATCACTGTTTTTGAATTCATTCTAATAACTGGACAAAATCTTATTTATAAGGACATTTTAATTATTCGTTAAACTTTATTTTTGATAATCTTCAATTTGAAATGTTGAAACCGGCATTTTATTTATATGTAGCGTATCTAAATACAAGCAAGCGACTTATTTCTGGTAAATGTGCAGTAATTCTGTAACCACAAGTCATCACAGGAATTCATCAGTAGTGTATTTTCGGAACAGCGTCACTTGCTGACAGCGGGACCCGCGCGGATAGTTTATCTGTGGATTTTTAAAGACCCTCTTCAGCCACGTTGTGCCTCTAATAGCTAGCCTACCTTAATTTCATCTGCACTGAAAAATGCTACAGAATGGAAAGTCTGAAACACACAACGCGGACGCGTCCGAGCCCGAGCCGAAGCCCGAAGCGCAAAGCGAGAAGACAGAGGCGAGCGAGAGCGCCGCGTCTCACCCAGAGAACGAGTCCGCAGACACCGACTCCACTCAGTTCCCCCTGCCCGTCTATCCCAAACTGGAAATCAAACGCCATGCCGTGACTGATGACTACAAAATCTCCAGTCAAGTGTTGGGTCTGGGTGTCAACGGCAAAGTAGTGGAGTGCTACAATAAGAAAACCGGACAAAAGTGCGCGCTGAAGGTAAATTTCACACATGTTGTAATGGGGATCCAGATGTCTGGATTTACCTATAATGGGGAGTTGACTCAACTCGTATAATATGTTTTCGGTCAACTAGCATAATAAACCTTGTTCTGCAATAACGGTTAACAAATATGGACATTAACTTCTTTTTACAATATTAAGATTATGGGTTAGACTAGTTTGTATGAATATAATAGTGATTTGAGGTAGAAATATTGGTTTCACTTGATTTTGAAGGTCCCTTTAACACATTCTGTTGACTATAAAGTTGCACCTACCTACTACATGTCTATTCACTCTCATTAGAGAGTGTTAGTAGAGTATTAGTAGACTGGTAGGGTTAGAATAAGTTGGCATGTAGTTGTAAAGTTATTTATAGTCTGTAGAATGTATGTTGGAGGACCATCACAATAAGGAGTTAGCGGATATTAAGCAGACAGACTACCAATACTCTGATGAGAGTTTGTTGACATGTAGGCCTAGTTGCAAAGTTACGTGTAGTCAACCGAATGTTCAAAAGGGACCACCAAAATAAAGTGTTACCCAAAGATTTCTTAATGTAAAATCTTTACATTAATTCTTTAGCCTATAGATATCTGTGGTTCTCCTATATATGACAGCTTTGAAAAAACGCAGTTTTTTAAAACTAGCTCAAGGAAAATCTACAGCCACACAAAGATTTAAACTTGTATTTAAAAACGCAGTTTCAAATACAAGTTTAAATCTTTGTGTGGCTGTAGATTTTCCTTGAGCTAGTTTTGTTTTAATAGCCAAGAGAGTAAATAATTATGTCTTCGCTATTAGTTCTAGCACCTGATGTCACAGAAAACGGTTAATTTTCTTGTATTAAGTGTCACTTTATGCGGGTGCATATGGGTCATATCACCATACCTCATGTAAAAAGGGTCACTGAGTTGGGGTTACACAGTGCTCTGGTTCTTAGAAACTGGAGGTCCACCAGTCATAGGGTTACCGGATCTGACTTAGCTCTTTAAGGAGATGAGGTGTGACACACAGCATCCGGGCAGTGCAGTGGAAACATGTCACCCACGTGGCATCACGGACATGGATTTACTGTCCAGTATAATCCAGCTGGATCGAGGAACTCAATATGTGCATAGAGTACATCGAAGAAAATAGAGAGAAAGTGTCATTTGTGTTGATTAAGTTTGTTATAGTAAGTCATATTATAATTTAAAACATTTAATATTTTTATATTCATTTTTAACCTGAATATAATAAATTAATAATTATTATATTATTTAAATAAATACTAATTAGAAATATAAATAATATTTTGGGGAAATTTACGGGAGGAACTTAAAGAAATGTGAAGTGTACAAAAACTTTGGGTAATGATGTCATTCACGCTTTTTTTACTTTGGGTAGTTAGTTGAAATAACTTATAATAACCTAAATAACCTTAAATAACCCTGTCCCTTTGTTGTTTTTCTGGCCGTCTGGTTTGGCAAGTCTGGACTGCACCTGTTCTTGTAGCGCTTTACAACTTCGTGGAAGATATCTAACTTGGTTTAAACAGCAACTGACCGGAAATAGATGTTCAGCGTCTCTCATAATGATTTGAAGTCAGGATTTGAATATGACACAGAGCCAATGTGATCACAGTGGCCAGAGACTCACCGGTTCTCACTTGCGCTCGACTGACATAACTACCATCCCAAATATTGGGAATGATAGAACCATCGCTCATTATTATGCTAATGACACTGGCAAATGTAAATAAGCAGCTTTTGATGCTTATTGTCCTGAGGGTTTTGTTGTAAGATAGTTGCTGTCCTAAATGAATCTCATTGTGCTGGGACACAATGAAAATCAAATTGACCTGATCTCATGAGTCATTCAGGTGTAATTTATTGCCCAATATCCTCTCTGCTTTTTAATCACAGGGTAAACAGACATAGGGCAGAGCTGTCCATCTCGGCTGGCTTTTAATTAAGTAGCATGTTGACTGCTAAGTGTAATGAATGTGAGTGTATAGGTGCTGTTTAATCCACTCTGTTTAGCTGGACGGAAGCCATCCTTTAAATCTAATTCATTTAATTCACTCTTGATTTCCCATATTGGACTTGAACGGCTGCCAACAAAGAAAAGATATCTTACAGCCTGATCGAACTATTTATTACACTGCCATCTCTATATTGCAACCTGCAAACCTGTCCTAGCACATGTAGTCCAGTGGAAGTGGTGGTTCTTGGTCCCTGAGTTAAAAACTTCGAGGAAGCATTCCTACCTTAAAAGGTCAACTTCTTCCCAGGACAGCCAAACAAAAACATTCACCTCTGTTCTTATGTAATTACATAACTTATAACTTACAGTCAAATAAGGAATAATTGATGGATCGTTGAATTGTTGAAACTGAATACATAACCGAAACATGTATATATATATATATATATATATATATATATATACACAAACCAAGAGAAAGATATAATTTATGTTTTACTATATGTCTATACTAAATTAAATTGCATATATATTCTACATCTATATAATATATAGATGTAGAATATATACACAGTGTATATATACACAGTCAATAAGACCTTGTTTCATGCTTAAGCAATATTTCTTCCATAATCTAATAAAGTACCGTGGTGGTAAAATGGCAAAGAAAAGATGTGTGAGCCCTGTTCAATGGCCTTTCACCGTTCCCATTGTGCAGCCAGCTCCCGAATGCTCGACTGGTTCATATTACAGCCCTGGCACTGCCAACTCTCTGTTCAGTGTTTGAGTTCATCTTTCCACACAGATTCTACATTCAGGGTCCAGCCATTGTTCAGGATTCAGCCTTTATTCAATCCTGCCATATTTCATAGTGTGCTGCAAGGTTCATATTGAAGGCGCTTCATGTTTTATATGCAAGGGTGTGGAAATTTGTGGAGAAAGGGAGAAACTGAGAAGGCAGAATGTGACAGAGCTGTATGGCGAATTTGCAAGAGCTGCCAATGTGTTTGTAGAAGTTCATTATTTGGGAGGGTCAGTAGTGCCGGTCCTAGAGTTCTGGGGGCCCTAAGCAAAACTTTATCCGGAGGCCCCTGTCAGTGCGTTCATAAAATCCCCTTAATCCATTCTTTCAGAGCAGTTTCACTGTCAACCAACAACGAGTTGAAACGTTCAGTAATACAAGAAAAATATTAAATCAGTTGGACAAATAAAACATACATTTTTTTTTTTTTTTACAATTTAGCCTACTACTAATAATAGCCTATACAAAAATTAAATAAAGTGATCAAATGTAAAATAAATAAATTGTTTTAACATTGCATAGTCTTCACTGTATGAATTAAATACACATTGATTCTTAGTAAAGTAACTAATGTTATTCAGTGAAGAGCAGTGAATGATTTTCTCATTTTCTTTTGCTATTTGATTAACATTAAGTGACAGAGAGAGCAGCGGGTTTATTAGGCTGCTGTCACTTTAAGACAGAATGCGCAGACCTAATACAGTGACAAGCATTCGATTACTTTCCCAGCTGTTTATATTCACTGAAAACATAATTGAATGCGTTTAAGTTAAAAAGTCCCCAAGATGGACATTTTGACATATTTCTGAGTGCATTTATCCGTTCAAGCACGGATGGTGACGGCGCCACCGCTTTAAAGGAAAGGAACAGTAAGCGACATCATGTTTTCATAAGAGTATACATAAGCAAAATCTGGGCTATGAATTAAACTCAGTCAGGGGGCAGTCATGGCCTAGTGGTTAGGGAGTTGGACTGGTAACCCAAAGGTTGCTGGACCGGTGGGAAATGACTGAGGTGCCCTTGAGCAAGGCTGCCCGCTGCTCTGGGTGTGTGTATCCACGTTTGCAGTGTGTGTGTGTTAACTACTCACTACTCTGCTCCTAATGTGTGTGCATTAACTTGGATGGGTTAAATGCAGAGGTCAAATTCCAAGTATGGGTTACCATACTTGGCCGTCACGTGTCACTTTCACTTTCACTTTAAAACTCGAACTCTGTCCCAATAGTTTTCAGTGATTTTTTACTGCAGACGCAATAAACAGTATAAGATAAGAATACACTGCTGTGTCATGCTGTGGTGTCTTTCACAAGGGTCTTATTTTAGACAGATCAAAGTGTCATGTTTCACGTGGTATCATAAAACGTGATTTGGACAAATATGGAAAGTAACACTCTGTTTGACTAGTGTAACATGGTTACGATTACGCCGACCTCAAATAAATCAAGTTGAGATGCTTCAAATGACAAAACAGACCAGAATGACAAAACCCCCACACTTGTAAATGTTTCTGAGGTGAAACTGAAATGTGGTTTCTAGAAGATGTAATTCCCCAGTCCGTTTTCAGTTGTGTAAGGTTTGTTTTAAGGAAACTGTGGTCACAGAAACCTTCTGGTTACATTCACTATTATAAATATTTTACACTAACTGTAAAAAATAAAATGAGCTTCATTTTAACAGCATCCATCCCATTCAATTGAATGACTCAATTAAACAAATGTTATTTACTAAACAGAAACCAGGACGAAGTCTATAGACGGTTAATTTTACTGCTGAGACTATTAAATCCTGAGGCAGTATTCAGGAAATTAAATGCAGTCATAAAGCTTAAATGGTCAATATATCCATCATGCATTCTGCTATCAATCTCTGCAAACGTTCTGATGAACTGCCTATTGCATATACTGTCTAAGTTCAGCAAACTGATTGCTTTCACGGTAAATACAATTTCGCATTATTATCCCTTTGGTGCTGTTTGTGTGTTGGTCAAAAATGACTGCCTTTTTTTTATTTCAATTAAATTATTGTACTATATTTTAGTTTGATAATATTTTTTATTTAATATTTTGTATTTTTAGGGGATTTAATGGGACTAAATTATATTTATGCAGTAGTTATAATCCATTTATTCACTTTTTGAGCATGGACCTGAAAATAAATTTCCAACTTAAACGGTCATACATTTTTAATGCTTCAGTTTGGTCTCTTTTTAACACTTGACAGATAATTGCTGAAGTTTAAAAAAGTGAACTTGAAAAAAGTTATAATATTTTACATTTATTGTTATGAAAAATGCACAAAAATAAAATTTTCAATTTTTATATGAAATATATATTTTGCTCTAAAACTGTGAGAAAATCAAAGCCATAAATCCAAACAAGCTGTGTTCCAAATTTGAGGTTGATATCTAAAATGAGCTTTCAGTAAGAATTTGTTTGTGCACAGTACCAAACGTTTCCAATAAATTAAATTCATCTCCCATTCATTTCCAATGTGGTCATTTTTGACCGCGAACAATACAAAAGTGTGACTATTTTTTTTCAGGATAATTTAACCTTTTCAAATCATGTCCATGATTTATGTGTGTGTGTGTGTGTGTGTGTGTGTGTGTGTGTTCACACAGCAAGTGCCAAAACCTTTACCAAGTTTCATACCATTCCGATGAAGTAAAAAATTCTAAAAAACAAAACGTCCAAACATCACCAGAGAGTTATACATATTATTACTGGCCTTAAAGGGGACCTATTATGCAAAATTAACTTTTATAAGGTGTTTGAACTCAGATGTGTGTCCACAGTGTGTGTAAACTACCAGCCTGTAATGGTAAAAATCCACAAATACATTTTTATAATCCCGATAAATCATAAAATCTCTCAAAATTTCCAGATTTCCCCTTACTCTTATGTAAGGCGTTGCTATGCAGGTCCTAGGGTGTATTGGGCTGTTACCAGGGCGTTGCTATGCAGGTCCTAGGGTGTATTGGGCTGTTACCAGGGCGTTGCTGCAGGTCCTAGGGTGTATTGGGCTGTTACCAGGGCGTTGCTATGCAGGTCCTAGGGTGTATTGGGCTGTTACCAGGGCGTTGCTGCAGGTCCTAGGGTGTATTGGGCTGTTACCAGGGCGTTGCTGCAGGTCCTAGGGTGTATTGGGCTGTTACCAGGGCGTTGCTATGCAGGTCCTAGGGTGTATTGGGCTGTTACCAGGGTGTTGCTATGCAGGTCCTGGTGTTCTAGGTGATACTAAGGCATTGCTATGCATGTACTAGTGTGTTCTGGGTTGTTGAATATGCACTTGTAATAGGTGTGAGCAACAATAGAAATAGAAAATACCACTAAGTGTTCATTGTCTAGTGCTAACAAACGCGTAAACTTACAGTGCTCTCATTAGATGCCATTTTCCTTTAGAAATTAATACTTTTACAAAAAAAACTTATGCAGCAAAACCAGTGCAAATGTGATTTAATGCATGTGTGTGTTGTCTGTATACCCTCATGGTTTTCTTCCAGCCACAGCTTCTGTTCTGTGTTGTTGTAAAAGGAGTTTCCTGACTTCTCTTCCCCTCTGATTCTACAGCTACGGTTGCTTTTTTGTAGTTTTTTTATTTGTAGGTGGTTTCTGCATCTCTGTGAATCTGAACTAATAAAGGTTACCCCAGTCAGTCATTCACAACACTGCCCTTGAAACTCCTACCCACGGGCATCTCTGTTAAATGACTCGGCTGCTGTTAGTCGGAAAGCAAACGCAACACGCATCTTTTTCACCCACACATATCTATACACACACTGAACTTTTAGTTTATCAACTGCAGAGACAGAGACAATGTGGGTGGGAGTCAAATCAAATTGAGTGCAGTTCACACTTCCGCAAGTGGTTCAAACAGCTTTTGGGCTTTAATTGATAGAAATTAATACCAGACCCCCATTTCTGTGTACTTGCATGTAAGCAATTACTGAACTTTTTAAAATGTGTAAATGGATATAGCACATTTCTTTGCTAGTAATTGTGTTTCATATGATGCCTTTTAAACTGGTTTTATTCGGGTCAAAAATTGTTTTTTATATGACAGAATGAACACCAACGAGAGTAATAAACAGATATTTTAAGATATTTTAAAAATGTCTTCCTTTTTTTGTTCATATGTGAAACGACTGACTTCCATTTAATGGACAAAAAAGTTGTTGTTTTTTTTTTTTTTTTTTTTTTTATATCTTCTTTTGTGTTCCACAGAAGAAAGGAAGTCATACAGGTTTGAAATGATGGCAAAATTTCCATTTTTGGGTGAACTCTCCCTTTAAGACGTCCTGTGTGATTATAAGCTATAGGCTGGTTGTAGTAAATAGCTGCTATGACAACAGTAAACTATTACAGTCAGTATCAAAGACATCATGTTCTTTAAAAGTGACACAAAACGCTAAAAGGCTCTTAACCAAGAGGTAACACTGGGAGTTACAGCAGCAGAAGCTTTAACGTCCCTAAAATACACTCTGATGGGATGCATGTGCAATGTCAAGGTCTCGCTCTGTTCCAGTGCACGCTGTGTGTGTGTGTGTGACATCCCACTTAAGGAGAGAGAAAGGACGGACACACAGAAATATTTTCTATACTGAATGTGCGGACAGTGTGGTAAATTAATAGAAATGTTCTTTTCTTTTATATGAAACAAGCTATTGCATAACTGTTCTTCTTTAATGGACAGCAAGTGTCTGCAAAGCGGTGGACTTTTAATAAAGCGATGTTCCAGGCTGAAAACGATTTAAGCATCTGTGACATGCTGTCGATTACCACAGACGAAAAAGGGCCACATATGCTGTCAACAAAGCAATAAATATTTTATAAATAATCTTAAAAATATTATATTAAAATACTACATTAAACAGTATTTATATGGTAAATATTATATTATATTATTATAATATTATTTAACATTTATTATTATTTTTAATGAATTAAAAAAATATATATTCAAGTAAATAAATATTCAAAAGTGTTCATAAATATAGTAAAAATGTTAATATTGTATTGAAATTAATATTATTGCAATTTAAGATAACTGTTTTCTAATTTAACATATATTAAAATTTAATTTATTCCTGTGATGCAAAGCTGAATTACTCCAGTCTTCAGTGTCACTGATCCTCCAGAAATCATTCTAATATGCTGATTTGCTTTTTGATTTGCTGATTTGCTTCATTCTAATTTTTTTCCGGATTTTTTTGATGAATGGAAAGTTTAAAAGAACAGCATTTCTTTGACATTTTGAAACATTATAAATGTCTGTACTGTCAATTTTGTACATCTTTGCAGAATAAAATCATTAATTTCTTTAAAAAAAAATAGTACTGACCTAAAACTTTTGAACGGTTATACGTTTTTTTTAATAAAATATAAAAGAGTGACAGTGTGCATCTTTTTTCTCGTTTCTTTAGATTCTATATGAGTGTCCCAAAGCCCAGAGAGAAGTGGAACTGCACTGGCGAGTATCCGGAGGGCCACATATAGTTCGGATCCTCAGCATCTATGAAAACATGTATCGTGGGAAAAAATGTCTTCTCATAATTATGGAATGGTGAGTCCTGTCAACGGTAATTTTCCATCATGCTCATCTGCCAGAAACAGTACAGTTCTTTTTATGCAGTCAGTCAAGGTCCTTGACTAGTGACATTTCATTTTTATAAAGACAAGACAATGATATCTTGTGATCCTGAGTCACAGTCTTGCTCTAAGTGAAGGTTTCAGTTCTCCCTTTCACTAGTAATGCCTCACTGGTTTTTCCATTTTATTCTTGTCCGTTTGGACTGTATTGTTTCAGACTTTAAAAACACTGTAAAATAAATCAACCCATAAAAACATTAAAGGGCTCATCCCTTTAAAATAAATCCAGTAGTCTTAATAGTAAAGCAGTCATGAATCATGATTGTTGCATGTGTGTTATTATGGAGTGTGACATTCTAGAAAGCTTCTGATTAAACAAAGACAGACTGTAAATTATAAATGATAAGTGAATTTTGCTAGCTTTCCCCATAGACAACATTAAAGTGGTGGTTGATTATGATTTCACTTTTCTAACTTTAGTTAGTGTGTAATGTTGCTGTTTGAGCATAAACAACATCTGCAAAGTTACAATGCTCAAAGTTCAAAGCAAAGGGAGATATTTTCTTTTAAAGAAATCGCTTTTTAAGGACTACAACAAACGGCTGGTAGGGACTACACCACATTCCTCCCGGGTTAGTGACATCAACCCTAGAATTTACATAAACCCCGCCCCCGGAACACGAATTATAGATTATCAAGACAGAATATGCTAATCAATGACTAGAAGATAGCTACACATAAGCTACATAAATTCATCAACTAACCATTCCGAAATGTCCTGTTGCTTCTACATGTTGTCACTTCTTCTTGAGTCTCTCCATCATTGTCTGACTCCGGTTTGAACATAAAAGGCTAAAAGTTTTAGAAATTTTCAGTGCACATCTGTGTGAGGTAAAAGGACACGATCTCTTGAAGCTCCGCCCTCTGTGCCGGGAGCAGCAGCTCATTTGCATTTAAAGGAACAGACACAAAACGGGCGTTTTTGCTCACCCTCAAAAAGTGACAATTTTAACGTGCTATATAAAAATATCCGTGGGGTATTTTGAGCTAAAACTTCACATACACACTCTGGGGACATCAAAGACTTATTTTACATCTTGTGAAAAGGGCATTATACCACCCCTTTAAAGCTAACAGACATGGACTCAAAGCCACAAATGTTTGATTTGTATTCCATGCTGTGTTTAATCAAACGGTGGCTTTGAGTGCTGTATTAAGTGGCTGTGATGTGCTTTATCTGGGGTGACTGAGAGCGCGAGTGTAAGTGCATCACTCAGAGAAGAAGAGAGAGAGAGAGAGAGAGAGAGAGACTGTCATGGTCCGAGACAAACGTTACATCCCTTAATTAGAGCTAATTTCCCCGCTCCCTCTTGCTTTTGGACATTTT